>NC_081147.1:23023939-23332439 GCF_958295425.1 Solea solea
AGTATACACATTTATATATACATACACACACATATATATATATATATATATATATCAGCATTCCGCCTTCATACTTCGACAAATTTGCTACACTTCCTCTAATGAGTCATGCTGAAACTTGAGCTGAAATCATTCTCTCCTCCAAAAGTAACATTCTGCCTCCAAAGCTTCATGAAACATAGTTTCAGTCAAACTTTTTTAAAGGTTAAAAAGTCTGTCAAACAAAAACAAAACAAAAAAAGAGCTGAATCCGCCCCAAACTGCAAACTGAAAACATCAAATTCAGACTGAGCAAACATATTATTCCGAATGACAAACGTAATCCTGGCTTTCCTTAGTCTCTCTCCTCCACTCTTAAATCTCTCACCGTGCCACCGTCTTCTTCTTCTTCCCTTGATTCCCATCCCTTTCTCCCATCTATGATGTATTTTCTCAACTGACAAAGAGAAAGCCAGCTCCATATATTATTAAATCGCTCGCTTTTCCCAACGCACGTCATGATTTATTCATCGCCTGTACACCTCCACGTTGATCGATGAGCAGCTCCGCGCCGAAAGGTTTGGATGCAACGGAAGAATAGGAAATGGAGGGATAAACGGCGTCAAAAACCAAGAGAACGTTGAGAAATAACAATAAAATTCAAATGGAGGAAGCAGTATCAGAATCCTTTTTTACAGTATATAAAGTAGCTTGCAACAAATGTGTTGCGTGATAGCAACTCAGAGGCTAAATCACAGTTTTAGACATCGGTCCCTGAGAAACGTCCACAGAAGACTGCAAATCACTGCAAATTAACTTCAGATGATGTTTTATCGCTCGGCCAAATGCACTTGGAAAAACAATAGATGTTCCTTCTCAGATTAAAACATGACAGTCAGCCAAAAAAACTCCTACAATCTTAATCGACTCTCTCTCTCTCTCTGTGTGTGTGTGTGTGTGTGTGTGTGTGTGTGTGTGGATTTAGTGACATTTAGCATGTGAGCATATACAGTGTTTCCATTCACCATGTACCACGCCGAAAATGTAATTCAGCGGCATTTTGTGGAACGTTTCAATCCTTCGCATGAAATTCACTTGACAGCGAGATGGAAATGTAGCCAAAGAGGCAGAAGAGACAACACAGAGAGAGACAGTAAGAAGAAGAAGGGTAAGAGAGGGTGACATGATTGGCATTGCTGAGATTCCTTTCAAGACTTTTGCTGTTTGTGGGCACGCAGGCATGTGTGTGTGTGTGTGTGTGTGAGTGTGTGAGAGAGCGAGGAGGTCACAGTTGGAAATCTCTCACTCTGGGGCAAATTTAACAAGGCTTACTTAACTTCACTAACAACTTTAAGTTCCCAGTGAGAGAAAGCCAAATGAGGAGGGGGTAAGACGAAGAAACCAAGAGGACTTTTTGTCCCAGGATCCTTTTAATGTCAGCTCATATTTATTTTGTGTATGGTTTCTGCACCCAGTTTGAATTACGTCCATCATTTTAGCTGTAATTACTACAAGCTTTTATTCGTATGGCACTTTTTAAAAACAAGTGCCCTTACAGTACAAAATTAAAGCGCACACGTCAATTCAATCGGGATTAAAGCCACCCAAAAAAAACGAGAGCCAAATAAAACATAATGTTACGATCAAAGCACACGAAAACACCCACTTTACTGTGATTGCTAACAGTCATTATTCCATACTTTGTGCCACTATCATTATTGTGTGAGTGTAAAACTACTGTTACTGCATGTGTGCTGTACTTAATCATCACATCAACCACCATTACTGTCGTGATTGTGTGCATTTGCTGTTTGTTTTCTGATGAAATGTTTTTTTTGGGGAGATTATCTGTCCCTGTCCCAGTACATCTGATAAAATGGTGTGTGTGTGTGTACACTTTGACCAAAACCTGGTCCCAATGAGGCTAAACCTCATTTCTGAGGAAGTGATTGAGTTTAGGGCTAAGATTTGAACTGTGGTTAACCCTTTTACTACCACAGTTCCACCGGTGACTACCGCGGTGTCACCGGTGATCCCTGTGGTAGTAGCAGGGTTAAGTTAAAGTTAGCGTAAGGGCATTAACTGGTTATAGTTAAGGTTAGGGATTAGCGCCGCAATGACTGATGGATTATTAATCACTCACTAAATGACTAAATCAATCTATTTGAATCAGCTTGAGTGTTTTTCTGAACATGATTTGGTGCAAAATAACAAAGAAATAATTGTTTGTTTGGTGGACGGCATTTTCCCGACACTAAACAACTACTAATGAATTTATTCAAGAAAATAAACAACAGATTTTTTGATTAGGACAAAAATCGTTAGTTGCAGCCTTATCAGGGATAATGCTTTGTTTAGGCCGTCCAAATAAACTGAAGTCAATACAAAGTCCTTAAACGCACAGCTGTGTGTGTGTGTGTGTGCACGTGTGTGTGTGTGACATCCAAACAGATAGTCACTTGTTGACAGACGGCACCTGTTAACTTTTAATGAACAGGCTGCAAGACAGACAGACAGAGAGAGAGACAGAGAGATGAGGGAAATGAACACTTATTATGTTTCACTACTGTTCGTCCACATCTTTATTCACTTTTCCAAACTTTCTGTGGATGTTTGACCAGGATTTCATTAGGTGAATCAATCACTGTAATAAGGAAAGTCCTTCAAGAACAAAAGCACATCCATTAGTTTCAGGTAACATGTCACATATTTCATGTTTCCTTTTTTTGAGAATGAAAACCAGGGGGGGGGGACAAGGACATCTCTGCTTTTCATTTATATTGTAAAAACACAGAGTCCCGGTTATGAAATAAAAAAGAAAATTGTGGAACCTATGAAAGAGCGTTTTGGACGGACGTTTTATGGTGTTTGGATAACACCCAGGGCTCTTTTCAAATGTGCTGCAAAGAGACCGGAGCAGCTGTGCTAAGTGTGTGGTGTCATTTCTTCATTAGACATAAATCACTGTCGTAAAACATTTAATTTACGCTCATTTCACAGGATCTGTGTTAAAAATGTACAACACCGGCGACACGGAGGAAACGATGCTGTTCACTTGTTTGTGTTTTCTCTCTCTCTCTCTTAAACTTTCTGTCTTTTACAGACCGTGTCTTTGTCCACTGTTCTCCCTCCCCCAGCCAAACTAGTAAGGAATGCAATTGTTGAGGATTTTCAAGTCTGTGTGTGTGTGCGTGTGTGTGCGTGTATTATGTAGGGGCACGCACCTGCAGGGCACTTGAGTTCACAGGGTCACACACACACACATACTTTGAAAGGACACGCATGACTGTGCACCAACTACCTGTTGCTCTCTCTATCTTTTCCTCTACCTGCACAGTGCATAGTTTCGCCAACCTTTTCTTTCTTTCCTTCCTCTTTTTTTCCCTCTTTCTTTCTTTCTTTCTTTCGCTGAAGCCCCCCAGAGTGCAATCACTGAGAAAGTCATTAGCAATAGTAGTTTGTACTAGGATTAGAAAACTAAGCTGGTAAATACAGCCTGGCTTTCAGCCGGCAGGCCCCACAAAAAAAGAAAAAAGAAAAAAGAAAAAGAGGAGACTAAAGTTGGTAGATATAGAGGGACCGAAAAGAAATGAGGTGAAAGTCAGGAAGACAGACAGACGGAAAGATGCGATTAGGAGCCACTCTGCAGAATAAAGAACGCAGCCTCCCCTCATTGCTCATTAAAAGTTGAGGGAACTCAAACAGAGCTGGCGGCAGCTTGCAGTCCTTCTGCTGCAAACCAAACACAGCAAACGGAGTGAATGGGGAGGGAAGAGAAAAGGAAGAATGACTGAGAATGGAGGTCCTTAGTTTTCCCAGTCGTTTAGCAGTTGTGTTGTTGTCAGTCTTTAGAGGTGCTTCGAGAGGACGGCCATTCACTGTGGGGCGGGTGGACACAGCTGCTACTCCAACACACACGTACAGAGACACTTCACACACACACACACAGAAATACAGACATTTACAGTGTGTTTAATATTTGATAAGGTTTTCATAAATAATTACTTGATGTGAAGAGATGCGCTTTTAAGCGATTTAAAGAAAAAACTCAAGTCATATTAAAGTGAAAACAACACACAGGGTTAGACAACAACCACAGCGACGTTTTTATGTTTAAACATTGTCTGTGTAGGTTGGAAATTGTGGGCAGGAGAATAGTTTGTTTCGAGATGTCTGTATTTTCCTGGACCTCCAGTCTCGTGGCACAATACACACTCATTATAAGATCTGAAAACATCCCAAAAAAAGTACAAAACCTAAACTGTGATCGTTTAAAAACCCGTAATAGGTATCAAAACTTTGATTTAGGGGAGAAAAGTGACAAGTCTCGTGAGCCATTAAAGGTTTTAACCACATCTCTACGTTAAAGTATGACGACACGGTGAGGCTCCAAAGTGGGCTGGGTTGTGATCTTTTTTTTGACCGTTTCCCACTCGTGTGTATGTGGAAATTCTTTGCAGTTCTTTGTGATGCCATGGATGTGTGAGGAGTGATATTATTAAGAAGAACAGTTCACTAATAAAAACAAATAATAAGCTTTGAATGTGCTGTATAAGGCAATGATGACTTTGACATTACTAATCTATCACACATGAGAAACTCACACCCACTGCTACTTGTTAAATGTCACTGACTGAGTGTTTCTCATACAATGTCTGAATCAGCCACTTACGGGTGAGAGACCAAAGGTCTTTGGTTAGCGACGGAATCGCAGAGTGACAAAGAGCCATCTATGGACGGAGGGATGTGGGTTTGGAGGGTGTGAAGCGGAGAAACAACAAAAGAGGAAGACAGTCAAATAAAAAACGAGTGTGTGTACAGTGACATTCAGGGGCCCTCCAGGCTAAATGAAACGGACCCTCTGTGTGAAGAGCCGAAAGCTTTTAAACAAACTGGCGAACGAGGCGACGCAAAAGCGAGCCAGACTCAATATCTGCAGGGAGACGGACAGATGAGCCGAAAGTAAAGAAAAGTTTTGAGCAAGATGAAAAGGCACAAGAGCACTTGGAGGATTCCCTTTTTCCCAGGGAAGGAGAGAAAAAAAAAATCCCGACATTCAGACATGTAATGAGGGGCAATTTCAAAGTGAACTTGCATCGGTTGGATCATTTAACTTGAAAAACAAAGTCAAAATGGCCACAATGGGAGGCAGTTAAGCTTAATGTCAGTGAGTGGCCCGACAGCGGGCTAACTGTCCCAGCCTTTATGGTTGGTGGAGTCAAAGAGCTTTAGGTGCATAATTACATTGGTTCACATTATCATTAGTCCCAAATGTTGTTTTTTTGTTTTTTTATGCGTATTGCCTCCATTTATGCAAAACACACTGAAGGAGACACTGAAAATCAGGTGAGAGAGTCTGGGAATGACACCAGGCAGGAGTCGACTGAAGCAGGGACTGCAGGCATCGAACAGCATTTGTGTGGCACAACAGCCATATATGGCAGGAAAGGATTTAGCTTATTTACTGGATGAAACTAAAGTCAGGACTTGTTTTAATCACCGATGTTTGCAGGCTACGATTATAAGTGACAATATTCTCTGTGTCTGTTCCCAATCTGAAGCAGATTTTAACGACATAACCATTCACCTCCTTCAACTGAATTTGTTTAGCAACTAGTTTTTCTTCTTTTTTCTCTCGTTTGAATGGGGGGGGGTTCCTTTCTGGTGCGGCATGGGTCGAATATATTTGCATTATTGATGAAAACCACAAAAATCAGAATCTGTTTTCTGTACCAGAGTAACATCTGTTTTACAGAAATGAAAGCATCTCATCCACAAAGTATGAAAACTTAGATGCATAACGGGTCTAAAACAAAGTCCCCTTTGCTGCTGCTGCTGCTGCTGCTGTGTGTGTGTGTGTGTAATTTCAGCTTAGCAGACAGTAAAGGAGGAAGCTGTGGGCAAATCGGCTCCTCTCTTTATTCTACGTGGTTTGGGTCTGTGTGAGTGTGTGTCTTCCTCTGATCATGGGTGAGTAGAAGGGCAGGCATATGATGTGTGTGCGTGTACTTGGATTTGTCACCTCTTTAGGGACCTTTCCTGGCAATATCACTGATCTTGTCGGGACCAGTTGTCCAAAACCTGGTCCTGATGTGCACTAACTGGTTATGGTTAAGGTTAGGGATGACGTTGTCCAAGTGAATGAAAGTCAATGTAGAGTCCTTCAAAGGAGAGGTGCATGAACCTGTGTGTGTGTGTGTGTGTGTGTGTGTGTGTGTGTGTGTGTAATGACTCTGCCTTTCCTTTGCCTTCATATCATATGAGCGTGGGAGGTATAAAAATTCGACATCAAGCCAGCAGTGCACTCCAAATATGTATGCGTGTGTGTGTGTGTGTGATCAGGACGTGCGTGTGCATATAGATTTCCCAACCCGCCTATTTACAGCTAAAGCAAAACTATGATGAGAGAGCACGAGAAAGAAAGAAAGAAAGAAAGAAAGAGGGAGAGAGGGAGAGAGGGAGAAAGAGAGGGAGAGAGGAAGCCGACATAAAACTCTCTCCATCTGGCCTAGTGGTGGGCCTGCTAGAACACACACACACACACACACACACACACACACACACACACACAGAGACACACACGCCGATGAAAACAATGCTATTTTTCTTGTTTTGTTCTCTTCCATGGTCATAAACAATACCTCACCAAACAACTGGCCACCAACACACACACACACGCATAAATATGCATTTCGACACGCATTCAAACTCATGGATAAAAAACACATGCAAAAAAAAATGATTTACAGACTTAACACACAGGCTGATAAACAAATAGACCAACACACAGACACACAGACAGACAGATGGACGGAGACTCCCCTGAAACGACCACAATGGCTTTTGACTCTGAGGCGTCCCAAAACAAGAACCACCCCCCCTAAAAAAAACCACAATGTTGGTGGGTTTAGGCATTGGGTAACACACACACACACACACTTTCATGGTCCTATTACAATCTTAATACCAACTTAATCACTGCAGAGGTTTCCAAACCCCTTTTCCTGGCCACAAAGAGTCTTTTCCTTTCCCCTAATAAAGACGATCTCTTCTCTTCTGCTCCAGTTGGACGGATAGCGGTGCTACAAAGGCTTAATTTATCAGTCTGCGACCTTTGTTTAATTTAAACAGCACATCTGCACGTGTACACATGAACCTGTGATGAACCTGTAAATGTTGTAAAAGCTTCATCGCGAAGGCACTTTAATGTCTTATCTTCAGTTTGCCGTTTGTGATACGCTGATGTAAAACAGTCCCATACTTGAAACTTTTCATCTCTGTGATTTAACTTTGCTTGAGAAACTTTATCTTTCATTGTCACGACACATAAATTCAACATTTCTCAATGCCCCCCCCCCCCGCGCGCCCCCCGCCCTGCCTATTGACAGTACCATGTAATTGGCTGTGGGATAGAACACACCTCACCACTGCTTTTCTCTTACAAAATCAAATTTCAGCTGGAAATGAGCGGCCAGAGCGCTTGTTTATTTTTCCGTGCGTTACATGTGATATCTGAAACGCTCCTGAAAGGGTTTTAATGAAGTTTTGGAAAACATGGAAGCGAAACGATCAAAACCATTGTTTTTTTGCAGCATTTGGAAAATTGTAATAGTTACAAAACCACTTTTTCATATCGTTTGGCCCCATAATAGCTCATATTGAGTGGCCCTGTTTCTTCTTCTGATGATAAACAAATGCATTAAAAGTCAGTTGTGTTTCAAGTAACAGCGATAGCTGCTCTTCCGTGTTGTTTCTGCTCCATGCTCTTAAATGTCTTTCCTTCCATCCATCCATTTTCTACCACTTTATCCTCCACATGAGGGTCACGGGGGGTGCGGTGTACACCCTGGACTAGGGCTGCAACAATAAATCGATTATTCAAATAGTTGGGAACTAATTCAATAATAGATTAGTTGGGTCTACGTTATTACACGTACAGTTGCTAACCCCTAATTTGGGGCAGCAACCCAACCAAAGCTGTGGCATTGAGCGCCATTAAGCTGGATGTAGACGAAGAAGAAGAGAACTAATGCCTCAAAGAACAGCGTTAGGTGCAAAATGTGCACAGCTGATCTCGCATGGCACGGCAGCACAACGACATCGCTGCACGTTGGAGCCACGGGTGAAGGAGATTTGCGGTAAGTTAGTAAATGTAAAGTAAACAATGGTTAGTTGCAGCCCTAGGGGGGAGGACATGCAAACTCCATGCAGAAAGGCCCATGTTACCGACCGGGTCTCAAACCCAGGTCTTCTTGCTTTAGATTTAAATAAATACCAAAGTGAACTTTCTGCTGTCAAAGTAAACTCAAGGGAAATATCTCAATATGCCATCAAATTATGTCAAAGTGCTGTGAAATAACATCCTACGACATAAGTCCCCACGTCTGGTTTATTGCTCAATCAACTGCATGCATATGCTAATGCCGGTGGCTGTAAATGAGCTTAGCAGACGTATTCTCTTAGAAGCAGCTAAGAGTCTCCTGCTGTGCTGTTAATGGACTGGTCAGCCACAAGGCAGGAGGTTTAAATGACTTAGAAGTCATCACAAATTAATCTGTGATGACAGGTTTAAACCTGAGACAATCCCATCAAGCAGGGTTGGGTTTCATTAAACGCACAATACACAAACAGATGCAGCAGCAGCAGCAGAAGCAGCATCGCACACACACACACACACAAACACTGTTGTGTCAGGCTGCACAGAAAAGAGAGGAGTCGTGTGATGACAGACAGGAGGATGAATGATGGGATGTCTGTGCTGGAACCTGCGCCGTAAAACAAATTTCACATCTGTTATGTCAATGAGCTTGGACAGCTGGGATGAGATTTTGGGGGCAGACACCAGTTTTCCCTAAAGGTGATGGCAAGAGAGGCCGCAGCTCATTATCATACGAGCTGCAGCCGCTTCATGCAAAATCGATATAAAGACACAAGGGTTAGGGTTTGTAAGAGCAAGTATCACGTGTACTCTCACATTGTATCCTGTCAAGTTTTTTTTTTTTTTACTGTATATAATACTCAGTTGGCTGCCATACTGCCAAGGCAGCAGTTTTTCTGCATGTGTCCAATAATCCACTTCCAAAGACGGGAGGGAGAAAGGAAGCTGACAAAGGCAGGCAGGAAAAACTGGAGAAAGTCGGCAAAGCCTTGCCCTTTTACAGATAATACTGTGTGCTCGCAGAGAGAGATACAGCGAGAAGAACAAGGAGACAAACAGAGAGACGGTGAGATTATAATTAGGGCTGGGCGATATGGCTGAAAAGCACATCCCGATATACAGTGACTCCTTCATATTAATCGATTTTTCATTTTTCGCCCAACCCTAGATAGAATATGTAACTATGCATTAATTTCATTGACTGTATTTATCACCAACAGATCAAAACTACTCATTGCATCGCTTGCTGTTCTGCCGCCAACGCTCAACCTCTTAAGAGCAAACACTCTCAACATCCCATGCTGCTTTCCAAAGCGATTTATTATTAATACATTTTTGGATTGAAATCCAACACCATTTCAGTATTTAAATATTAATAACTTACAATTCAAACCTAGTCTAGATCTGAAATAAAAAAACAAATTACTTTTGATTGTGGTTGCACGACTGTTTGCTGCTTGAAAGCGTTAAATCGCCAACATGAGCCGAAACCAGGTCTGACTCATTATACGTGATTGAAAAATATAGCTCTGCATTCTGAGGGTTTTCTGTTGCATTCAGATGTTTGTGAGTCAAAAGCCACTGAGGGAGAGAAAGAGACAGAGATGAGGACAGAAAACAGACGAGGGAGGGATACTCTCTTGCGGTCTCCTCCGGCACATAGGTTAATTCTATTATTGCAGGTCTGCAGAGTGGAGTGAAAAAAAAGAAAGAAGCAAAGATGATGCTTTAGATTGAAAACAAATGTCAGAAGAAATGAGTTTCTGGCCGTCAGCGTCGAGTGAATGCGAGGAAAGAGAGGAGAGCAAACCCTTCCGCTGACGAAGGACAGACATTAAGAGTCTGAGGTACGAGGTGACCAGGAGGAAAAACAGCTCTGTGTATATATACAGTATATATAAAAAAAGATGCTTTATCCTCCAAGTGGTGAAAGTGTTTCAGAGCTACTCGCTTTTTTAATAAAACTATATGGTGTGTTTCGTCGCACATCCCCACTTTCACGCTTCCTCTCCTCACTGTCCGTGATCCAGGTGCCGCGCAGATCGTCTCCCATGTCCTGACACATGGACGCGTGGACACATGTGAAGAGCAAATGACTGTCAGATAGATTTGTCAGGAAATAAAGAGCTGATATGTGTCAGGGCAAAGCCTCTTTGAGGTTTTTTTGAAACAATGAGAATAAAATCTCTCGTTAAACACTCACAGATGTCACAGCAACAAAACCAGATCTGTGCGGCACAAGAGCGTGATTGCTAAACGATTGCACCACGACTATAAATCAGCGTTCGACATCACAGAGTGGGGATTAAGTGTGAGAAAAGCTGTTTCCATGCACGGACTGAAGACGCGAGTCTTCATTTTCCAAAAACAAACTCCCGCGTCACCTGCGACCCGGCACAGATTGGACGACGCGAGGTGTCATACGTGTCAGTTTCTCCTCTGAATGGGACCATCATTTACAAAATTGACACCATATGTTATCAATGAGGACGTGAAACTTCCTTAGCTTAAGTTAGAAACAGAGAGGAGAGAGGTGTAAACGAAGGCAGGGAGCTCCTACGTTTGTTTTTAGGGTTGAGAAATCGCGTCTATAAGGGACTCAGGTGTCTATACCTATACACGCTTGAATGTTGAGGATAAACAACCTGACAGGTCTGGAAGAGCACTTAGACAAAACGCTTGAATGGTAAAAACGTACTGCAGCCTTGACCCGTCACATACACAGGCACTTTTTTTTTTGGCTCTTACTTCTGTGAGACTCACAGGCAGACGCCACTTAATGGCTTTTTGGGTCAACGCTGACAGCCAGGCATCATGGGAGCCATACGTTTACCTTCCTGGCGTCTGCTCTGCTGCCTGCTCTTGACCTTTAACCCCACGGACCATGACCAACACCTCAGCTTTTGGTGCTTTGTCACGTCAAGTTATGGCAAATGTGTGTATGTAAAAATAACTCTAGCAGTGAAGAGTCCGTCTAAGAGTTTCTATTTATCTTAAAATAGGATTTGTTTCGGGATTCGTTTTTCTGCGTATTTCCAAACTCAGTCTGACATTTATCTAAACTGTGCATGTAAAACATTAATAGTTTTGTCTTTGTTTGTTTTTTTACCATTGCTGCTCCTGCTAATAATTACATAAATACAATCAGGCCAAGTGGAAAATAAAGTGTGTTTTTGCTTGACGGATAAAACGGTGGGGCCAAACTGACTGGAGCGTCTCGGGACATGACACAGCACAAAATATCAGCCTTGAAATAAACGTGCTTCAAGTTAAACTGGGAAAAATGTCTTCCCAAAACCCCTCTTTTTGCAGATAACACCGATAAACTCGTTGAGGTTATACTTGGCACGTGTTATTTTAATCTGTTTATGTTCTTCAAGCCAGTAGAAATATGGAGAAAATAGTCTTCTGTCGTCGCCAACAGGATTTGGCATTTGGAGTGGCTGATCCGTCCAGACTGTGACCTCGTCTTTCACCCCATGTCAGATTGGCACAGCACCCCCGCACGACCTTCATGTGGAGGATAAAGTGATAGATGATGGAAACCAGAAAGCAGAGAAGTAGAGCTTTACGCCCGTCACACGTTTGTGGCATCATCTTCTCAGTACTGTAATTCCTAAACAAATATGAATAACTGCCAGGTATTGAAAGTGAAATATTGGACAATTCTACAGCGATAAAATCAAAATAAATCCACACGGCCTTAATATCATGATGGTCATAAGATTATGTAACTTTTAAACTTTATTTTCCCACCCCTACTGCAAAAAAATATAATTCTCTGATATTTATCCTGCGTAAAACTAAAGAACAACGTCTCAGGGAATCCACTTAGACGGCAAAATCCAGAGCTGCCTGAAAAGGTCACACACACCAGCACTGGAAAATAACAGCTGTCTAGACAGAACTTTAAAAGTGAGAAAGAAAGTGACCACACACCTGCACTAACATGTTTACTGCTCGACCTGACACTTTACGAGCAATACACCTTTAAAACTAAATAGATAACACAAACCCTAGAGCATCTGTGTACATGTATTAGAAGTAAATCCTAGTTCTGGTGAAGCGGCGGAATCTGAATCTTTAATAACTCGCCTCGACAGAAGCAGATCAAGCAGCATCAAGCAGGTGTTTGGACGGAACACAGAGGCAACATTTTCTTTTCACTTTCTAAATAAGTCCTTCTTTCTGCATGGAAACAAACGTCGTGCAAAAGGAAACATGTAATATGAAACAGCTTGTTTTGACAAAATATAAAGGAAAATAATGAAATGAAATAAAAAAAACTATCCTCACTCTGAGGTCTCCCAGGGCAGTAAACAAACAACAAGCAGCGGCGACGACTAAAACGTTTACGGTGTTGCCATGGAAACTGTTTTCCAAAGTAGAAGTTGTCACAGTTGTGATTAGGCCCATTTTCGGCTGAGGGCTAATTATGGGATGTATTTAAAGCCGTGTTAGTGAGTGGCTGCAATAACTTACCAGCTCTGAGGTACCACACACACACACACACACACACACACACACACACACACAGAATGAACAGGAAGCCTGTACTTGTCGCATGGCTGCTGTTCACTGACCCAGTGAGGACAGCAGCATCGTCAGGTGTGTGTGATTGTGTGTGTGTGTGTGTGTGTGTGTTTGTGTGTGTGCGCGTGTGCGTGTTTCAGGATATATATTTCAATGAAAAATCTGTGTGTTCTGTGCGTACAACTGCACGACCCCTTACCAACTCATGCGTGTGTGTATGTGTGTGTGTGTGTGTGTGTGTGTGTGTGTGTGTGTGTGTGTGTGTGTGTAGGGCCCTTCCTCCCAGTTCAGTTTTCACTCAGCAGATTTCATTAACGTGGCTCCTCCAGGACTCTTTCATCTCGCAGGCTTTTCCGGTAAAAGGTAGAAAGGTCCATTTACTCGCGAAGCACCACCACCACCAAAACACTGACACTGCTATTACAACTCCATCTACCTCGTGGATCAGACTACAGATTAATAGAGGGTCTGTACGCCTGTGTACAGGGCACCTCAGAGTCAGAATCAGCTTTATTGGCCAAGAATGTGAATTTTACTCCGGTTTTATCCTTAGCACACGCTGTACTTTCAACGTGAACATGAACATATGAGACATGAGAACGTCATCATTTCCAGGTTTGACTAACATCGATCAACATTTTTTTAAGGTTTTCTGCTATTTTAAGCGATTCATCGATACGTCGAGAAAATAATCGACAGAAATAATCGTTAGTTGCAGCTCTAAACATAACATACACTCAACTAGAAAGACCAAGGACAACAAAGAACAATAATTTATAAAAGAGTGGTATAAAATGAATAAATAAGGTGTCCAGAGGTCTGGTCTATTTTAAATATATATATTTAAGTATATATATATGGATATATATATATTACATTATTTACAGAGAAGACACGATGAGAAATATAAAGTGCAAAATAGTGAATAAATATAAAGTCTGTTGGTTTTGGAGTCAGGGGGGTTAATGACACTGGGTGACTGATTAAGTGTTCATCAGTGTGTGTGTGTGTGTGTGTGTGCACGTGCTGTGTAAAAGCGAAGGAAACCTTTTAAAGAGGGATTATCAGATGGGAAGAGAGATGCTCCTTTTATTGCCCATTAAGGTTTTTTAAACCTCAAAGCAAAAACACTCTTTGTATAAACCCCCACTGATACGATTTTTTAAGGCATTCATTATCCCTGCACTTCAAATAGAAAGTGTGATATACGACACGGACAGGGCAAGTGGTGGTCATTGTGAGAATAAACATAAAAATTGATGTTTTTATATGAGAATTAAAAGGGGGAAGACTCCGTTGAGCGATATTTATATTTCAGTCTGAGCGAGCTGTTTGGGAACATGATACAAGATGGAATTTGTGGCGAGGGGTATGTACGTACGGCCCACTTTCTAGGAAACAGTTGATTCCATTTATTTATATATGGAAAAAAAAGGTTCAAAGACAACAAACGGTGACACTAAAAATACACGGCACTTTGTGAAAGTGAAAACCCCTCACTGTGTTTATAATAGGACACTAAAGGTATATAGCGGCTGTGCACGTTTTTATACCTTCTGTAAATTGTGACACAGAAGGCAGAGTATGGACGGCATAAGTAGCCGCGCGGCTTGTTGACAGAGCGGAGCGACTGTGGGACGCGGAGCTGCAACCTTTTGAACTGGACAAACACACACGGCGGCCTGGAAGGAACTTCACTTATTCCAAAAATCCCAGAGGAGACAACTGAGAGGATTGTATCCGGGGCGAGATTGCAGAATCTCTGTGATGTTACCACTCACTCCCCTGCTGTTTAAAATGACGACAGTGGACAAATAACAACGAGAGAAGACAGAAAACACAAGTAAAGCAAAGCAACATGCACCTGTAAAGTATTCCCCCGAAATCCAGACACACCTCGGTGAAAGTGACGAGTCGTCTGCAGGACAAATACCTCATGACAAGCGCTGTCTGTTCTAAGGTGATCTATTACAGCCCACATGTTTCTGTGAGTGTGAGAGTATTTCCAACACGACCTATATCTTCTGAAATGTCAGGACAAACATGGTGTAGGTGGTGACCTGCGCCTCCCCAGGATGTCAGCCCCTGGCAACCAATGTTTGTGGAGACAAAGAGCAGAGCAGCGAGAGCAGGAGAAGGGAAAAACATTGGAGGAGGAGGAAGAAGAAGAAAAAGACGACAAGGATGGTGATTTATGTTGCTATTGACTCTTGGTTTTCTCCGTTCCCTCCCCTCATTCTGTTGTTCATCTTTCAGTCCTCTCTCCTCTCCTGTCTGTCTGAGTCTGGTGCTTTAATTTGACTTTCTCAGCTATTCATTTTAGGACTTCTATTCCTCAGAAATGAAGTTCTACCTCTTTAGGACCAGGTTTTGGTCTCCATGAGGACAAGTGGTCCTTACAAGGTCAGTGTTTATGCAATAAACGCCCCGGTGTTTTAAGATTGTCAGCCTGCACAGAATAACTGCCATTCAACGTAAGGATGGGACACAATCAAGGGAAGAATATTTCAATTAAAATCACAATTTTAGTTCCTTTAATTTGATTTTAAAGTGTTGGTACTTGGCTTTATGAGCACAATATATCACAATTTATCATACTAAGACTTACAAATAAATGTTCTTTTCGGTTTGCATGTGTTTTCTTACTCTTTTCTTACTTTTAATATGTGCATCTTTTAGAAAAAGACGGGAAAAAGAACCATATACGGTAACTTGATTGATCTTCATTGATCTACATGAAAATGTAATATATTCTTATACCCTGCAATGACACTTAAAAGCCAAAAAGGGTCTACACAAAGTCAAACAGAAAATAATGTAGCCTAAGATATAACAAAAAAGGATGAAAAGAAAAGCACTAATCAAGATGACGACGATAATAAGCCAAAACACAAGCTTGAGTTTTTTTATAAATTAAGTACTTAAACACATCAATTGACTCCAGAAGATGTTTTTGGCAAACTGAGAGCCTGTAATTATGTAGCACACCGATATGTTTTAGATGACGAGAGTGAGACTCACAAACACGAAACATACTGTGCTCACACACACATTAGCACACATGTCATGTCTGCCACTCCAGACTTGGCACAGTTCTCAAAGAGTGAGGGCCCCAAAGTGTGTAACTGCACGTGTGTGTGTGTGTGTGTGTGTGTTCTAAGCCTTATTCCCATAATTTTAAGCATAATCCAAGAGTGTGGTAGGTCCACAGGGTTCCAGGAAGGCATGTGTGTGTGTGTGTGTGTTAATGAGACTGTGCTAATTAAAATCAGAGACAGTTGGCAGCGTCGCTGTGTTCGTCATGCGTGACATTATTGCAAGTCATCACACAATAATCAAATGTTAAACAAACACACACTGATACACACAGATCTCTGGCATCTCTGTGGTCTGGTACAGTCAACAATGTTCCCGCCTCTACACCTCCCACAATCCTTTACGTGTGTGTGTGTAAGGTTATGACGTCAGCGACGCCTCTTGATTGTCTGTCCTCCTCTGATTGTCTGAGAGCCCGTGCTGAGCTCTTCTTTCTTTCTGATTTCTGCCGTTTATAACTCAACCCGACGATGAAAGTGACTTTGACAAGATAGTTTAAGTTTAAGTCCAAAGCTGCATAAAGGTTCTTCTATTTTTTTTCTCTCCCTTGACCTCGAAACCATCCGATGATGGCAGCCATTACTGTCACATGCTGTAACACTCATCAGCCCGAGATGGAGATGTTCATATTTCAAAAATTGGCAAATGATGACATGAAACATGAACAGGAATTCTACATTTTTAAAGTCTTGGGGGGAAAGAATGAGAATTTCAACATCCACGGTAGAAAAATGTCAGACAACTGGCAAAAAGGGCTGTTTTTCATCAACAGGGCTTAAGTCATTCTGCACCACAGAGAACACAGAGGTGACACAATTTTGGCACAACTTGAACCATTTAGCTTCATCAGGTTCTGGCACAATCAAAGTCATTTACACTAATGAATTTCAAATTAGTTACGAGGGTTTTTTCCTGGTGGTTAAACTGAGTGCGACTCGGAATCATGTAAACGAAATGTTTGGGTTCAGCTGAGGATCTTGTTGTTGACACGTATCGCCACCCTCCTCTGTTTACCCAGATTTCCTCGGCTGCCTTTAATTAGCACATAAAAGAAAGAAAGAAAAAAATCCCATCTTCCAATCACATTTCATCAGGTACTTCCTGGTGTTTTGATGACATAATCCTGAGATTGTGCTCATTCCTCATTAGGACATAACACAGACACATTAAAGTTTACCCACAACAACAGCGCCCGGGCACCTTTCATTAAAACTAAACAACCACATGCGCCGCAGATTTCCGACGACGTGCGTCCATCTGTCCCAAATCTGTGTTTGCGTTATTTGTGCATTCGTTCATCTCAATGAACGCTACGAAAGGCGCGCTGATCTAAGCCACATGTCTGTGTGACTCAGGCTCCGCGCAGTCACTGCAAATATGGGAGGAACGCCAAATATGCCAGAGAGGGCAAAAAAATGATGAGCGACAAAGACGGAGAAGAGGGAGTGAAAGAGGAAAAAGAAAGAAACGGCAAAAGCAAAAGATTTACAACCTGTGTTTACCAAACAAGCTCAGAACCCTAATTGTTGATAACAGATCTTAAGTGTATAAGTAACCCAATAAATCAAAGTAAAAACACTCTTCACTCTCGACAAGATTATTTAACAGGTTTGGCGTTAAGTCATGTACTGAACTGTGCGGTGATTTCATTGGCTGTGAATGTGTAACGTGTGATCTGGCAGACATAACTGACACGAGCCTGATCTGGAGAAACACGCACGCACGCACACACACACACACACGTGCGGCAGCAAGATCACGGAGCACCTTGTCAGTGAAGTGACATGAATGTGTTTATATGCATGTGTGTGTGTGTACGTGCTTGTGTCGGCCGACAGCTTCTCAGCAGTGAGTGCGACACCTTGTAAAGAACAGACGACGCGGCGTCTCCTCGGAGAGATGGCGACACGGCGGACTGGTTTTTCTCTTCTCCTTTCTGTTCTAAAATTGTCTTTGAAAAGTGTTGTAAAACGTTGTCATGATGCGTTGAACAGCAGCGACTGCGGCAGCGCGTTTGAGTCCTTTCATTTCCTGCTGGACGATCACCAAACGAGCAGAGTTACATCTAGTATGTATCCCCCGATGACAGCGCGTCACCGCGTCCAGAGGAAAAGGACGGAGACAAATTAATACATATATTACAAAAACCTTGTGATTTAAAGCGATTAAACTAAACTAGTCCGATCATAAAGGAGGGGAACTGACAGTAACTGTGATCCCTTTTGGTTTTGATGAAATCTGGTGTAAATCCATTTGTTTTCATGAAGAACTACGAGCCGTAAAACAGTTGCAGCAGTTGCAGTGGAAATGCAGCCAGCGGCAGTGGCCAGTGACATCATCCCCTAAGTGACCACATGAAAGTGGCCACTCGGCTGTGGGTGGTGTTGACTTCAGTAGCGCCCAGCATCACTTGACGCCTGCGGCCGTTTATTTAGCTTAGTCTCTCCCTCATACTAACTGGTGTGGGCATTTGTTTGCTCTCCCTCTCTTTTGGTTCCTGATCCTCTCTCTGTCTCTCTGTCTCTCTCTCTCGTTGTCTGTGTCTCGCTCTGTCATTTCCTGTAGTCTCTGCACTGCAGCATGTGTCCCTCCCAGACATTCTCTGTGTCTCATTCTCAAACAACATGATTATTTGTTCTGGTCTCTGTGTTTCTAGCTATTACACGCTCTCTCTGTGTGTGTCTCTCTCTCTCTCTCTCTCTGTCTGTCTCTTTCTGTCAGCCCGTCTGTCTCTCTGCATCTGGTTCCCTACACTCAGTCCTTTGTTTTGTCTCTTCATATTGGTCTACGAGCTCAGTGACGTAAATTACGTAACTAAATACACAGTGTTTCAGAGTGAGTATTTGTGACGGAGCAAATCATCTCTAAACGGTTCATCACCGAGAGACAAACTAAATAAAGCCCCGAGCACAGTCTTCTATCATTAACTCACTCATTTAAAGTCCTTACAATGGAAATAAATGAATATTGACCATCGTCTCTCCCTCTTTCATCTTCACGTCCTTTTCTCTGCTTCTTTTCCCCCTCTTCCCCCGTCTTTGTTTGTAAGGTGATCATTTTCCTTCTTCCTCCCTCTCTCGGTATGCATCCCTATCTCCACAGTTTATTTCTCTTTTGTCAGTGTTGGTAACTGCAGCCGGCTGTTTATTGATGTTCAGTGGGGGAGATAAACTTTTCCACACATCAGACATCCCTCTGCCATCATCGTCGTCTCCTGCTGGCACTTGAAATTTGTTTTTCTTTCTTTTTCTCTCACAGATTTATTCGCCTGTCGTGCTGTTTGGGGCCAACACAGAACCTATGGAAATGGCTTTTCTTTCTTGTAATCAGAGTGGCTATCATGAGATTGACCAGAGGGTTTGTGTTATTTTCTTCATTATTTATAATTACATTATTTGTATGTGTGAGGGCTTAAAGGTCCAGTGCATATGGTCACAAACAGTGGACTCGTCTGTTTCTGGAGGGTTTGTCCATTCAAGCTGCTGTGGAAACCTCCGTAAAGCAAGGCTGTTGCCTAAAATACATAAAAAGTCTAATTCTTGGGCTACTTTTTATTTCAAAACACTTATACATATACATTTGTGGGTGTTCTGTCCACTTTCTGCTCATAAATCCTCCTCAACGTTTCACACTGGACGTTTAAGCATAAATAATATGCATAACCATGCACACGTGCAGTGATCACTACTTATTTTGGCTGTCACAAGGCAACAGCTTCTACCACTTAATGCAGCAGTAAATTTATGTTTATTTTAAGCTTGACAAAGTCACTATTGAATCCAACGTGTAACGAACAATCTGGAACGTGTTTGTGGCATGAACCGAATAATGGACTTTGAGCTGAAAATAAAAACCTGTTCTCGGAGTCACAACCCTCACCCAGATGGGATTTTATTTCCGTCACATTTTTCGCTCATTGTTTTATTCAACAATGACGCTCCCGCACGCAGTCTTCGAGACCGATGACTGAAGTCTGGCAAAACAGGGACGCGCGATGCACCTCACCACAGCGGTGTAGCATTTCTAAAATTATACAAATTACCCCAAGGGAGATGCCATAATTATAGCTAAAAACAAGATCCCCGGCTTTGTTTATAGCAAAAGGCCTTGGAATACAGGTTTCAGTGAAGGTTTTAGTTTCACACTGAAACATTACAGACTTAAGGAATCAATTCTGCCGCAAATATTGTCAATCTATTTACTGTAAGTGGCACCGAATCAAGGGCAACTTTGTAACAGCAGGGGGAAAAAAATAGTCGACAGAAATCTATAATGGCTGGATGTTCAGCAGGCCCATTTCATTATATACCGGAGAGGCTTTGGTGACTTGCTGGCCTCATAAAGTGAAGCTAGGAATTAGCGGGCGGGCCACTGGAGCCTATTGTCTTTGATTGAAACAGAAAAGTATCACAGGCACACTGAGATATGCACACATCTATGGGGTTATACCACAGGCCTGACGCTGTGCTTGTAAAAGTGACCAAAATTCAGCATGACAAGTTTATAGAGAACAATGTGTGTGGCTGAGGACTCACATAAAACTCTTTCTTTGCCTCTGAATGCAGATTGTTTCTTTGTCTTTTGCTCTCATTTAAAAAAAAAAACAACAACAAAAAACAATACCAGTGCTGTAGGATATTGTTAAAAAACCTGACACTGTGAAAACATTGCTTGAATATCTCTATTCTGAACGATGTAAAGAAGCTTCATTATCACATTAGAGAGCGAGAGTGACAAATTAACATGGAACTTTTTGTGCCACCAAATTGGGCATCTGTTAGTCTGCTAGCAGTGTTAGCAGGGAGCCACTTATCCAGAAGTGTTATATGGGATTCAAACGATGCATCAGGCTGGCTTGTGTACACAGATTAGCGACGTAAGTGAGAACTGTGTGAGTAGAAGCTGTAGCATGAAGAGATGAAATAAAAACAACTTGCACCAAATGCAACAGTTACAAAAAAACTATGACCACAATGGTCTCCAGTGTGTGCCATTCCATTTAGTCACGTTTACTTTGGTTGTGTGTACAAAGTCCTTTTAAGTTGAACTTCCTGCACATTTAAAGCTGTAGTGTGTAACTTAAAAGATGCAAATATAAAAATGAGTGCCCGCTACATTGAAACCATTCACAAATAGGTTCACGATCAAGCCCATCAGCCCCACACAACTCTCTCCATGTTTGTCAGTATAGCTGTGTTTTGCTTTCATGTCTGTGGAGACACAGAATGATATCATGAGAGGGAAATAAGTTAAGCTGCAACTAACCATTATTTTCATAATTGATTAATCTGTCGATTATTTTCTCGATTAATCGTTTGGTCCATAAAATATCAGAATATATCGGTGTTCGTCAAACCTGAAAATTATGATGTTCTTGTTTTTGTCTACAAACCAAAATGATTAACTTAAATGATTTCTTTGTTAAAATACTCACATTTAAGAAGCTTAAACAATCTGAAATCTTGTTTTAATCATGAAAAAAGCTTTGAGCCGAGTAATCGATTATCAAAATAGTTGTTGATTAATTTAGTAATCAATTAACAATTGATTAATCGATTAATTGTGTCAGCTCTAGAAATAAGTGAATGACAGCTACACTCGTAAAATGAGACAGCAGTGAACTAGGTTAAGGGACTATCTCCAGTTCTCTGAAACATGTGTTGAAAAAGAGCAGTAGCAATATGCTCACCTGAGGCGTGGCTTAATCTGCGCAGTGGCAACTTTAGCAGTGTTTTGACGGGAGAAGTTACAAACTGAAGCTTTAAAATCAACTTGACAACACACAGCAACAACTTAGACAGCAAGACAGTGTCTCATTTTCTGTTTACTCATGCAAAACATAAGCATACATAGATACTAACAGCTCACAACAGTAGATCACTGCTGACAGTTTCTTAGATCCCTGCGTGACATGGCTGACTTATCTGTTAACCTTTCAGAACTGAGGTTGTGTAAAAGATTGAAAAGAGAAGACAGAGAGAGCAGCAGAAAAAAAAGAAGGAAACATTGTTTCATGGTTGCATATTTCTTTTTCTTTACAAAAATTCACATTCCTGCTTCAATTGTTCCATTCACACAATCAAAAACAGCTAATACTGTTTCTCTCTTACACACACACACACCACAATGACGTCTGCACACGTTTTTTTTTTTTTTTTTCCTCAGTCGTGAGAAGAATTTTTCAACCCAAACAAAATAAATCCTCATGTTTGCAACTCGGTTTCAACAACATACACAACCTGTCACGGCTTTTTAGTATCTTTAATTATCTTTTTTTCTGACCTAAAAATAACCGTTACTTACACAGTCCCCCTCGGTTATCTTTTCACATATTTTCCTCACAAAATAAACCCAGTGAAGTTTGCCTTTCTTTGGCTCGGTGCAGTTATAAACATCTCTTCAAAAGCAAAGTGACTGTTGGGACTTAAGGATTTCATTCTGACACTGACAAACAAGTTTTATTTCTGTCTCAAAACAAAGCTATTGAGCTATTCAATTTCAAAGCTTAATGTCACATAATGACGTCAAAGAGTCATGTTCGAGGGTAAGGGCGAACTGACCTCTCGGTGTGTTTGTGTGTTCCTGTTTTAAGCCGTGTTTTCGTCATGATACAGTTTAGTTTGGGTACAGTGCGGCACGGTTTGGAATGGTAAGAGTTTCAACTGAGAACAGTACCTTTCCTTGGTAGGTGGGTGGTGTGTGCCCTCAAGGGAAGGGTTCCGAAAAATTGAATGGTTGGGGCTGGTTATTTTGTTACTATTCCGAATGGAAACACCAAATAATATGTACCATACCGAACCAAACCTTTCCACTCGGTAGAAACACGCCACTAGAAATGTAATCCCTGAATCCAGTTCTCTACAACGTGTGGAGAATCCGGTCCAAACATCATGGTCCAGACATGTAAGCACACTTCAGGAGATCATTTATGTCGGATTAATTCTTACCTACAGGAAATGATGTCCCTACCCTTTGTCTTCAAGGTCATTTTCCTCTATTCTCTTAGTTTGCCGTTAGAAAACCTGGCTTTTAATAACTGGGTCGTTTGTATTCATACACGCTGGTCAAACACGATACAGGACAATTAAGAGAGAAAGAGAGGGGAGAAAGAAGCAGAAACAAACACGGAAACTTCAAATAAGGTCAGAGTATGTGTGTGTGTGTGTGTGTGTGTGTTAGTGAGTGTTTGTGTGTCATGTATAAATATATCTCTACAGGTTTTAAAGTGGCTTTGCGGTGCTCTGTATTTAGAGGAAGCCTGGTTAAATCTCCTCTCACCCCATTCATGTGGCCGACTCTCTCTCTCTCTCTCTCTTTTTCTGCTGAGTCTTTCATTTCCTCTTCATTCTCCTCTCTCTGTCTCACCATCACATTATTCCAGTTATGTCTCTCTCTCTCTCTCTCTCTCTCTCTCTCTCTGTGTGTATTGTAAATACAAATCTCTGTGACATCAATCCTTTCCTTTTTTCCCCACTCATTTACACCCTATCATACTACCAAATAATCAGTATTAATCTTCAAAATGTACATTTTCTCAGTTGTTTTACATTTTTTTTTCTTTATTTTCGTGACTTGATGCTGCGTAAAAGTACGAGAACTTCTTGTTTGTCTCCACAACACAGCATATAGTACAGGTTAACAGAAAAGATTAGGATTACATCAAATCATATTCATATATACCGAGACAAAGAAAAGTGTGGCTTGTGTTGTGTCTAAAGTTTGCAGTTGGGTTGAGCTGTGGTGGCCGCTTATACCGTAGCATCGACTGCATATGTAACACTAGAAGCAGCATTAGGTATAATCCCACAACAGAAATCTGCACAAATCACTCTATAAAGTTATTTAAACCAACACACTGAACTCATAATACTCATCAAACTGAGGGCTTGGTAAGTTACCATGAAAATCAAGATGACTGATGCTGATTCTGGTCATAATCTGCGGTATTGTTGACGGTAATGTTCTAACCCTGTGACATAAACGCCACTGCTTACATTTACAAAGGGGATCTTTGGCTGTTCAGTCAAAGGTTTTCTCTTAAAAGGATAATCAGGTTGGAAGTGATTTATCAAACATTGTTTACTCATTCTGTCTGCCGGCTAAAACTCTAAAACAGCTTTAGCTCCGTTCCCCAAGTCCGCCCTCTAATTTGGTAACGTAAAGCAATCCAGCAGACTCGAGCCAAATCGACAAGGTGGCACACGAGTCTAAAGCTGGCTGGAAGCTGCCAATCTTCTTGATGGTGTGTTTTTTTATTTGCAGTGTTTATTCTAATGTTTCAGCCTCAATGTGGTCGTGATTTAGCGGAGTTAAAATGTTGCATGTTGCAACTTATGTTAGTTATTTTTGCTGTTGACTCATCTTAAGTGGTACATGGATGATGTAAAAGCTTCCAGAGTTCGTTAGCTCTCTGTAGCCAACATGTTACGCCATAGTAACATAATGACAAACAGGCAAAACCTTTAGGTTTGTGGCACTGTGCGGTTCCCTCCATGACACTGGTGTATTATTCCTGCAATATTTCTGACTTGAGATAACGTGAGGCTGATTTAAGCCACAGTAAAAAACCTGTAATTAAAGACAGGAAGATATGACCGCAGGTTTCTGATTTAGGACCGTTGGAAGGGTAACTACTGATCTTGATTCATGCATTTGTTCGTTGTTCACTTATTTATTCTTCTCAGAGGAGCTGTGTACAATGAGACTTACACAACAGGATTTACACCACCACCAAGAGACATTTCTGGAAGGCTGGAGGGAAATATTGTGGCTACTTCTCGTCAATATGTCGTGAACCGGTTGGCGTGCATGTGAGCATCTGGTCTTTGCGTGAATGTGAATGTGTTTGTGTGACAACGGGACAGATGAGGAGAGAGAGAGAGAAAAAAGTGCAGCGGAATTAGTTTGTGTTTGTTTGTGTCAACAGTTCGACGTGTCACTACATCTGCAGCGTGTCTGTTACTGGGCGCGAGTGTTCGACTCTGATTGCACCAGAGCAACAGTCACAGGTTGGGGTTCATTTGTCACAATCAGACTTTACTTAAACAGAATAAATCACAAGTCTTACTTACTGACACACACATTCATGCACTCACTCATTTACTTGCATGAACACGCCACTAAAAGTACGAGACTCTGGACACCTACATGAGTATGCTCACATGGCCATGTGTGAGAGTGACATTAGCCAGTTCTGCCTTGTACTCTGTAGCCATAATAATGGTCAACAAAGACAGCGGTAGCTATGAAGACCTCCCACAAAGCACGCACACACCTTGCACACTCTCAACTGACTTTCATTCACTAAACTTCAGGCAACTCGACCATCAGACAAGAACCATAATCCAGGACGATTCCCTGCAGTTTTGTATCATTCCCAACATTACTAAAATTCTTGCTTGCTACAGTACGTGCAGAAGCACTTCGGTGTGGTAAATCTTGAAGTCAAGTTTACCTTATGGATTTGTGACAGGACATAAACTCTGGATCCCATCCATCACCCATTTGGACATAAACTATGGTGATACTGGGCTGTTTAGGGACATGATAGTAAATGTCATTTCCTGACAGTGAAGCTGCAAACGAAGAGCACAAGACCATGTGGGAGTAAAGTATACTCCTTTTTTGACCCCAGATTGAGCTGCAGTTTAAATTTATACCGACTGTACGGCCACATGAAACATAACAGGTAAAAAAACAACTTTTTTTTTTTTTTTACCAGAATTAAGGATAAGACTGAAAACAGACCCTCACATCACCATTCTACATCACTCTTATAACATTAAAGATGTAAAATCTGTGATTATTATGTTAGTCAATATTTTGACAATCATATGACAACATAAGCACAGGCATTTAGACTCGAGGTCAGATTGCAGCTGTTGGCATAAGATAAGATAGTCCTGTGTCACAATGGGTACATTTACAGCAGCAAAGACAAAAAAAATAATAATATATTAAACATTAGGATAATAAAAAATATCAAAATATCAAAATAAATGATGTACAAAAACATAACAAATGATGTATCCTTGAACGTCAGTGTTTGACCCCTTGTGTTGTGCTGCCCAGAAAACTATGTCAGCGTTGGAAAATATGTTTAAAACAAGCAGTCTGGAGTTTCCCCATAAAATCCTGAAGTAGTTACATAAAACTGAAGGTTCTGTTGAGGAAAAGCCTCTTCTATCATCTTATACACATGATTGTAATTATAGGGGACATTACATTTGTTTAGTGGTTTGACTTTTGTTAGTGATGGAGTGCAGAGTGTATACAGCTCCATTGTGTATTTACTACTGAAACCCTCTCGGTCAACACACACACACACACGCATACGCATACATACACACGCAGGCCAGAAGCCAGTTGCCAGGTTTTTAAAACATCCTTGAGGAAAAATAAAGCATCTTAAATCAGAGCCAGATCATTAGTCCAGTCTGTGAGAAGGGGGAAAAAAAAAATAAGTCAACAATCAACAAAAGCTTCTATTCTCTCAAAGATCCAACTCACAGAATCTATTTTCTCCTCCAACCTCCTGCAATCGCCTATTTTCAATTTACTCTGTCCTTATTCCCTTTTGTGACCTCTCACCAAAACTTTTTTTTACACCCCCCACTTCCTGCTAACATCCCCACCATGCCTCCCCATTCACTCACTCTCTCTCTCTCTCTCTCTCTCTCCCCTTTTCTTTTCCTCTCTCTCTCGCTCTCTCTCTCCCCTCCTCTTTCTCCTCCTGCAGCTTTCCAAGGAGCCAAATCTGTTTTTGATTAGCATTCTTGTGTAAACCTAAATTGTGATTAAACACTGTGCGAGTGCGTTTGGCCCCGTATCAAGTTTGCTTCTCTCTTAGATGCATTCAGAGACATGTATGCATGTAAGCAGACGTGGACAAAGACACGAGCAGAGACACAGATCACTCAGCTATGTATACATATGAAGCATAAAAGATCATATATAAGAATTGACTGTACACTCACATACAGATATGCAGTATACACCCTAATTTCATACATTAAGATCAATCACAATTGTTGACATAGGCACAGGCACACAAAATGGACTCAGATATGTTCTCTCAGCCCACACATCTTCATCCGCCACAAGAATAAAGGTAAAGAAAGATGTCCTCGAGCAGTGGTTCTCAAACTTTCTACACACAAGTACCACCAAATAAAATATTGAGCTAAAATAAAGTGGAGTAAATAGGCACACAAGCAGATTTATTCCCAATAAGATCATTTGCTTTCTGATTTTTCCTCCAAGTACCATGAGAAGAAACTCACGTACCACTGGTGGCACACATACCACAGTCTGAGAACTGAGGTCCTAGCGTTTTTTAACTGTGTACAAGAGTCTCTGTTGCTACTGCTTACCTTTTTTTGCGAGATTAAATTACTACCACATGCAGCCTCTGTGCTATTTAGGGTGCAAACGTATAAAAAAAACGTCTTTGCCACATTATTAAAAGAAAAAAATCTACAGGCCTCCCACCTCCTGCAAACATTTCATAGGTTGTGGCCCCGCGGCTAACAACTAGCTACTAAAGTAGGCAGCTGAAAGGGAAAGGTGTCGCTGTGTTGAACTTGGAGACTGCTTATAGACTGGTTAAAAACGCCCCATGGCTTCTTCTCTTCACACGTCAAACTTTGACTGATTAAAAACAAATTTGAAGTATCTTTGTTCACACAAAAAAAGCAGGCAAATGAGACAAAGAGAACACACCAATTAATAAATGATTCAACGTTATTCATAACAAAAGAATAGTATGCAAGAGACAAATTTGGACCTAAGGGAGCGAGTGTGGGCCAGCCAGATCTCAGCATAAGGCTGCATCCGCAAGGAAGTAAGAATGCGATGCTGTCACAGCAACACTGTTTGTCCTGCACATGTATACTTTACCTCTAAAAAGCCAATTACAGAGCGAGAGTGTAGATGTTTATGAGAGGAAATCTAATTGGGGAAATGGGGTTTCTTTATTCCTCCACCACGATTACAGAAACAAGTTTTATTTATTTTTTTGTTTTTGCTTTGATGCCTTTAGAGAAATTAGGGTAGTGTAGAAATTCAGCAGTTACCAATTTACATGAAGGTATATAAATGCAGTTATCAACATCAGTGATAAAGAGACATTTCAGAGAGCATGGAGGAATGTATAAAACTGTTGTATGTTAAACCTCTCCTAGGTTTTCCAAATGTTTCAAATTATCTCAATATCATTTGCTCTCACTCTCTCTCTCCCTCTCTCCTTCTGTCTCTCCCTCCTGGTTTTCGGTATCTCTCCGCAGTGTGTATTTATCTAAATATGTCTTGGGACAGAATCGCACTGCCGTCTGGGCTGTGGGAAACACACACAAGCCGCTAAGAGCAGCCTTCTTTTAAAAGGGCTCTGGTCAGGTTCCCTCAGTAAATGTCTTCCCTTCCCAGTGACTTTCAGTCGGGGGGTGGCCCTGTGGTGCAGCTCCATCCTAGAGCCTATGGGCCTCCTGGTGGAGCTTCACGCCAGAACGACCACAGCCGTTCCCGACGTGTTATAGGAAGCAATAAACCAACTATTATTCCAAGACTGAAGGTAAGTGAGATTGATAAATTCAACAGAGGTGAACATGTGCACTGCTTATGACGCAGCTGCATGTCTGCTCCAAAGAACCTTGTGGTGCAGCTGCATAACAGGGATTGAACTTCTGAGTCATGTTTAATTATTAAAAAGTTATGTCGTGGGCGTGTGGTTTAGCATCAAGTTTGGAATGCAAAAATAACACACACACACACACACACACACTGACGGAACCCACACATGCAGACCCACAATTCTGCATCCAGCGCCTGTGGTGTTAAATCAGCAGCAGAGCTTGTATGAAAGCGTCTTGATCTGCGTGTGTGCGTCTTGTATTTGTTACCTCTTTAGGACCTTTTCTAGCAAAAACGCTGACCTTGTCAGGACCAGTAGTCCTCATGGAGACCAAAACCTGGTGCTAGTGAGGCGCTGGTTAAGTTTAGAGCTAAGATTTGAATTGTGGTTAGGTTAACATTTAAGTGGTTGTATTTAAGCTTGGGGATAAGGCTTTTTTTAGGTTGTTCAAATGAATGGAAGTCAATGCAGTGTCCTAAGAAGCTCTGCAAACCCATGTGTGTGCGTGTGTTTGTGTGTTTAAGGCTTATTTGTTTCTTGCCAGCACCCAGTGGCGTGAAAACCAAACAAAGGGCCTGGGACTGTATTGACAAGAAAACAATGTTACAATTCCTGACAGCTTTACAAACAACAAAGATGTGTGTTTGGGTTTTTCTGTGCCCATAGAGGGAGAGAGAGCGAGAGTAAAGCACATTCACCCCTCACCCCTGTAAGGCCATGCCTACCAATCGCCAACCGAGGCCACATCTGTCGCAGCCAATCACCAATCACACAACGTACGCTCACGTTCTGTAACACAAACCGTAACATTCCAGCAGGTAAACTATGGCAGTCGCCTCTAAATGGACAATTAGCCAAGATTAAAGGCAACCTCCTCGTCTTTCTCCATTAACTTAATTAGGAGGAAAAGACATCTCAAATGACCCCCTCTCCCTTCAGCCTTCCCTCCCTCATTCCTCTCTCCGTCTAGCTCCCCCCCCACACCACCACACACCAAACCAGCAAAGCTGTATTTATACAGTAACAGCCACGGAGGGTTACGCCTACACCTTCACATCTGGGAGCTCCACTGAAGCACTCGCAGGTTGCTTCAGTGGATTGCTCGTGAGTAATGCAATGATGCCATCTCATTAGCATTTATTCAGCTCAATCACCAGTGCAGGGATTGAAACTGAATCACACGTGGTGATTTGTTGTGGACCTTTAATCATTTTCTTTTTAAATGTAGGTTCGGGATTGGCTCACGAACAACACAAATTAAACTGAGGTGAATCCTATTACCCAGCATTCATTCTGGAGGCCATATTGGATGCAATCCTTCACCAAAAACCCTGTGGACAGAAACTCACTACTCTTCCCAGTAAGCTACAAAGTCTGAAGGTTTGGTTGCTCGTATCCCTGCTGTGATGCATTTTATGGGAGGGCGGTGGGAGGGAGCTGCAGTGAACGAGAGTCGTAGGAAGAAAATAAGCACCAGACAAGACAGAAAGGACGCTCTGTGAAACTAAAATGTGAAGACTGGACTCTTCAATAAAAGGTTATTTTGTTACTTTTTATTGTGTGTGTGTTTTTTATTGCAAACTCTCCCGGTACGATCTTCTTCTTTTACGTTCTTAAGGTTTCCGTAAACACGGCATCAATTCAGAAAGTTGAGAAACCCAAAAACAACTCTAAAAGGCTGTAAAACACAAGCAGAAGTTGACAATGACAAAGAAGGTGATAAGAGGTGGGGCTACGACATCATCATTTTCCAAAAGTTGCTTATTGGTATACATGAAAATGCAATTTTTTTCTCTCTGGCATCCATTTGGCATCCAAATGCTGGTCCCTTATGGACGAAATTTTGATATGATACAAAACTTTTGCAGATTATCCTCAACTTGTTTTTGTTTGTACGCGCCACGAAAACATTAAGTGGATTATTGTGGTATAGCACTAAGTGCTGAGAGTAAAATAACTCATTCTTGTGTTTTGCAATTACTGGTCAAACCAGAGATTACCAAACTAATGGAAGTTGGTTGCGTGGCTGAAGAACTAAAGTCTGATGTGTAAAACAGACGGCGCTTCTGCATATTTACATTAAGACACTACTTTTATGTCAGTAATCCATGTTGACATTTCATCTCTTACGTTATGCAACGGCGAGTGTCGGAGGCCCCACTGGACCTGCAGTGGTGAAAGAAAAGAGGAAACGTCTCTCGTGTCTGACGTTACTCTCATTTTTCTTCATCCTCGCGCTCGTCTCCACTCATGCAAAACAATCAAGTGTAACCTGAACTCCTTAATGTGGGAGAATGATCAGTACACCAGCACTGGCTCCAATGACAGCGCACTCACACACATACTCAGAAAACATGTCCAAACACTGACAAACTCCCAGGGGAGAAAGTGAAGATAACGGGATGAGGCTCAGTCTTATTAGACCGACTGCCATCGAGTCACTTAACAAAGTAAACCTCTCTGACAGACTGTGACGTGCAACGATGCACGAAATCCCTCTCACCAATGGCGCGCATATTTCCATCCACGCCGTCGCGAGTGAAACTCTCGCTGCCTTTTCATGAAAACATATTCTCCTTACAGCCAGAGCTTATTGTGTGTGATACTGTGTGTGTGTGTGTCTGTGTGCATGTGCTGCGAGACCACAGTCTCTGCAAACTGTGGGGGGAAAACGACCACAGACTACACACACACTGGAACCCACAGACTCCAGTCCTCCGCCCCCACTGAGCACCTTAGAGGGGCCACAGATTCCAATCGCTTCATCCATCCATCTACCCGCAGGCTTCATCCACCACCACCACCACCACCATCCTTTCATCCATCCGTCCGTCCTCCCTTCACATGACCGCCCCCGATACCTACTGTTACTGTTACCTACTACAGCCACACTTACTGCTCAATTAGAATGTTTTCTAATGAGAGAAAACCTCCGTTCCCCTTTAAACCCAAGTGCCCACAAAATCCAAGACTCTGGTAAAAGCCATTATCCAGCATGATACCTCTCGCTCCAACCTCCCACCCTCCTCAAAAGCGAAAACTCTAACCTATTCCTATTTTTCCCTTAATGCTCGTCCAGCTCCTTCCCTCCCCTCCATCTCCAAACCTCAGACCACAGAGCTTTAATAGGAGGGTTAAGAGGTAATTCCTATCACACTGCCATCATTTAATATCTAACCAAGGCTGACAGAGAGGAAGGTTACGAACCTAAACCAGAAAGCCACGAGCAAACCTCCCCTGTTCTTATTCTTATTCTCTCTTTCAGCCTCAGTCCCCGTGACTTAAGCTCTCCGCTCTCTCATTTCCTGCCTCTTCCGTGTTTCCTCTATCCTCTGTCCATACCTTGCCATTTACACGTCTGACGCTCAATTTGCAAAAAAATCGCAGCGTGGGACGGGATGAAACGCGCCGACAGAGAAAGAAGGACGAGAGAAAAACGAGAAAAGCGGAAAGAAAGAAAAAAATAAAGAGCAGGCGGAAACTCCAGACACTGTAATTTAAACAGTGCTGATGGCAAAGTAGGGATATAAAGAACATGAGATTTATAATGTTAAGTTTGGAACACGTTCACCCTTTCCATTCTCTGACTGAGTTGCATGAGAGCTCCATAGGGATCCATATTCAAGCGGCGATAAATAAAAGCTATCGAGACCAATTAGTGGTTTAATGGAATAGTAAGCCAGGCAGTGGAGGAAATAAGACTGTCACTCATGAGGAACAAGAGAACGGGTTGGAAAAGACAAACAGTGGGATGTGTCACATCTGTGTGTGTGTGTGTGTGTGCGTGTCTTTGCATCTTTCACTGTGTTCCTGATGTTCACATGTGGGGATTTTCACTGTGTGTGTGTGTGTGTGTGTGATCCTGCAAGCGACAGATATAAATGACAATGTGCTTTCAGCTGTAACAGTCTATTTCGCTGTCTTCGGCAATAAATCACACCTCACCGCAAATACACGAAACACATGGTCAGTCAGTCTGCGCCGGGTTCTTAATACGAGGTTCATGAGGTGCGTTCACATCCAGCTGGTTTTTATGCACATTTTCAATTTGCACATTTTTCAAAAAAGCGCAGAGTAGGAAAAGTGAAGAGCATCACGTCTGGGAGACGCATAGACGCTGATGTAATGATGAAAGGTGAATGTGGCAATAATACGTCACTCAGGCTTCCACGTGCCCTCTGGTTGACTTTTAAACGCAATCACTTTATGTCCTAAAATTATACATTCACTTTCATTTCTCTAAGCTCTTTGTGTTCTACAGTGGCAGAACAGTAGTAGATGTAAATGTATGTGAATTCTTAGAAATTTCTGTGAGAAATTGTGATACGGTTTGGAATAAAAACCTAATAAAACTTGGCGAATAAGCTCATATTAACATGTGTTTTAATAAACTGCAAGCCTATTGTGTATAGTATGAACTTATTATGTGCTTTTAAGAAACAATGATCACTATGACTGTGTAGATTAAGATCCAAGTTAATTTCAGAAGAATCAAGAGCTGACGCACTGTCGTTCTTGTTGCTAATTCAAACACAAGGTCGTCATTTATAAATTTTGGCTCATTCTGACTCGTGAAGAACACACGAAGACAATAAACAGGGACATTTTACGTTTTTTTTCCAACACGGAAAAGTTAAAGTACATTCCAAGGCATTTTGATTTATGAAAACATTATAGAGGAAAATGAGAGAAGTGACAAGTTGAATAAACCAGCACTGGTATTCAGACATAGCACGCATACACAGAAACAAATACAAAAGCGTGTCAATATGATGAATGCATGTATGCACGCATACAGCAGGTGCATCATATTTAAGCTCAATAAAACAGACACAAACAAATGCCCCAGAGATACACAGACGTGCACACACCCACCTCCAACTTCACATGAAGGCAGCCCTATAACAACAGCTATAAAGTTTAGAAGGTGTCGCAACCTTCAGCCCCAGCTGAAGGAGACTCTCTGAGGATGAAACAACGAGAAAAACCTGAGAGGAGAGAAAAAGTGCAGTCTGCGAACTTGAGATGAAAATGAGAGCGATCGAGGGCGAGCGGGGCAGTTCTCTGCATCAGCATGACCTCTTCTCTTCCACTCTGAATACTCTGGGAAAACTCCACACGCCCAAATGGACGTTCCTCACCAGTCCAAGCAAAACATTCACTCCAGGCACACTTTCACCTTTGAAAACAATGTCACACACACACACGTATACACACAATCTTACACGCACAATCTTTTTCACCTCTCCACGGGAGGACGGAGCATCGCCGTATCACCTGGCACGGTACTTGAACCCTCAACCCCCGGATATAAGACTTGACATTGCACCGTGGCCGGGTTCTTAAACAGATCATGTGTCATATCAAAAGAGCCAGAGACGAGGGGAGAGAGGGGAGAGCCGGAGAGAGAGAGAAGGATCGCTGGACGGTGAGGTAATAAAACAAGGAAGGTGTACTCACAGTCGTCCTAGTTTGGGGTTGGACTGGAAGAGAAGCTCCGGAAGAACCAGCAGTTTGTTTCTGTTCACGCGACTGCAGACACAAAGAGAAGGACAAATATGTATAATTTGGACAAATAGCATTGTAAACAGAAACTATATGTACTCCAATAAATACGCACATACAGACAAATAAATCACTCAGATTCATCCTTTTGTGAGAACCATCACCAACCAGCCAAGAGCTTCACCTTTGAGGTCAGTGAGTTCATGGTTCAAAGGTGAAACTCATGTGAAAGTCTGCCTGGTTTCCTGTGATCATGACCCACAGTTTATCACGGCGTGTTCTCTGTGTGTGTGTGTGTGTGTGTGTGTAAGTTACAGGCTATCAAGCTGTAAGTTCTTTAAAGGCAGTTATCACTATCGTTCCAGCATGTGCTCCGACCTGGGAGTGAGAGAGCGTTTCCTGAGGTCTTGCAAAAAAAATGATAGATATTGTGAGGACAAAAAACTGAACAAGGACATTTCAACATTCGTCAAGCTTTATTTATTAACTCTGGAAAAGAAATAAACTTTGACTGACTGATCTACATTTTTCTGATAAGGCAAAAAATGCACAAAATGCAAGCTCTTTGCCCAGGAATTCATACTCCATGTTTTTTTTCTCATGAATCTGCACTGATAGCTTTTCCATCAGTCACTGGGGTCAATGTAGCTTCTGAACGTATCCATCCTGTATTAACCTGCTAATACTGGTCAAGATAAACAAATATGAGAGGCTTTGGGCTCTTAAACCCCCGGGCTTTTCAAGAAGTCGTTTCAGGTGTGTGTCGCCAACATAAAAGTGTAATGTCATGAAAATGCAGACACACTGATGAAAACATAATGAAAAGCGTTTAAAATGAAAAACTAACAGACTTTATGTGTGAAAAAATATGATTTTAAAACTGCCAATCAGCAGGGGGGTAATACATATATTATTCAAGTAGTGTTTTTATCTCTTCATGGACATGCACTGCATAAAAGCAACAGTAATTTAGACTGTTTTATCTATCTCTGATCAGCACTTTGTTTCAGCTGTTGTTGTTTTTTTAAAGTGCTTTATGAATAAAGTTGGATTGGATTGACTTTTCACTGCTTTCTCCAGGTCCAAGTATACAATGACTTTTTATTTTAAGCTAAATAATTTGGGTATCGTGACTAATTGCACATTTTCTGACATTTATAGATAATTTGAGTTTGACAGAAGTCAAGCTTCCCTTCAATATTTACTGTGTTGTAGATTTATAACAAGGAGAGTTCTTGTATGCACCGAAGAGAACTTAAAGCTGCAGCGTGTAAAATACAAATTAAATACAAATAAATGTGTTACACTCAAACCATTGTCTGTTTTCATGTCTGTGGTGACACAGAGGGATGTACTTTATATGACAGGTGATGGAAGGAAGGAGGAAGCATCAAAGTTACGCTGGTAAAGAGAGAGGACAGCAAAATTTAGGGGAAGGAATTAGCCCGTGTTCTTTAAAACACCCCGAAATGAATGTTGAAAGAACAGTTGGAATGTGGACCTGGAGTCGTCCTTTCAGAAAGTTATTCAGGCTCACCTGAGGCGTGGGGGGTAAGGCTCAGGTAGTAGCAACCATGGCAGTGTTTTGGCGACTGTTGCATTGTTTATAAAATGATTATATATATATACATATGTCACGATTACATTTTTGTTTAAGTAGAACTGAACGAGAAATGAACACATGGCAGTTATTTAGAAAGGAATGAGAGGGAGAAGAAGATAGAGTCAGTGAAAAATGGGCTTGCGTTGGGCGTGTGTGTGTGTGTGTGTACTTTTTATTTGTAACATCTTACAGGACCTTTTCTGGCATAAACACTGACCTTGTCAGGATCATGGAGACCAAACCCTGGTCCAAATGAAGCAGAAAGTTTAGGGCTAAGATGTGAATTGTGCCAAGTACTAACATTAAGGTTTAGGTAAGGCGTTATATGGTTATAGTTAAAATCATGCAGTGTCCTAAGGAAAATAGCTGTGTGTGTGTGTGTGAGCAAGGGCGGGACTGGCTGCAGCAGAGATAGATGAGAACAGTGCGAGGAAAGGGAGTGAAAGTGTTATCAAGCTACCACGGCATTTGGCTGAGAGACGAGGCGTGCAGAGGAAAAAGAAAAGAAAAGGAGGGTGGGAAGGTCACGGGGGTCACAAAAAACAGTCTGTGTTGGAGAAGACACAGACAGCAACCTTTTAACCGCTGTGATAATGATAATAAGACCATGACTCCTGCGTGCACTGATGGAGGAAAAAGTTGCCGTCCAAAAAGTAAAGTTCACGACTGCCTTCTATTACAATTCAGGAGTCATTTTAGGACGTTTATTCACCATAAATGTTGTTTTTTTGGCATGGAACCTTTGAAATATTACCAACCCACAAATCTAAGGAGTTTCTGAATTTAATGAGTAAAGGTTATTATCACAATTAAGTCCAGGAAAAATGGCTTAGAAAAAGAAAACTCTGAGAAAACCTGTGTTGTCTTTGGAAAATATCAATCAGCTAACACAATACACAACGTAAAAGATTAAGCCAATCAAGATATTGGTTTTTCAGGCCACCTCTGAGTCTTCCACAAGAAAAATGAGGTGAAAATGCCCAAATACACAACTTTATAATTCATCCCTGACATAAGCGCCATGTTTTTCACATTGTGACTGCATAAATCACACAGACTCAGCACCGGGACCTCTCACCCCTCACCTTTCACCCTGATAAGGCACAACATCGGAGATTATGTCAGTAACGCATTTTAAAAAAAGCATTTAACTATCAGTAAAGTTAAAATGTCAGGATTCTTCAAAAGCGACTCTAAAATGTAATGATCCACATTTCAACATTTGACCGTGTGATGTTTAAGAATGCAAAGATGTCCGAACTGCACAAAGCTACTTTTAAAAACGAGTGCTATCACTTCCGCATAACTATTTTGCCCCCTGAACTCTCCCTCCCTCCCCTACCTCAACCTCTGACCCTCCCTGACACAGGGATTTAAGGAGCCTTTTAACATGAAAGCAGCCCCATCACCTCGCGCTCTCACTATCAGATGTGTGATCTCCATTTAAAGTCAAGATACACATGTTGCTGCCACTCAACCATCTCTCAATCCAGTGTCAGGGAGGTTTGCCATCATTTTTGTCTCGCTGTGTACGTCTCTCCTGCTCTACTGTGTCTAGATTTGAGTCAAAAAGCAGCAACATGTGCCCTACAGTCACTGCTGCTGGATGTGCGACAGCCGATGAAGGCAAGAGGCAATTTATTAAAAAACCCTCCTCTGGCAAGACAGCTGATCAAATGACATTAAATGACAGATACATCACGGAGGAAGACCTAAAGCAGCAATGTCAGTTCAACACAGCTACACTGGCCAAGTCATGTCAGGAAATGCTGCTCTCATCAGTTGAAGACCTCCAATATGGCAGCCAGAAGGTGTATTCAATCACCTGAAGGCTGCCTATAAAAACCTCTATAAAATCAAAGAAAAAAACCATCACAACCGTCCCAGAACTGTAGTGAAGAACAGTTCTCTTGTTTTATAGTTGGACTACATTCATTTATAAAGCTAGATGTAGACTGGCTATTACACTCCTGTTCTTGCCCCCTAATAAACTGCATTTGTGTCACTATTTCTTAGTGTTCCTCCTGTTGACTTTAGACAAAGAACTCAGTTTGGAGGGAAATCTTTGGGAAAATGAGCTCTCGCCTTATTGGCTTATGACGTCAGTAAACATTCTCGTGAGGTGTTAATGGTCTGAATCTTTAGTTTCACGTTTTCTGCAACGAATTTGAGGAAAATAGACAATAAAATACAGCATATATGAGTGACCGACATTTTAAAAACTGATCTAATCGCAACTTTTGAGGCTTCTGGTTCCGAGAAGGTTCCCCTCGTTTGTCATTGGTCAGCTTATTAGACACAACTCATGTTGTTTCATCCCTTAGACAACAGGATGTCAGTCCCTCGGCCCTAATCATTCCCCCACTGACTCATAAACATGCAGGTGTGTGTTGCGCCCTCACACCTCGATTCTATTGACTCGTGTCTCGGTGTAAACTGACGGACACACACTCACGCTAACGGGACAAGGCAATATCTATGGGAGATTCTGAGGTAGTGTGTGAAGTGGACGCACTCGGCCGTCGTCCAGGAAGACACTGGACGGACAGCAGCAGGAAGTCAAAGTTGCATGAGTGTCTGGCAAAAGTATAAAACAAATCTGCATGTGTGTGAATGCGTCTTTGCAGGTGTGCACACTTTGTTAAACTTTGACTTTGTGTACAGCTGATGGTTCTCTGTTTCTCACACACTCACACACACACACACACACACACACACACACGGACAGTTGTGTGAGACGGTTTACTTACAGCCGCTCCAGCAGCCTGAGGTCTTGGAAGGCTCCGCGCTCGACGACACTGATTTGGTTGTCCTCCAGATGACTACAGCGATGAACATAAAGAGACAGAAAAGGAGGGGGGAAAAAACCACAGATGTAGTTACTAACCTTTTTAAAACAAATCCAGAATTCACTTAACAGAAACACTAGCAGTCTTGGGGAAATGCCAGTCAAGACAAGGTAGAGGAACCAGACAGCGCCAACGGAGGCAATGAAAATATCATTAACTTTACATACAGGAGACAGGAGGTCATTCTTCAAAAACGCTGCGACTTAAATACAGCACTGAGAGACGACCAGGTGGTTGGCAATATCTATCTCCAGTCGGCTCCGCTCGCTGACCCGCGAGTTCACACCAGAGGAAGAAACACCAGATAAATCTCATTTTCTGGCCAGTGCAAACAGCAAAACCAGCTGCCTGCCAGAATTACACATTTCAAACATCGAGAGAGACACTCGCACCTTTTTAAAAAGAAAAAAGAAAAACCTTGTATAAACAAGCAATCAGTGAGACGGACAAATGAATCTGGCGTGAAGCAGAAGTTTCAGACACGGAGCGTTTCACAAATGTCACAATCTCGCCCAGGGCCAAAACAAACAATCAACCACCTATTCCTCTTCCCATCCTCCAATGGACATCGTCTCCATTTCTCTTTTGCCTTTCCGGGGATGATCCCGGAGTAACTCACATTCCTCCATTTACCTCTCAGCTCTCTGCGGGTGCTGTAATGTTTTTTGGGGCAATCTAAGGTTTTCCAGATGGGACAGCAAAACGAGAACATCGACACAGATATGCGTGTTTATACGTCCTGTCTGAGGACGTTAGAGAGGCTGATGTGAGTGGAGGAGGTAGAGAGAGAGAGAGAGAGAGAGAGAGAGAGAGCAGCAAAATAAAGAATCCACGGATGACAGAATAGATTGAGTGAGAGATAAAAAAACGATAAAAACAAAATCTAAACAGGGCCAAATAAGAGGAAAGGAGACGCAGTCTGGCGTGCCATATTGACTTGAAATCGTTTTGGCACGGCCTTCCTTTAAACGTTCTGTGTCTAGACAGGTAACTGTCATAACTGTGAGTTCATGGTCCGTCGTGAATTCATACACAAATACACGCATACAGAATACGATATAGTGGGCAAGACGAGCGGTTTATAGCAAAATTGATATTGTAATTTGAAACAATGCAATTAGGCTGCAGTTTAAGTGGAAATATGTATAAAGTTGCCATTCTTTCCATTGGATACAGAGATATTAATGTTTTGACAGTGTCATGTGGTCATGTTCAATAACTACTCCTCTGTGAATACTGAACTTAACCTTGACTTGTATTCAATTATATTCCGAATCAGATGACAAATGCAATATCGTATTATCTAAAATTAAATATTTTGAGATGTAGAGTTATAAAACTTTCTTTTTCTAACATTTTCCATTTGGTTTACACTTAAAAAAAGTATTTTGTAGAGTTGTAAAATGATTTAGTGACATTTTTTTAAGAAGAATCAAATCAGCTTTGTTTATCCGGCGTGCTTGATTTAGTTTATACACAGACGCAGTAGTGCGCTGGTAGCGAGCTTATCCAAACACACACACATACTGTAATAACCACATAACATGTGCACAGTCGTGACTTCAACCCATCAGTCATAATTTACAGTCCGGCCGGCATTAACGCGGCATGTTTATTCCACGCAGCTTAGGCCTTTTCTTCATGCTGAGAGAATAAAAGCCCAAATCGAGACATAACTTTGAGTAACTATTGGGTTCATACGTCCAAACGAGGGATCAACCAGCATGCTGATTTACTGAAGAAAGCTTTAACATGGCAAGGGATCACAAGCCACATGGTGCTGAAAGTAAATATAGGAATATTGTTCAGATGAGGTACTTTTTGTTATATTAGTCCGTATTATTCAGTCATTATTCATCAACAGAGGCGGAGGGAAGAAGGAAGATATACTGCATTCATGTGTGTGGGGCCTGGTGTGTCTCATAACGTTCATTCAGCCATATTAGAGAGTCTTAGCAACCATTATAAAAAAAAAAAAGCACAATGATGTCATGCTACCTTGTGGCAAACTGCGAGCTCCTCTCCCACTGAAGGAAACGAGGGAACACTTCAGGGAATATTAGCTTCACTTGTTTACGCAAAACGAGCGAAACCGCATTAATTCTCCCCCCAGCCAAATGTTTAATATCAAGCAAGAGTTTTCACCTACGTCTAAATTTGTTTGGAATTACTCAATTTCTCCACAGTCTGGAAGAAATCTTGCGAGGACGCGCTGCCAAGGATATTATGGTAAGTGCTGTGTCCTTACAGAGACGAGCTGCGTGCGCGATTACAGCGCACAGATCAGACTAAGAACGCACACATTACCCGACTGGATGATGCTTTTTTTTTGTGTGTGTGTGTGTTACGCATTAATATTTAACCAGATAACAGCGTCACTACGTTTGAAAGTTAAATAACTGATCATTGTGTTTTAACCTTTAGTTCCAGAGGTGTTGATGAATAACCAGATCACTCAGCTGTGGATTGTTCTTGTAGGAGTTTCTGAGGGCTTGTCACGCCTCATGTCTTCGCAGTGTAGGCATCGTTCTGCAGCTAGAGAATGCTATAATCATTCAACGAAACTGGAAACTTTTCCAGTGTGCATGTGTGCGCTTGTGTACGTGTGTACATGTTTATGAGTGTGTGTGTGTGTGTGTGTGTGAGAGAGCGAGAGAGACAGAGAGGGAGAGGCAGAGTGATATAAAGATAGAGGGGGAGGTACAATAAAGTAACAGAGTCAAGGCTGCACTGCTTTTGTTTCATCACTTGTTGCGTGTTTGTGTGTGTGTGTTTGTTCTTGTATGAGTAGTCCTCAGGGGGACCAAAACCTGGTCCTGATGAGGTGGAACCTGTTCTCTGAGAAACTGGTTAAGTTTAGGGCCAAGGTTTGAATTAGGGTTAGGTTAAGGTAACTGGATATGGTTAAGGTTGGGGATCATTTTCGCTGTCGAATGAATGGATGAATGGAAGTCAATGAGAGTCCTTAGGATAGCTATGCAAACCTGTGTGTGTGTGTGTGTGTGTGTGTGTGTGTGTGTGTGTGTGTGTGAGCGTGTGGTTGAAACTGCACTTTCTGCTCTCTTTCCCAAGCCATCTCCTTCCCATTTCTTTAACAGATTTGGAGTGGGGAAATGTCACAGCAGTTTATCACCGACCACATGAAACAAGCTGCTGGCCCTCCCCAAACAAACACACTCTCTCACTTACACACAAACACGCATCCTTGTCTCAAGTACACAGGATGCACTTAAATAGAGGTCTCACTCTCTTCTCTTTCTCTTTGTCCAGCTCAAATATACACACACACAAACACTGTGATAAAAACCTAACAGACTCACTGAACATGAACTCCTAAACTCACCGTGGTCCCTTTAAGTACAGTTAGAGTCAAACAAAATGTAAAAACACACACATGCACAAACCTACGTCCAGTACTCGGTGTAGTTTGTGATGCAAGTGTATTTTTATCTGCCCGGTCTGGTTAAAACAGAGTGAGGAGGGAAGCTGCATGCAGCCAACAGTGATTATAGTTATTACAGGCCTCTCTCTCTCTCCCTCTCTCTCTCCCTCTCTCTCTCTCTCACACACACACACACACACACACACACACATTTGAGCCACTTGAGTCAGAAGAGCCCTTGAAGTCATCGGGACAGCAGAGAGGACACGAGGAGTCACACTCTACAGAGCACAGCCGTTTAGACACGATGAGTAAGACAAGTTGGAGTAAGACAAGTAATGACTTAAGCATACGACTGAATGGAGGGCGTCTTTATTTTGGAAACAGTGAAAACAGGCAAAAAAAACATAAGACTGAGAATATGTTACAGTTAAGATGTTCATTGACACCTGTGACACCTGTGTTGCACTGTCAAGCTTAAATTGTTGGCAAATTCAAAGCATATAGTATGTTAGATAGTTTGTATTCCAGTGCACATCCTGCTTTGGGGCCAACATGAGCAGTAGAAGGTAATCTGAAAATGTGAGTATATTTAAAATACAAATTGTGAACCTGTCCTTTGAGCCTCAATACTCGACTTCAAAGTCTCTGGGTTTCCCAGTGTTGCAAAAACTTGGGAAATTATTCAGCACATGTATCACTGCGAGTCAACAGTAAACAGTTGCATTATCATCTTTTCCTCCTACACACGGTCCACAGTGAGTCACAATTTCTTGGTAACACTTTTACACATCTTGTTGTGTTGCTTGTTTAACAAATGGGAGTCTTTTTCTACTTGTTGCTGCCATGTCAGCGCACGATATCGCTATTATGTTACCTTGTAAATATTCAGCAATTACGACACGGACTCCTTGGATAAGACACGTAAATTCCCCTCTGCCCCCGAAATTCCCCTCATTAGGTTGAGAAACTGTATTTTATAGAGACGTATTTTCCCCTATAGCATCGCACAGGGCTATTAGGTAAATATAGCATTTGTCTAATTACTCCAGCATGGAAGCTTTTCTGTTAATGGGACTCCTCATAAAGCAACAAATACCAAGACACGACAAGGAGAACGAGGGAGAAGAATAGACCAGGAAAAACCGGTGGATTCAACCTCAAACCTAACCAACTCGTAAGAGCGTCCTCTAATTTCTTACCTCTGTGAGTAAGTTCTGGATTTGGTGACTTGCTTGTTTAAGAACACAAAAATGTTTAAACAAATTGAAGATGGATTCCTGCGTTCCTTATACCAGGGCTTTTGTTTAAAACCATCACATTTTTGGAATTTTTTTTTTTTTTTTTGAGTTGTTACACTTCAGTTGTTTACACCAAGGTGAGATTATATATACTTTTGTGGAAAAAATAGTCAGAACAAATGTTTTTATATGATTTGTATGACTGAAAATACACAACTGACAAAGAAAACATGTGAAGCAATGAAAGAAAGAAACAAACTTACAGAATCCGTAGGTTCTTGAGGCCAGAGAAGTCCACTTTAGTGATTCTGGTGATGTTGTTTCTGTTCAAATCCCTACAGGAGGAAACACAGAGATTAGAAATAAAGTTGATTTCAACAACATGAGACAGCACACAGTATTTTTATGACACGAATAATAATAAGCAAATGAGGATTGTGAGCACCCGCTGTGTGTGTGTGTTCTGTGCAGTGTGCCGTTCTGTGCTTTCACCAAGTCAAAGGAACAAATGTTGCAGTTGCACAAAGCACGGTGAAGCCCTGAAGCCATCGAGCCCACACACACATAAACACAAACAATCACAAACCAAAACACACCAACACTCTGCTCCTACTGCACAGGCAACAAGAGATTTTGTGCACACAGCTTTTAATGCTGCCCTGATTCAGCTCATTTTCCAACATGAAAAATAATTAGGTGCTATGAAATTATCTTTTCTCTTTTCCATCACCATAGTTTAAAAGCTTACAGCGTTTCCTGGCTGTCATTCAATCTGTTTTAACTACGAGCTCACAACGTATACACACTGCAATACGAACTGACCGCATGAGTGTGTATAGACTGGTTTCTTTTTTATTCAGGCGATGATGTTTATTGAAACGCTGTCGCACTGGAGGAATTAGAGCAAGGGGGAAAAAAAAAACTCTCTTTCTCTCTCACACACACACAAGAGAACACAGACAAACAATTTCTCTCTTATTTCACACACACTCTCACATGTGCGCATAAACAGAGTCTGCTCCTGCCGACGCAGCCTGAATGTGTGTTTTTCATAACACACCTAAACATTTATAAATCTGATTTAAGACCATATTAGGTTTCAAAAGGCTTCCCCAAGCTTAAGGACCTCTAATAGGAGACATACCCCTGCCTGACGCAGGGAGGGCAGAGACGTCGCTTCCCTAAAAGTCTCTCTGTAAAGCAATTGCAGAGCTTCTCCTCTTCAAACAATATATATATTAGAAAATAGCGGCGAAGAACATGTGAATGAAATTACAGCTGCAGAGTTTCTCTCCGCTCTTCTGTTTGGGGTTTTTAGGCATGTCTAAAATATGGCTGGATGGTGCACTGTAGCTATAGTTATCATATGAACGATATCAGCACACTTTATCAACGGTTTACCCACTCACTCGTGAGTAAATGCACCTGCTTCTACATTACTGCTTTTGGTTTAGCTGAGATGTCGTTCTCTTTTAGAGGGAGGGAGGACTCTGTGTTTGTGCATAGTGTAAACTGCAATGAAAATGGCAGAGAGGGAGACAGAAACACTGTGACTGCCGCACGAGCTGTGGATGTGCAGTGCACCTGACGGTGTGTGGAACAATCACTGATATATAGTCATTCAAGTAAAAAATATGTTTTATTTTCTCCTCCCCTTATTTTACTATTCCATTTCACCGTTTATCTTCAACACTTGTTTTGTACTTCACCCCGAAACGCCACGATAAAATAAACTCCCCTTCACCGACAAGGAGACGTGCTTACTTGGATTTACAGCCAAGAGGACAAATGAAATTATTTTAGTAATTATTTTACTTTTCTGTCAACGACCCAAGAAAAGCATAAATGATTGAAACATGAAATGACTGAAAACATAAGCAAAAAATTCTGAATGATTATTTTTGCCGATCAAATATCAGCCTTGAAACGTTCTGCTGTGAACCTCCGAACCGTACACGGAGCCAAACATTTGGACTCTAAAGCAAAAGGATGAAGAAAACGTGAAAAAAAAATCTGAAATGAAATTCATGGCTATGATTTTCATCGACATTGCATTGCCAGATACTTATTTGACAGTGAGCCGCTCCGCCATCATCCAAACTGGATGCTGCTAGGCGATTGCTAGCTGCTTTGGAAAGAGAGGCCGCTTGATGAGTCTCCTCTTGGATGTGATGAAAAACTCAGTGCTGCATTGATTTATCATGTTTCATCTTTGGGAGAGAGGCACTTTCACTGGGAAGAAACTGATTTTGATTTTTTTTTTCCTCTCTCTTGTTGATATGTAATGTCATGTATACTTTCCATTTTGAGTGACTCTGAGGCAGTATCCAATCTGGAAATTTCTGCTCCCCATCACTCGACCTCTATCCATCCTCTCCTCCCTCTGTTATATGTCACTCCTTATCTTTTCACATTTGGCAACAACCTCTTAGTTTTCCTTTTTTTTCCCTCTCTCCTTTAATCTATCTCACATCTGTCCTTTCCCTTGTCACTGATCTTTAATGTCAATCTGTCCTTCAAAGCCTGCCTCAACCTGTGTTCCCAACCTTCCTCTCGACTTTTTCCTTTCTAATCTCCCTTCTTTTACAGTGTCTACCCTTCATTCAATCTCTCATGTCTTATCTTTCGCTGTTTCACAGTTGACTAAACTGTTTTTCTTTGCCTTCCTCCGTTTTTCTCTCTTTGTGTAATCTCTCCCCTTTTATCTCGATCTCTCACTCTTTTATGGTCGGGCTGTATTTTTTCCTACCCTAATCTCTCCATCCTTATCTCCATCTCTCTCTTGTTCGCAGTGGAAACTTGTGCGCTCACCAGGGGAACCGCTCTGTGGTCAAACAAACAGCGAGGATACAGGGCCAGGTGGAGAACGCAATGACATCATCCTGTCGAAAATCACGGCATCGCATCTTAAGACAGTCACAGGCGCTGCCAGGGGAAAATGAAGTGCGATGTGGAGTTGAATTACAAGCAGAAGTCGATCATTTTCATGTTGTCTTTAAGTAAAAAAGGTAATTTTTGTGTGACATGCTCCATATCACAGCCATAGAGTAAGTCATGAAGTTATACTATGTATAACTCGCTGACAACATATAAAACAATAGTCATATATGGTAGCTGGTAACACACCGGCTTGTTTCTTTGTAGGATGAGTAAAGTATAGACGACAGCACCTCAGTGCTTTGTCTCCTCAGCATTAAAGAAAAGGAGGCATTCATTGAAATACAGAGCATCAGAATCAGGTGCAGTGTATTGACTTTAAACATATTGAATGTTGTGTGATTGTGCATTGGAATGAGGACAGGCGTAATCAGGCATCCGTCTCAAAGAGAGAAGTTCAGATAAAAGTTACTGCACTGAAGACAGCGTAGAGAAACTACAAAGAAGTTCAAACTTCAAATGTACAGTATATAATCACGATATTCTTATGATGATTAAACATTTAGAGCCAACAAAATCAACAAGCCTGATTGAAGACTGGGAAGATACAATGCAAAATTAGGGCCGCTGTTTGAACAATGTAAAGTAAGTGGGGCGTGGGCGCTTTTACGCATCTGGTGGGCTGGAGCTTGGAGATCCACTCCACCCAGCAGTAAAGCTTAAGTTAGCTTTAAATTTAACTGACCAGCTGCCGGCTAGAAAACGAAAGAACAAGAGGCTTTTGCACAAAAAGCCTTAACTACTGTTTGTTTCCATTATGGGCTGATGATAAGGTGTGCGTGCATGTGTGTGTGTGTGTGTGTGTTTGCGAGAAGTGGATAAGACAAGAATGCAAACAGCAGGTGTTCGGGGGAATTAATATACCATACAACATGCACACACAAGAGGCACAGACAGCTCCCCACCACATCTCAGCACAGACCAGTGAAACCAGCGAACCCTGTAGTCTGGCTGTTAGGCACACAGAGTGTAAAAAGGTATATATGAGGTGGGTGACTCACTCACAATAAGGGAGGCATATTAAGAGCAGTTAAGAGAGTTTTGTTAAGAGAGTTTTGTATCTTAACAGCCAGAAAACAACAAAAACAGTTTGCTAATATGAAGATAAAGATTCATAGAACTTGTGTGTTACATCTTAAAATGTAATGACCATAGGGATACGCACTGAACCTTTGTTAAATTGATGTTTAAGAAAATTATATTGTGATTATGTGTTGTTTTGGGATTAATATTCAGACTTTACTCGTTGCAATTCCTATGCCATGACCTCTCCCAACTTTATGGGACAGGCCATACTTTCACAGAGGTCCACTAGAGTCCACATGGTCATGCCGATCCGACGCAGATTACCACAAGTCTGCAGAGACACAACATTAGCACAACACTCAGCAGTCCAGTTGGTGGCGTGCTCTTGATACAAACGAAGAAAGAAGGTAACCAAGGAAGCTTGCTTCAGGTTATACGAGGATGTCCACTGTTACCCAAACATCAACAACTCTGAAGTAGCGAAGGACATGCAAATGAAGTCGAACCCCTGGTGAGAAATCGCAGCTACTTAAACTTAACAAGGCGAGATCGAGAACACATGCATGCAAACCTAGACGGACGCGTAGCCTCGTTTAAGTATGAACGTGAACAAAAGCTATGGTTAACCGTGTCATGTTAAGAGACACAACACTTTTAGTTGCGGCCTTCTTCTATTCTTTGTCCCCATTGTGCACATATTAGCGTCTGTCTAGGTTTTCCATTTTCTTGACCTTTGGCGTCTTTTTCCTGTATCTGGGGACAACAATAAAGAAACAGCGAGTAAACTGTTTCCTCTCTTTGTTCTGTCTCGGTCTATCCGTCTCTGACACCGAGACATTTCCTCTTTTCACTTTTGCTCTCACTTTATCAGCCACTGCATCCTTATCTCTCCATCCCTCCATCCTTTTGCCTTTCATCCTCTGCTGCTCTGCACAGAACGCTTCGTTTCCGAGTGTGTTCATTTCCTGTGCTAATCTCCTGTTATTTTCCACAACGCTCTTGTACCTCTTCACTCTCTCATTCCTCCTTTCTTGCTCTCCACTCTGAGATAGGTATGCTCAATTTCGCTCTCTGAAATCTCCCAGTTACGCAAGGAATCCTAATTGCCTTCTTCCTTTTCCTCTGCTCTCCATGACAGTGTCGGCCAGTGGAGGTGGGAGGGAGGGAGGGGGGCAAGGCATCAAACCATTCAAAAATAGCCTTCAGTACTCCCTCGTTTACAGTAATTGTAATCTCGCTTGATAGGAAAACAAGGTGCGAATAAAACAGTGAGAAACAAAGCAGGAAAAACATGAAACAAGGGTCACAGCTGAAACCAAAATGCAAACGTTTTCTGCCGCAGTTTCATGAGGGACATCAGTCACATCCAAACAAGCGCTCCTACCGTCTCCCTCTACAAATGGCAAAGCGGCTTTACAGCCCATGACTCAAAGAAGCAGAAACCGGCGATGAGGAAAATACACACATACTGTGAGTGCCAGACACAGGAAAATGAAAGTTCTATCAAGACAAATAGATACGACAAAAGAAATGCAAAAGAAAGCCAGATAATTGGCAGTGAGAAGAAGCAGCATTTATTTATTTATTTTTATAAACTAACATCCATCATTGTCTCTCACACAGAAAAATAATTATTCAGAGGTTGTGTGTGTCTCATGTTGATTATATTCTTATGTACCCGTGAAGCTGCTTTAATAAGCTAATCACATACATGATCAGTTGGTGTGGTACCCTTTTTTTGCATCAGAGAAATGGGGTGCGATAAACCTTTTTATATTAAATAAACATTCTGATAGAGAATTGTGATCTCAATTCTAAGCAAAAAAAAGAAAGAAAAAAAGTAATGACTCTTATTTTATCCATAATCCTGCGGCCCTAACACGAGTTAGACCAACATTTATTGTAAAAATGTCTGCAACTTGAAAATAACTCGGTATCGAGGGGGGAAATTTATGCTCCTACTAAAGCTTTACGAATCTGCCTCATAAACCAACGGAGACAGAAAAGGAAAGAGACTGAAAGCAAAGTGATACAAATGAAGTGGGCGTTCTGGTGAACTCCAGCCGAACACAAGTACACACTGTGTTTACAACACACTACCACGCACGCACACTCTCACACACACACACACACACACACACACACACACACACACAGGCCTTTTAATATCTGTGTGGTCACAGATCTGACAAAATGGTTTAAGCAACAATGTCACTTTGGAGAAAACTATATTTCTATAGCAACAACTGGGGTTGCTATAGAGACAAACATCCAACTGCTGGATGGTGGCATATTTCTGGTATTGAAATTACGGCAAAGAACTAATTTACGAGGAGAAACGTTGCCGGAGTGACGCGAAACAGTTGCGGTGCAAAAGATCGTGTGTCACATATGAATGCTATAAAATCAAAAGATGTAAATATGGAAAGTGTTCAAAAGAATGACACCGTCTCTGTTTATATGCCATATATTGTCTACATGAGTTTACAAGAGTGTACAGGTTTTGGAAAATTTGGTGGTGGTGGTGGTGGTGGGGGGGGGGGGGGTTGTGGAACATTCATCCTCCTGTGCGATCGTTTACCGCTGTTTTGACTTTCTGTCATAGTGATGCTAATGGATGGTGAACTCTCCTCTATTACAGAAGTGCTCTCTAGGATACCAGGCAATCATCATGAGAGCAATCACACACACACACACACACTCAGTTACACTAAAGGCCGGTTACACATGAGAACGAGGCAAATAAAGACACAAACAAGAGGTCAAGGGAAGAACTTAATGACCCTGCTCACGTGTCACCCGTGACATCAACTGTTCCCTTGTTTAGACTGACTTCTGTGGCAAGAGTAGAGGTTTTCTCAAAGCGACGTGCTTCCCAAGCATCTCGGCTTAGCAGCAAATGACCATGCAACCAAGGACGCCAAGCGTGTCGCGCCGCCTCAAAGACACTGTCGTATTTCCAAGTGTTTCATGCGGTGGCGAGTGCTAACGCGTCAACTCGCAGCTACATCTTTACACAATACAAGTCGCTCTGTTTTCTCTCCGTTTTACCAAATTTGCAAAGTCTGCCCAAACTTTTCGAGCACAATGTCGCACATAATTGCCCGACAATGGCGGCCTCTGCATCAATATTGGGACCACTGGGAAGCGTAAAATGCTCCCGAACTACCGTAGTAAATTGCACAAATCGCAATCAAAAAAACATGTTTTTCTGACTGACTGAACAAAACTTAAGCTCAGCTGTATAGTTTGTCCATTATCCTTACAGATACTTTGGTATTGGGCGATGAGAACCTGGTTCCACACGAGCTTCTGACCCTCATGCCCAAGTAGAATTCACGTTTGGTAACAAAAAACCAAGGGAATTTGGAAAACAAAGGTCTGGTTAATGTGATTTGTTGTTTATTGTCACTGCAACCAAGACAGTGACCCCTCTGTTGAAGACAGATTCTCGCGTAGGCTATGCAAACATTCTGATTTGACATTCAATATTCTGTGTTCCTTGGTGTAACTCTCCCTCAATACAGATAAGGTAATGCTACGAGGAATAAATTAACAAATGAGTGGGAGAATTTCTTTCCCAAAAATAGCGATGAAAGCAAAGAGGAGAGGAGCAGAGACATTGATAGTCAGTGAAATATTTTCCCTGCAACCGGCTGAAGGACACTTATTTTCACTTCATGAAGGAAAATCCTCTTTGGATGCCACGCAATACAGGAGCCTCAATTTCATCTGTATTTTAGCTCTTGTATTTTCAATTTGGCTTAATCTCAATCCGACTCAGCTTTATTCTCTTAGTATATGTTCTGTCATTCCGTTTGAACGTCTACCTCACTTTTTTTTGTCTTTCTCACCTTTTTCGCCTCTTGTCTTTGTTTTTTTTTTATCCCAAACTGATTGGATTTTTTTTTTTAAAATCTGATGGAGGTCAAGTCATCATCTGTGTCTTTGTTTCCTGTCTGTCACAATGTGTATCTCTGGCTTTCATAATCTCTATTCAGTGTTAATGCCACTCAGCCTCAGTAAAATTCATGGCTCGGTGTTACTTTTAACCACGCGGGCTCGACCACATCAAGGAGACGCCTGCGAGCATAGCTTAACTGAAGATTGGACCGAAAAGGGACAATTATGGTGCAAGTCACACTTTCATACTCTACACACGTAACGCATGCGCTGCCACATGCACAAAAATAAACACATACATTATATATATATATAGTATTCCCAAATAGAGAGGAAGGGTACGCATAGAAACACACAGAGAAAAGTCACCAGCAGTGGGGATATAATGTGTTGCTTTGGTGACAGTGGTTTAACAAAACAGTGGCACAGCTTGTTAACATCAAAACGACTCTAAGCACAAACACAGAGCGCAGTTTGAGTCTGACACACACTGAAATCTGTGCTGATGACTTCTGTTTGAGCAAAAAGTCAAAGAAGGTCATCGGTGACTTGGGTTTCCATCTACAGCCAATTGCATCTCTAATTCAGTGAAGTCATGATAGTGCACTGTGTTCTGTACATGTGTGGCTCCATGCATTTAAACTGTTTATATGTTTGTTCAGGATGTAAATATACCTTTTTTCACATGTGTGTGTGTGTTCCTGAGCTATCTTTGCAAGCACTTGTTTTTAGACCTTGAGGTTGGAGATATTTCTGCAGAGCTTAGGCTGGTCCTCACTTCTTCAAAGGCCTCGTTTGAGGGTTAAAAGTTAATTTTAGTCACATGCAAACTGGGTCTCAATTTAGCAGTTTTGGTTGTCAAATTATCATTCCTATCTGTAATCACAACAGTCGGACATAAAGAAAAAACACAAGTCCACAAGCGGCAGACAATCACGCGGGTATTCAACTTCTCCCCCAGGTTATCAAAACTTACTTTGAAGAGGAAGCGACGGCAAACTGTGAAATAATCACCTAAAGTGTTCACTGCAAACATCCATCACAGTTAAGAGACTATTTCAGTGGACCAACTTTGACCTACCATACTTTGAAGAGCAATAATCTCAGACAGCAACACTTAACTCTGGCTGAATGTAATGAGATGTGTTAAAGTAATGAGTGCAAAGACAGAAGCAATGGCCAAAACTACAACAGTAAAACAACATGTATGCATATGCTGACACTCACGAGCACGGTACACTTACTGTATGTGTACATTTAATGCATGTGCCATTGTGTGCACATCCTTCTCCCTGCCCTGTTTGTGAGCCATGGGAATACAGCATGTTTGTGTGTTGTGTTGTGTTGTGTTGTGTTGCATTCAGCTTCTCTTCCCAGAAGGGCAGTGCCCAGCGTCAGTGCCAGCTGGCTGCTCCTCTGGCAGCCTGAAAGTCACTATATGAAAAGGTCAACTGCCCACGCACTGAAGAAACACGAGGAAGAGAACATCACCCACTGACCTAGAACTAAATATTAATGTACCCCTCACCTGTGCCATTTGGCACATCATCATAACTGAATCAAACACAGAGGAGCACAGAGCTGTTGCTATAAAGGTGGCTTTACAGTCGATGACAGGTGTGACGTACAGATGCTGTTTGAGAACAGCATGCTTATATTGTGGTTTCACTTGGGAGTTTAGACTTGTCTATCACAGCAATGACATCCAGCTGCTCCTTGCATGTATTACAGCATCAACACTATAACCACTAAAGAGTAAAGAACATTGAATAATGACTTTTATTCAGCAGTTACTGAAGAACTGAAGCTTTCCTCAATGACGTGCACAATAACAAAGCACGGGAAAAAAATACCAAGCGGCGAGTAAGGCTTAGTGAGTAGAACTTCATTGACAAGTTCAAAACAGTTTTGTCACGTATCTTTAACTACTTTGCTGTGGTGACCAGTCAAATTAGGGTCAGCCCACTCTACACACGTCCAGACTTGGACGTCCAACTACAAGTTTCGGAATTACTTGTGAGAAACACTTTACTTTACGAGTTCAAATCACACAGACCCTGATTGGAGCCCACATAACCCAGCAGAATATTATTTGTAATGCCTTCAGGCAAACGCTCAGACCGCAACTGAAGGCAGCCGGGCCAAAACTGAAGCAAACACAACAGAGTTCTTCGGTGATTACGGATCGTTCTTGATCCAGATAAATGATTCTGAATTGAGGGGAACGTGAACTGTGTCGGCACAAATTAGGACCACACATGCACCGAAATGCGCTCACTGACCTCGACTTCAGGTACACCGGTTCAACTGCTTGTTAACACAGGTATGTGAGATGCATTTGGGCCTGTAGACACGGTCAAGACGATTGAGGACTGTTCCTTCCTGGTGCACTTTAGTTTCAAATATCTGTGTGTTTCTGTCTCCATGTGAGCAGTTGGCATCTGTAATGTTGCATTACTGCCGTATACATATGTATATATACACAGTATGTGTATATATATATGTATATATATATATATGCACCCACACCAGTCCCACTATGGAATGCCATTTAATAGCTGAGGGTGTGGTGGTTACAGCATCAAATAGCCAATCAACACCACACTTTGATATGAGCCAGAAGCAGATGCAACACCCACACACAGTGGCATGATCCAACAGTTGTGTGCACCATGGGTTGGCAAACTGAGGGGAAATTAAAAGTCTATCCTGAAGAGATGTTGGCACACTGAAAGAGTGTGTGTTTAAGAGGCAAGACTGAGCAGTGAAGAGAAGTAGAGACAAGGTGGAGGTATGGAGAGAGAGAGAGAACAAGAGCAAGAGAACAGCGAGAGAAACAACATTGGCGGAAAGATGAAGTGTTTGGGAGGGAAAAAAAGAAAGAGAAGGAGAAAAAAGTCAGATGAGGCTAGGGAAAGTAGAGAAGGTGTTGCTCATAAAAAAAATATATATATACTTGCCAAACGTGGCATTAGTGAGGGAACACAAAAAATAGGCTGTTAAAATCAGAATTAATCTGCATAAAGTTTGCTCTGGGAGTTCCACTTCCAGCAATGACCTCATTCAACTACAAACGCGGACGACGTCAACACGAGCGTACTCCGTTTGACATGCCCCACACATCGTCTCCGGTGTCAGAGTATGAAGACACATGATCACACAGATGTTTTTATAGCCCTAGCAAAAATAAATGTAAAAGTATAAAATCAAAACACATACATACACACTATAAACTCAAACGTTTCCTGATTGCAGCTGAAGGCCCCTACTTGACTCTACACAATTCAATTTCCCCCAGACTCTATAGCAGCTATAGAGGCTACAGTTTGGAATTTGCAGCTCTGTGTGCACGTGTATGTGCGCGAGCGTGTGCATTCCCTGTAGGGCAGGTGTGAATTGGACTCTGGAGAGAAAGAAAAGCCACCACAGTTTCTCCAATTCATTTTAGCCGGCCTCGTTAAGTCTGATAAGCCTCCCCCCGAAACCCTCCACTCAAATTAGATGCAAATGAGGTCTCAAGTGGCTTCCCAAGGAGGGCATTACAGAATTGACTGGCCTGAGGTAATCTGCAAGGCTGTCTGTGTGAGTGTCTGTGTGTGTACTGTGCACTTGTATTTGCTACCTCTTTCGGACCTGTTCTGGCATAAACACCGACCTTGTCGGGACCAGTAGTCCTGATGAGGACCAAAACCTGGTCCTAAAGAGGCAGAGGAACTGGTTAAGTTTAAGGCTAACATTTGATTTGGGTTAGAAGTTAACAGGTTATAGTTAGAAATAGTGCTTGGTAACACTGTCCAAGTTAATGAAAATGAATGCAGTGTCCTAAGAAGAATAGCTGTGCAAATCGTGTGTGTGTGTGTGTGTGATGAGTGAAGGGTTGAGGCCACCACTGTTTTTCTCTCGTTAACCTTTCCAAATGCTCTGTTTATAATAGCGAAGGAAATGGGGCTTTCAGGGAGTTTCATTCTGTGCTTATGACAGGTGGACTCTGGCTCTGAATATCAAGCTCAACCCTTCACTTCCAAATGTAACAGAAGCAAACTGGAATCTAGTTATATCCCGTGTGTAATAAAGAGAGCAAGTAGGAACTGCATCTAAAGTTTAAATGACCATGCTTAACGCTTTACAGTGCCAGTCATTTTCCAGTTTGATTTCCTTCCATATCAGCAGCCATGGGAAAATCCACACGGGTACTTTATACGGGTTTGTGTATTAGTGCATCTTAAAGTTATTTAATCGCAAAGAACCTGAACTGTATTTCATTGCTGTACCCAAATATCCCATGACCTGTGTCATGTACTTGCTCAATGAACAGTGATTCTCCACATTTGGTTTCAGTCCCCTCCACAGAGTCTGAATGACTTTGATTCGGTACATGTGGCTCGAGACTGATAAAGGAAGCAGCAGAGTAGTAGCCGAAAAAGATTTTCCACTCAAGATAATGTGAAAGACTTGTCCCTTACTCAAACAGCATGTCTTTAAGTTTTGTTACACTGCATTCTAGCGTGGTGAGACAACTGTATCTGTTCGCCTCTGTGGATGTCTCCTCGTGTAATTGTTTGAACATTTCTACAAAAACGAGTCAGCTTTGAAAGAAAAGCCATGCGAGTTTGTGAAACTGACAATAATTTCCATGTGAGACACATCCACACAACAAAATGGGAAAAGAAAGGCCAAGTTAGCAGGAGACAAAGTTAAACAACTAACTAAACAAAAACCATGCTCACATGGTACCATTAGTTAAAAGGTTTAAGAATATTTAAGACTCTCTACAGGCATTTTTATTTGACTTCCTCTTCACTCTAAGACATCACTGGAACACATACAGACTAATAGCTGCAGACTTTTCAGAGCCATCTTTCAAACCTTCAAGGTGCGAGTGCTCTATCCAAAACTTGGGTTTTGACTGGAGTCCTGTATTCTTTTAAGCCCATGTGCAGCTTCAGGCCAAACTGATGCATACCAGCCTTCAGCCAATTACCGCAACATTGCGACACTGCATTGCCTTTGAACAGTGCGTGCGTCCCGCTGCCAGGAAACTTCTGAAATAACAGATACAGTAAATTTAAATAGATTTGTGACTCTAATTTTGATGTTGTCTGCCAGCTTTTGTTGGCACAAAACAGTCAAGTTATACCCCGACACCGACAATGTCATAACAAATGTCGGACTAACCTTTCACTTGGCTGTGGCGTAAAAGCCGATGAGCTTGTGAATGTTTTAATGTATAATTTAGCGCCGTTACACCGCTCTCCATCTGCTTTTTTTGTGTGTTTATGATTACACTAATCCTTTATGGAGTACTACAACGGGGGAAACTTGCCACATTAGAGAAAATATAGGCCATGCAATTTGTAAACTTGTCCCAAAGAATCATCAATCAAAACAATGTTTGAAAAATATGTATAAAGATTATGAAGACAAACCTACATGCTAAAAAGAGTTATGAAATGTCAGCCATCAGCAGGACCTTTTTGGACACGCTACTCTGATGCAACGTTTGTTTTTTTACTCACACAGAAACAAACTTGGCACTCTGGTTGCTAGAATCTGCTGTCCACATGCGTTTTATTCCAGCCATCAAACCCAAATCCCTCCTCGCGGTAATAATGCTCATGTCTCTTTCCTAAAAAGTTTCCCATCTGCCATAACCTTTAGAACTGGAATCTCATCCATTTTAATGTCTCCCATCGCAGACTCCCTAAAATATATCTGCAGAGAGAAAGGGAGATGAAAGCGGAGGCAGAGCGAGAGGAAGAGAAAGAGGGAGGAAAAGAGCAACTCTTGGCCAAAGTCGCAGCTGAAACACTGACCTGGATAAATCAGGGAAACATAAACACATAGTTTCTAGACCGAAGGCAGTGGGAGGGGCACTGCTACCCCAAATATTCCACTCCGGGGACCTCGGAGAGAAGCAGGGGACCCCCCCCTTATCCCACCTCCCCATCTCAACCAGCTCTAATTATTTATTTTTCTAGGGTGTAAATGCCTTCTGGGGATTGCTATGTAAAAGCTAACAGGTCCTGGGAGGTCAACTCAGCCCGGTGGGATAGAAGAAGTACGGTGTTTGTTGTTCGCACTTATAACACGCAAGAAACACAAACACACAGACGTAAAAAAAAATGCAGATATAAACATATGAAAGAGTAAAAATCCATATACAGGTGCAAATCATGTGTCCATCAGCCAGCAGTAAACCCCCCCCCCTACATTCTCACACACACACACACACACACAAATAAAACCCCCACTTCCCTGTGCAGCCCACTGATTGTGTTTGTTGTCTCAGGGCTGGGTCTGTTGTTGATCCCCCGCGGGGCTTTTGGCCACTACGTTATCATGCATAATCACTTCCATACCTTAACAGCATAGGTGTGTGTTTGTGACTGTGTGTGGGTGTGTGTGGGTGTGTGGCTACAGGGATGCATACATGTCAAGATTATAGGCTAGAAGTGGCAGCAGCATCTGTCAGGTCTGCTTCTGCCTTAGGAGTGAATATCATGAAATATAAACTGACATCAGGGTCAGAAAACATTAAAGTTCTATGGGATTTTTTTTTTTTTTGGGGGGGGGGGACAAGTCACTGAGAGTTTAATTAAACTTTAGGAACATGTGAAACTACTGCAAAGAGAGATCAGGAGAGTATAAAAAAGATTTAAGGACCCTGCTACTTCTTCTCACCTTTCATTGCAATCCATTTAAAAACTTTAATGGTCAAGTACGCTTTGCTTTCGGGCTGTTTTTCTTAACTGCCTTTATTCATTTGGTTCACTGGTGAATTTCAGGGCTCTTTCTTGTGCAGCCTCTGTTAAGCGCACGACCAGAGAGTACTTTCAGACACAAACTGATGTCCCAGGGAAGTATACAGATAAATGTAGTATACATGTATTATTATTATTATTATTATTATTTTGGTATTGAAAGCCGTCACCCACATAGATTTATGACTTTACAAATGGTAAAAGTTCCTCAGCAGTGGGAACTTGTACTACAAATTGAAAACACTCAAAGTTTTTCTGAACATAAAATGAACCGTTTGCTGCAAAATCTGCAAAAGCACATCTGAGTTTAAATACATGTTTCAACTTAATCATGCCAAAAAGGGAGCCCAAGGGTATTCATCCCCAAGAAAACGTGTAACAGGTGAATCCTATGATTTTTAATAATTTTAAAACATGTTAGTCATGTTTAAAAGTCACGTGAGTGTAGCCTTTGGTTAAAGTCTCTGATGATAATTAGTCATATCCAATAATCTCCTGAATATCAAATATTATATTGCTTGAAATGCATAAACACAAAAATGTAACTAGTTTGATAAAGTGGGTCCAGTCAGTAACGACTTCATCAATTCCGTTTTAACCAGTCCATGAATTAGAAGTTTTATATACACTTAAACTACTGCACAAAACTAATTGTAAGAGAGGTCATATGTCAGTTTTCTATGATGATGATGAAGATGAAGATGAAATCACACTTACAGACGCTCGGCATTCCTCGGTACTCCTTTAGGCACTGTCTTCAAACCCAGACCCTGGCAGTCCACATGAGACCCGGAGCAGCTGCACTTGTGTGGGCATCCATTCACCGAGGCGACGCACACGAGCAGCGCGAAAACCAGAGCCCAAACCCGGCAGAGCGCAGCCCGTCTCTCCGGTCCTGTCGGAGGCATGATATCCACTAAAATAACTCCCAAACAGAGGTTAATTGAATATCCGTGAATGGGGAGCGGAACGCTGTGGAAGTAAGGATCCCGGGGAAAAAAAGGTCAAGAGAGGTCGTTTGATTGTGTTGTAGAGTTAAAAAAAAAAAAAAGAACAAGAAGAAAGTGATGGAAGCCAAAAAAAGTGATGAAGTTCAACAAAGTTTCTCTCAGGAGAATCGCGCAGTCAACGGCTTCTTAAAACGCCCCCTTGCCATTGAAGAAGGGGAATAAAGTGAGAATTTGGACCTGACACTTTGCAAGGACAGCGTTTTCAGTTTAAAACATCCAACCGCGCGTCACGGAGCTGGATGCGTAAAAGTCAAACGTGCCCCATTCACAAGAAGTTATCCGCCTGACTCGTGAAGTTTCCAAGGTGAACGAGCTCAGATGGGGTGTAACCTCTTTCCTGGGAACATCCCATCGGCTGCCGGGGACTAAAAAAGCGAGAGTTTTCACGGGAGTTTCAATTAGAAATAAAAGTTGAGAGAGCAGAGGCGCAACACAGACTGGTGCGCCAGGAGGTTGTGAGAGAGGCAGATTTAGGTTTCCCCCCAAAACCTCCCTCTGTCTCCCTCCCTCCCTCCCTTCCTTTCTCCCTCTCTCCCTCTCTCTCTTTCACTGAGTTGATGTCACCAGAAAGGTGAGCAAGCGAGCTTCACAAACTTTCACTTGTCTCTCATCTTCCCTGCAGAAACACTTTCTGCATAAACTCTGCCACTTTCCCACACACGAGAATTAAAAAAAGCCCTGAACTCTCAGCCCGTCCAGATCCAGCAGTGTTCATGTATGTTTTAGCCAATTTCCCCAGCAGCTCTTCCTCTTATTTTATCATGGCTCGTTCATCATCTTAATGATCTTTATGATGATACACTTTCTTTTATGCCAAGACCCTTTTTTTGTGTGTTAGCCATCTCTCCGGCTCCACCAATGCATCATCTTTGGGGAGTCTGTGTGTGTTGATTAATGCTCTCACAGGCAGCAGATGACACCAAAATGCTGACTGATCAATCAGTTTACCTCGTTTTATCAACACACAGACAGACAGACAGAAAGAGAGACACTAGTTATGTTCTTGTGGCAAAAGCCATCAAGTATAAAATGGATGAAGTACACAGCAAAGCTTTTAAAAGAAAACCTTAAGACATTAACCTCCAAACTGATGTGAGAAAGCATATATGTAATGCACTCTTTTAGAGTTATTGCTCATCCAGCATCGACTCTTTGTCACAACTGAGATTTTCTAAGTGTTTCCTCTGGTTTAGACCCAAGTAAAAAAAGGCTGCTGCAGATCCTTGCACGCTGTCCTACAGTACATCATGTTGCATTGTAACGGCTGCCCTCTATTGGTTAACATGGGAACTGACAGAGCAGAGACTCAGCATTTTTGCTGTCACAGCCATGAGACATTTCCCACTTTTCAATAATAAATGAGTTAATTCGATTCATTTAACGGGGATTTCATGCATTTTTTAATACATTTGAAAAGATTCCTCACCAGCAGCAAATCAGTTTGTATAATGAACAGTGGGAAGATTATAAATATTGTAATATCTTATTTCCAGACTGAGTAATTCACCGTCATTCTGGAAATCCCATTAATTAAAAACTGGGGTTTTTTTTACAGTTGTGTGGAAACCAGCCAGACACAGACTTTGGGCCAGCTAGTTGTTATAAGCATTTATTGGAATGTTTGTGAAACTGTGTCTCTTATCTTTTGTCGCAATATTTGTCTCTGTGTGTTTATTCATGTCTGATACAGCTTGATTCATGGTAATTCTGTGTGCTCATTTCTGTGGGGATAACAGTCTTGTCCGTGCTGCCTGATCACACACACTTACTTATTAGTTTTCACAACAATATAGGACTGATGTCCATTTTATTGCGGTAAAATGAGGAATCATCTGAGTAGAGGCGTTTGTAGAGTTAAGCGTATTTCATCAGAGGTTTAAATTTAAGCCCAAATCCCATATGTTTTGTTTGTTAAACACAATGGCAGTGTCTAATTTAACCACAAGTGCAGATGTGTATCACGTGTATAAAGACTTTTCATTTCCAATATTCCTTTTAGACAGCCATTCAACACATCCAATTTTTTTATTATCTTTTTTTCTCTCTTCTTTTTCACGGGAAGTTCCCTGTTTGGCTTCAATAAGTTAATTTACTATTTAAGGAACAGAAGAAAATCGAGATGCTTGGAAACTATTTTCATTTTGATGGCAGCAGCAGCAGCAGCAGTGCAAGCAAAGCAACACAGCTCTTTTTTTCCCAGCAGCTAACTCCTCTTGGGAAAACTGCCATGTGCCCAATGTCATACAGGGAATTTAAATCCCTCCAGAGTTTGATTGGTCTATAGGTTTCCTCCTCACTGGCTGTGCTCACGGAGGTACAGCAGAAGGCTGTCGAGAAGAGTGAGTAAAAGCCTCTCTGAGGAGGAAACCCATTTCTGCACCTGCACTTTTTTTGTATTGGCATTAGTAGTGCCTATAGGTATTTTGCGCAGCAGCCGTTTTGAGATGTTCTCGCAGGAAAATATAGGTCACTGATAACGTGTATGTTTGTTTTATGTACAACAGAACAGTGAGCCAACTGTCACCTCCAGACTGAGGAAGTTAAATGGATCATAACTTTGATTTTTTTACATGTGTGCTACCATGGAGTCTACCACGGAAAAGGCCCATTGACTATCAGAACATGCATGGCACAATTTTGGACAGGTTTAGTCTCAATATTGGTGAATCATTGTGCTAAAGAGAAAAATTCTCTGGCAGTATCAATAGGATTCTATCTCCATCCTGCTCTTATGGTTTGTTTGATTGGTTTTATGTTTGTTTTTAATGATAGGAGGTGTCAGTGTCATATATCTATGTTTTAACTGGAATTTGAGAGATGGACTTTAAAAAAAAAAGTTTCTTCTAATCTGACCAATAACACCCGAGCAGGCTTCGGCCGCTCGTAGGTAAATGTGTAAATTAAATTGATTAAAATGCATCAGTTTAATATATTTGCAATCATGAGAAGATAAGAGATTACTAGAGATTACCCAAACACTCACCTCGGCAGTTGTGAAGAGAATCCATCCACTTGTCTCTCAATTGAAAATCCATGAGCGCACCTCAAGTTGGTCAAGTAAACTGTAAATGGTGAACAGATGAGTTTCAGCAAAGGCAATACAATTTGTGGGGTTATCTAAACAATTACTAGATTAATCAGGAAAATAGACAACAGATTAAATGATTATTAATATGGTAAGGATGCAGGAATGTTTCCTAAAAAGCTGGTGTGTTGTGCTATTATAATAAGCATACAGTATATTTGGGAAAAACATAATATGAGCTCACACAGCAGGTGAATGCTATTCTCTTAATTAATTGTTTAGGTTTGGCTGATAACATAGATAATGTGTGCTGTACATCTGTGTGCAAGTTCAATGAAGTTAGCCATACAGTACATTAGCTTGAGTACAAATGTCATTATATCACAAAAAGGCACCATTTTGTGTCACATCCTTGTCACATGACATAATGTGTGTTATAAGAAACACATAAATGCTATTTTCTTAATTGTTTTGGTTAAGGAATTATGTCTGAGAGCAAGTCAAGTGAGGTAGAAATTAGCTAGCTAGCGGGCTATACTAGCATGTACTAGCTTAAGAAGCTAGCGACAACAAGCTTCCTAGTGAAGAACACAACTTTCTTAAATGACAAAATACTGAAAACGATGTTTTATGTGCTCAGAAATATAAAAATTGGGTGAAAATTGTATAATTGTAACATTCAACTTGTTGTAAAGGACTTTCTTACCCGTGAAGTGTGGATGAATTGCATGCATCATCTCTACTGTCTTACATTTGTGGTTAAACCCCACTGACTCAGTCAAACAACATTCAACTGAATATAAAAGTGTAAAGAAATTAAACTGTGTGAGCAGAGAATAATAATAATCCTAGTTTTATGATAGTTTTGCACTAATATGTTGTATAGTCATGACAGAAACAGCACGTCAGCATATTTGACAACACAAAAATTATTTAGTTTTAGTTTCCAACATTCTGAGTGAAAAGAGACACCTTGAGTGAGTGGATGCATTTCAAGATAAAGACACTGAACCGTTAATAGTGCTTTAGGTTGCCATTTACATCATTTACTGGTACACATAGATAATTATATGGATCACTTATTTATTTTTTCCACCACAGAGAAACTCTCTGGTCAGGCAAGAGCACTTCCGTGTGGATTGTTTGAAACTATTCTAATTTAGTTGGACTTTATAGCCATTTTCAGACATGGACTCTGGAAAATAGCGTCCAGACTTTTGTCGTTCACATATAAAGAACACAGCAGGAGACCGTCTGGGTCAGACACTTTCAGAACAGCAGGGGCATTTCCAGAATATTCAGGTAAAAGGTGGTGCCTGGGTCAAGTCTGCAGGAGGAAAGACACTCACTTCACTTGTTCCTTGTGAATTTATCAGGGTTTTTCTCGTATGTGGAAATTTAGCTTAGGAAGGGTGGCAGGAGCAGTCATAGAGCAACAGTCGCAGACATTTCTGTTCCCACATATAGCCCATCATTTCAGGAAAAGGTTAAGACTTCAGTCACTCGTTTTCTAATAAGTGGGAGAGATACCAGGTTTTCTACGGGTTCTCTGGTTTCATCCTACAGTCCAAAAACATGCAGATTTCGGGATTAGGCAAATTGGACACTCTAAATTCACCATAGGTATGAGAGTGAATGGTTGTTTTTGTCTATGTGGTCCTGTGATGGACTGGCAACCTGTCCAGGGTGTACACCACATTTCACCCTATGTCAGCTGAGATTGGCACCAGTGCCCCCGCGACCCTCATGTGGAGGATAAAGAGGTAGATGATGGATGGATGAGGGAAGAGATATCAAAGACCCACATATTACTTGTATTTTCACACATTTGCACATGTGGGTGTTCCTTTTCCCTCATGCTGACATTTAACTACAAGTAATTGTGTGATTCCAAATGTAGTAAACAAGATGTGAGAACACTGACCAAAAGTGAGATGGGTAAATAGTGACTAAGAATTTCTTCCATGAGGATAAAGTAATGTTTTGTTTCTTTTTTGTTTTTTTAAAAAGGTCAATTGGAAAAGTTATGTGTTTGAAGGGTTGAGCAAACAAATGATGAAAAAAAAAAAAGTAAAACCACAAAAACAACACACTGAATCAAAGATGACTGAGTGATCATCTTTTTTTCCTGAGACAACCCGCCACTTATGTGTGTATGAAACCACTCTCTGACGGCTTTGTTTGGGCTCATTGGGATAAGATGCATGTCATTAACTTTTGAGGTTGAGGGTTTGAAATTTTGCTCAGGATCTTTGATTCATGATCCCTTCTCGAGCATGCTCACCCGGAGTCTCGGCTGCATTTTAGCGAGCGAGGCAGAAAAACCAAAAACATGCAGAGTGCCTTTGTGTATTGAACAGAGTTGGCTGCAGCCGAGCTTCTTACACCACATAACTGCTGCCATCCATTCCCTCTCTCCGACTTTCCTTCCTCTTTCTTGCTCCAGCCGTTCCCGCGGTACTCCTTTTGACTGTCCACCTCACTGTGTCTGCTTTTAATCCTTCACGTCCTCTCTTTCTCTTCCTGCCATTGTGTCTCTCATAGACACATCAGCTATTTATCTCTCTTTTCCTTCCGATCATCTGTCGTTCTGTGCAATTATCCTTTTCCCTGATCCCATTCTCTATGTTTTTATGAGCTAAGAGCCAATGACACAACCTTACACACACACAAAGGTTTCCTGTAGACCAGGTCTTGCAGCCCGCGGGACACATGTAGCCCCCAATCAATTGTGTGGCCCACCTCTAAATTTCAAGCTATAAGGAGTTGTTTTGTTTTTATTTATAGATTCATTTTGCATTATAAATACATTTATATTGTGAGCTTTTTATTATCATTGCACATCAAAACAAAATTATATGAAATATCATCATAAATATTTTTATTTTGATGTTTTTTCTCAAAAGGTTCTTTTTTTTTACTTGACACTCACTGCCCCCCCAGGTTATTTTGGTTTGAGACCCTTTCTTTTAACATTGCATTGCATTCCATTAAATCCATTGCATTCCGGAAAGAGGTAACAAATACCAGCACACACACACACACACACACACACACACACACACACACACACAGAAGCAGTGAGGCACAGTGTTGTCACACAAAATTTCCTCCCCATTCACCAACCCTCTCTCACATGCGCACACAACCGGGAGACATAGTCCAGCTCGGGTTCTCTGGTAATTTTATTAATAATGAACAATAGCTGGAGGCATGTTCTACAGACTGTTTGGTGCTTTTGTTAATGTTGTTGTTGTTAATGGAAACCATACTCTAACTACATTTTGTTGCCACACATAGACACTCAGCTGCTGCTTTATTAGGCACACTCAGCTTGAAAATATTACAGCAGGCCTGCAATTTGTCCACATTATTTGGTCAGTTTTTTTGTTGGAAATGTTCACAGATCTGCTGATCCCTCACGTCATCCAGCCTGCAAGTTATTTAGCCTATATGCTCACTAAATAACAACGATACCAGCATGTCAACACGATGCATTACAACACCACTAACAGCAGCCTTCCAAATGACCACACAGATGAATCACTACCTCACGTAAAAAGCTTTAAATATTGATGAAGACCAAAAGACATTCAAATTCTGATTATTTCAGTGCATAATATTCATTAATATTCAATGTTAATTGAATTTGTTTGAGTTAAAATGCAGGTAAATTTTCCAAAGTTGATCTTCCTAGGTCTTAATTTTCATCTGTCCTTTTCCTCTCTCGTGTTCTCCCATATTCCTCCTCTCCTGCCATCCCAGCAATGGACAGATTGGAGAATAATTGGTGGAAAATTTGGATTGCTTTTTACCCTGCGCTTCATCATGCTCGGATATCTAATGCTACATTAATGGGGCCACGCCGCACAGCTACGTGCGTGTTTGTGTGTGTTGAGGCTGCGCTGGTATTCGTACCGGTGTTTGTGCGTCTAATTTGGTCATTTTTGGATGCCATCGATTAAGTGTGTCCTCCGTGCACGCACGTACAGTGTGTGTGCGCGTGGTTTCATGGATCCTTTAGCCAGACATATCTTTGGCTGAGCTCTACTGCTATTATCTCCCCATACACTGTGTACACACATCCTCTCTGTATGTGTGTGACAGAGAGAAGGGGAAAATAAAAGAAGAGAACGCTGACTGTTTAAGTGGACAATCACATCACCATGTCACTTTGAACACACATATATAATTATGCTTATGTGCGCTGACAATGGGCCACATGTGAGGCATTTTTGGGTTAAAATCGGGGGGGAAAACCCCTGTAAAACAGTACATCCCTTCTTCCCCTTTTTGTCATCCAACTACTCAAACCTTATTTAGGATAATCTCTCTGGTTTATTACTTTCCCGGCTTGAGCTAAGTTTCACATTCATCTTCATCTCTCCCGTGTTACTTGAGGTTACAGTCGGCATGATTACTGGAAAAAATAAGCTGATTGTTGAATTATTAGAATACGCGATGCTGACATTGACATGTTTTGTTGTGTTTTTGCTTGGCTCTCTTTGGGACTTTACGCAGAGGAGGCGTGAAACAGAACAGAAGCACCCGCTCTTTTACGTGAAAGGAGAAGATTTAGTTGTGAGGCTGTAAATGGAGCCCAGAGATACATAGATATTATGTATTGATTTACATAATATGGACAACGTTTGTCTGAACTCTGCTCGAGTGTACAGTACTGTAACACAAAAGAGTGTGACTAAAGGGCAAATGGTATGAGCCAGAACAAACTTCACTGGGGGAAATTCAAAAATGGTACGATGGCTTTAACTGCCACCCAAATCTACTTTTGACGTTCGTCCTCTACTATTCTTAGCCTTACCAGATTTTTAATCCCTTAATAATACCATGTAAACGTACTTAAATTTAAAACGTCTGCTCGTCCAGCTCGCCCAACTGCTGTTAGAAGTAGCTCTGATAATGTTACTGAATAGACTCCTTACGCTACGATGACAGGTCAAAAAAGTCCACAGTTGAATGATGCACAACCTTTTTCACAAGCACAGTAATACAACAACTTGCAGACACACACGTGTTTCTCAATCGGCAGTTAAATAATGCCATATGTTGCTCCAGTGCTTTTGTTTCCCTGCAAGCGTTTTTTTTTTTTGCTGCTTCCCATGTTGGATTTGATTGATGGTCTAATTTATAAGAATATTACACGGACACATACACATGTACACACACACACACACTAACAGTGTGGTGGTGCGTTCGAGGGGCTACTTTGCCCAGATCCAATCCAAATGGCTGTGGACAGCCTTGGTTATAGCGATACTCTTATAGTGAGGTTCACCCTTTGAAAAAATACTGGAAGAAAAGTTTACCTAAGTCCCAAATCATCTTGAGTTACAGAGACGTGAATCCTTACTTCCTTTCTTCTTTATCCTTCATTACTTTCTTCCTCAGGATAATCTCTTGATCGTTTGGGTCAGTTTTTTTTGTGTTTGTTTCACATTTCAGTTGCATTTAATGTGCACATTTTTTTGGTAAGACATTCTGTGCTCATTTGGGAAAGCAAATAAAACCAAAAGCACCTGCATCGCGTGATTTGGCTGAAACAACCCTCACGTCTCCCTTGTACACTCCCTTAAACAAACACACGTTATCACAGCTACCTTAGCAAGGACATAAAGCTATCCCGGGCCCCTTACTTTAACCTTAATGACACAACCCGAGCATTAACTTAATTCTAACTTTAACCCATGTCAAAACCCATAAACAGCCCAGGCCAAATGTCCTCTCTTCCTGTTGTGTAGTTGCTTGGTCCTCACAAAGACACGTATGCATACACAAGAACACACACCCAAACTCAGAAGACCTGGAAACACTTTAAAAAAAAAAAAAGAAGCCGCACAACACGGTTCTATAGAGCTATTTGTCATTTGCTGCAGGTCTTGGATACAGTACACGCATCACACTCCAAGTATAATGGCTGCGCAGCCATGTGTTTGTGTGATTCAGGGTTCAGCAATAATAACTCATTAAACTCTAACCTCTGTGATTAAACTACTGATTGAGCAGCAGCAGCACATCTGCACAGCTGCCCCCCCCCCCCTTTTGGTGTGTGTGTGTGTGTGTGTGTGCGAGCACTGACAGACACGGCAGCATTTATCTGCAGACAGGAAGACAGGAAGCAGGTCTCCGTGAGCCGGTGTGTTTGTGTTTGTGTTTAAAGTCAAACATGAGAGGTGAAACAAACACGCGTGGACTCAAATAAAAAAGCCACGGCTTGTTTTTTATTTTCGGTGACGTATTTATGAATGTTTCGAGAAATCCATCAGTGAAATGTACTCAGTGATTGCTTCAAAGCCCTGAGGCAGACAAAACAGAGACACAGGCTGAGAAAAGGATGGCACCTACCCAAGTAAAATATCTGTGTTCACGCTATCAGACATTAGAAAAACCTGCTCCACACACACAGATTTGCACAGCTATCCTTCTAAGGACTCTCTCTAGGCTTTGAACAGCCTAAACAAGGACGTATCCCCAACCTTAACCACATAATGCCTGACCCTAAACCACAAAGCAAATCTTTGCCCTAATCTCGCCTCATTAGGACCAGGTTTTGGTCTCTGTGAGGACTACAGAGGGCAGTATTAAGAAAACGAGGATATCTGAGAAATTGGGGCTTAACCTATGCTACCGAGTTCATCCTGGCTTAGTGCGTCGCATGAATGCTGAAACCCGGGATGAAAAAGGCACGGCTCGGTCAAGCCAGGTGTAACTGAGCCTGCTAAGTGCTCATTCATGGCAGTACAGACCCCCCCCAAGGTCGATCACAGGTTTACTGATGCAGAAACGGTGAGTCCTCACCGTGCCACATATTTGTTGGCCAAAAAAAAGGCGATTATTAATGAGAATGGCAGACAACAGCGGTCTGACTGACTGAATGCACAAGACGAGCAATATAAACACTTACAGAGATCATTCGAGCAAAACAATTGTTGGTGATATAAAACTGAGGTCGCATGCATTGGAATGGAACAAAATAAAGGAATCCTAGGAATTAAACATGTTCTGTTTATGAGGAGTTGCATATTATTGCTGTTTTTTGCAGTGGAAAATCTCCTTCAACTAACACTGTTGTAATATTCCTCTTTTATGTAGCACAATTTTCTGAGGCAGGCGAAGGCGATGGAAATTCGTGCCACTGATTTTATAGCCAATTATACAGTGTACAGTTCAGATAGTGGAGGAAATTGTGCTTTTATTCAGATTTTCCACATCTCTAATTGAACAAAAACGTAGTAGATCATCTGTGGTACGGTGACTGACGCTGAATTTAGGCACAGGTAACGGATACTACCACCAGTACATGCCAAGGAGTCCGACCCATCCCAGAAAATGCTCTTTCTTTGCCACTGGAAAAGCCTTCTAAGGATCACAGCTTCATCATCTAAATCATCATCCAAAAATGCCATTGTGCAAGAAACACAGATGACAGGAGCAGGATTTGTATTATTGCCCTCACCACTGACTTAATTAAAATCCCATTTGAAACCTCAGCCGTTTTTTTAATTCATCTCAACAACTGCACGGAAACAATGTTTTGATCAAACCTCAGGCAATACCAACAGCAGTCTTCACAACAATTAAAATAACATCGACTGAGTCACAATTTGTCTGCAATTTTTTTTTCATTCAGCTTCATAAAACTGTGGTAACACATCCAGAAGATCACGAGTCACCGTAAATCACGTTTATTTCCCGTCGGAGTGACAGCTGACTGAGCGGAAGGAGCGGCAGGATATACAAAAATAATGCTTGTTGTTTAGCCCAGGCTAACGCCACAGAATACATCTCCATGGTAACCTATGCACCACTGCTTTCATGCAACTGAATCAAGGAAAAACACCTGTATATAAGTTTCCATTCCCCATAGGACTTGTTTTTTATATATATATATATATATATATATATATATATATATATATATATATGTATATAATTTTTTTTATTATATATATGTGTTATAAAGTTCAAATTTCAAACGTAACACAAAATCTGGTGTTCATGTACAACTAGTGTTTTTTCTCAATAAAACTTTTAAACTGTTAATACGCTATTTTAACATGCAGTAAGTTGTAAATAATTGCCAGATAATGATTTATCATTATTATTATTATTATTATTATTATCATTATCATGGAAAAATTGGCACATTTTCTGGCCCTTTTATGGTTAAAATAACCATACGGACATTTTGCGGCTTAGGTGTTAAAGGTCAAGATGTCCCCACAAAGATATAAAGTACACACACACACACACACACACACACACACAGAGATCCTTACAGTCTTACAAGAACAAAACACAGCTGAATAACCAAAAAGAGCGTAAACCCAAACCAGCGAGAAACTGTACGTGTCTGCTTTCCTTACAGCGATTTTTAATATGCCAACATAAATCCTCAGGAGGAAATGATGTGTCCCCTTTTTTTGTTCCTCTGATAAATACATAAAAGCACACCTGTGACGCTTTACAGGAAACTGCAACAACAGGAGCCAGCCAAGTCTTCTGGACAAAATGTGACTTTTTTCATTTGCCCTTCATTAACCCGGCACAGTTCAATTAGAGACACGTTCATTTGTATGAATCTGTGTCGTCTTCGGCTAATTTGAAGTGAGAGCCAATTATTTAGATGTAGATTTGTAACGTGCTCGCCGCGGGGAAGCCACACAAAGAAATTGCACGCTCGCATGTAACTGCATGTGTGTGTACGTGCTCAGAGCAGAGGTTAACCTCTTCCTCTTCCTCCCCTAACAAGGCACGGTCAGAGGTCACAATACAAATGGAGGGAGGGGAGGAAAGAGGGATGAAAGGATAAATTGTAAAAAAGGAGGCAGGGAAGGAGACTTGAGCCTGATTGGAAACCAGATGTCTAATAAGGCCTATAAATAACCAGGTGACAGCTGACGCAGAGCCCCTGAGCTGCTCGTTACTAAACAAAAGTCATGATCCAAGATTTCAAAATGTCCATATAATGTTACTTTTTTAGGTTTTTATTAAACATCCGAGTTAAGATGTGGACCCTGATCAAGAGACGTCTCATTCTCATGCAACACTGCCTGTTTGTTTTTTTTGCCTCGGATTCTGTTTACCTCACAAGTGTTTGAGGCAAAACCTGTGGAGGGGTAGAAGAGGTCGTCCCGCAGAGCATATCAGAGGTCTTGAAACCGAGTTAAGTGGTGTTAGCAGAACATTCCCGAGTGAGACACGAGGAAATTTCCACCACTTATGGATCAGCATGGGAACACGCAGTCCTGCACATAACAGGTTATAAACATCCTCATTTCTTCAGAAGGACAAAAACAGCACCACCAGGTATGAAACGTGCTTGAAGTGGGCCGGTACTGGCTCTTCTTAATTTTACTATTTTGAATACTGGTGTGAGTGTTTAGGTTATCTGTCCACCAACATTCACCTGTTCCTGTGAGAGTCAAGTGTGTGTACATATATGTATATGTATATATATATATATATATATATATACACACATACATATACATATATATATACATATATATATATATACACACATGTATATATATATATACATACACACATACATACATATACATACACACATATACATATATATATATATATATATATATAATACAGTATTTTCACAAATTATCATGTGGATTGGCCGGATTGGATTGGACCCTCTGGTGGGCCGGTCCTGGCCTGCGGGCCATATGTTTGACACCCCCGAACTAAGCTTTTCACACAAAACACAAAACAGATTAACATCTTCACTCTAAACTCGGACATCTCTCTCAAAGTCAAATATTCATTTTAATGCTGTAAGCTTTCTCTTTCATCCCTCTGTCCAAACGTCTGGCTCTTTCACGTCATGTCTCCCTCCACTTTCTCCTCGTCCCTCCTCCCTCCCTCCCTCCCTCCCTCCATCTCTGCACTTTCCTCTGCGTCTGTCATACATTCTTGTCTATCTGATAGCTGCAGTGTTATCAGTGTGGAGGTGCTGAGCACTGAACTACTCCACAGCTCCACCGTAACAACAACACATTCCTGCCCGCTATGGGTCCGTGTGTGTGTGTGTGTGTGATTGTGTGTGTGCGTGTGTGTTAGTTTAAGATATGAAAGTGAAGTTAACGGATGTGTTGTTGTCTATGTGAGAGTGTCACTGGGACAGAGTGTGGTGTGTGTTTTCAACGATATGAAAGGGATGCAAAAATAAATTGGTGTGTGTCTGTGTGTGTGTGCGTGTGTGTGTGTGTAGTGCGGCCACATTCCTCTTCGCCACCTCCAATTCCGGGGGCTGACTCTGCTCCAAAAGGCCAATGAAAACAGACATAAATCGCCGCTGGATGTAAAAAGTCGTGCCAAGCAAAGTGTGCGTGTGTGCACATGTGAGAAAATATAGTCCTGTTATAACTTAATTAAGCCGCTAAAACTGAAAATTACATGTTTATACTGCGGAATCACTGCCAAAGCATGCACTATATTTGCAGTTATTAACATAAATCCTGTGACAACATTTATCAATTTAATGTACTGTGTAAAAATAATTGTGTAACGACTCCAGACTGTACCGCGGAAAAGAGAAAAGTTGCGATGACTTTATTTATTATTGAATTGTACTGTATTAGGAAGTGTATCACATTGGTTTGAAATGGTTTGGTGCAGAAACATCTCTAATGCAACCGGACACTTGTTAAACGCTTTGACACAAATCTGAGCTGACTTTAGCCCGCTTAACTGCCAGCATGGATCATTGGCTAATTTACAGCATGTTACCTGATCCACCAGGGGAAAACCATCACAGGTGCGGGTGTATGTGTGTGTCTGTAGGAGTGTGTGTCTGTGTGTGTGTTACAGGATCTATGGTAAATGCTTTTAGCCTGTCAGCGTCTCATTTCCACCCCCAGCTCTCTGCCCGTGATGCTATCTGCTCCAGTTATAGAGCTATGATTACAAACATGCAGCTTTTCGGCCTGGTACGAAACAAGCGATACACTCACATGCGTATAATACAAGAGTGTTTCTATTGTGATTCTCAGCAGTGGCCTTATAATCTATGATGTGTGTCTCAACAACAATACATATCAGGTAAGATCTATGTACGCAGCGTGGGATAAATCAATAAAATGTCTAAAAACTCAAAGATAGAGATGTTTTGATTACGCTGCAGTTGCGTAATTGTGCGCTGAATAATGAGTGAAGTTCTCAAGTATTATTAAAGCTTGTGTTTATTACGCCTCCCATCTGACTTTAAAACACATGAGCATATTCTCTGCCTGGCAACTGCTCAGACCTGAGCACAGCGAGTCCAGTGCGATGCCGTATGTGACAGAAATGACATCATCTCATGCACTTTGGGCACGGGTCTCCGAAAAATGACCAAGCAGATTTGTCTTCATATAGTTTCATCACTAAAAATGTAAACTGGGGGAAGACGTCAAATCTAAGACATATCTGTAACGTGTAAACTGAGACTCCTCACATCTATCACGTAGTATCTCTGTTACAGATTAGATGTGCAAAAACATGTGGAAATAAGAGAAGGGTTTATGCTATTCTAGTTTCTCTCTCTCTGCCACCCGTACACGCCCGACCATAAAAGCCTCTGTGGCTGCTCCTATACGACACGTGCCGTCTGCAGACATCTGTGTCACTGTGCCTTCTACGAGTTTAAAATAAACAAGGCTTGAATCATTTGTAAGAAAAACAGGTTCACAGGTTTCATTTCAGTCCAAATCAAGTCATTAGTATTGTAACTTAAAGTTTTTGAGTCACAGGAATCGGATTTTTAGTGTTTCAAACAAATTACAGACTAAAAGAAATAATATTATTAGAAAACATGCAAATTATCTTTATTTATGAACTTGTTTTTTTGGAGATACAGTTTGTATTTGTCCTGTCGTCTGTGTTTGTGTATTTCCATGTACATAAACTTTATTTAAACTCGCAACAGGAAAAACACGAGTATTTTATAGATTATAATCCGTGTGCTGACAACAAACATTACTGACTACTTACAAAATGCTTTGACACTCAGATATCAGAGACACACAAGACAGGGTGGGAAATTAAAGCAAATATTCACAGCTGCCCTTTGGTCAGAGCAATCGATGTGAAAACACCGTTACTGATATCACTGACTGATGTTCTCAGTCATCAGATCACATGACTGGATTTATGAAAACAGCCAGGGAAAGGGAAATGGGAAGAAATCAAGAAATGTGGTTCATCTGTGATGACCCCCAACAATGTCCTTTATCAGAGTGATTCACAATCATTCTGAACATTCCTGATTCCTGCACATGTCTCCAATCCTTGATTCTCAGAACCTGTCGCATAACAACTTTCTCCCATGAACATGATCTGCAGGACACGTAATACCTACAAATAGCCGTTTTATACGACGGTGCGATTCGCAGTGTGCCTTGGCTGTAATTCATCTATTCCCACGCGCACGTAATAGCCGAGTCACCGGGTAAGAAGCTGCTCTACACATTAGGAGAAAATGAGTTTCTCGCTCAAGGATACGGCGACATGAGAACATTATGCTCAATGAACCACAGCTGCCGAGACTTAGACGAGTCAGAGTTCCTGCACAGATAGGATTTAGAAACGTAGATATGATTTCTGTCAGATTAACGTATTTGACTTCCTGACAGAGAGACCGATGCTTTTCCCACTGTTTAAAATACCAGAACATGACAAAACAATGGAAATAAGGATTTGCCAACGTCGCATCGTCTCACAACTTTAAAATCAATGATTACTGTCCTGATTCGCTTAACTCAGTCTCAGCTATATACGCATCAGCAAAGACCACGATAACCACCAAGTTTGTCATAAAAAAATAATCAAACGATTTAATCTGATGCTCTGGGGAGAATGAAGGAGCAACAGGTGCAGAAGAAACTCCTCAGCATCAGTGTCCATGACCGAGCCAGATGCCTTTCACACCAGCAGCAGAATCTTAAGAGGATCCAGGTGAAAGCGTCTCACCCAGAAAATGTCCTGGACGAGTGGACACCACAGGCAAAACGGCGAAAAAAAGTGTGATGGTGGGATGGAAGAAAATCCCTAAAATGTCTGGTTACTTCAAGGCTCGAGAGAAGTCAGACCAGAACCCAAGACCTGTTCAAAGATCAGCTGCAGTGGCATGAGGACATTCTGATGTGTTGTTAAGGAATGCTATGAAGCAGAAGCGGCAGGTGGTCTTTTAAACAGGAAGCTCATTTCAGGTCCAGTTATTTATACAAAAATTAGAGCAACTACAACAAGGAAACGCGATAATTATTTAGAATGATATCGCCGTGTGTTGTACAAATGAAAATGGGCTATATCTCAGAGCAAATAACACACACCGACCAGCTCTTTGTCTACAGACTTTCCTCACAGGAGGCAGAAAAGCTTCCTCAGTTCCGTCCACGCCCGCCCACTGCTCCGTCGACTCTGAGAGAAGCTGAGCTTCCCTGGAAGTGACGCTTTTCTGTGCCGTCGCAGGACAGTTGAAGCTGAGCTTCGAGTGGTTTTAGGCCGCTACGGGAATACAAAAATCACGGAAGACGATCCGTCCAGTGACACGTTCTAGCACACGTCGAGTATTGAAATGTAAACACAACACAGTGTAGGACATTTTAGTCGAAGCTGAGCGTACCTTGCAGTCTCAGAGCAAAGAAAGAACAATCATGATTTTTTTCGTATTCCGAACCGGGAGCCGTCATTACATGATTCCAATTAAAAGTTTTAAGTGGTTAAAACACAATCGGCAAATAAGTAATGTCATTTTGATTGAGAATATAAATTGGAAATGACCTGTGTCAAAAGTAAATAAATAAAATTTCTGGTGCCAGACAGATATTACTTGTATGATTTGGAATGTGATTAAGAGACACCAATTGGTTCAGATTTTCCTGAAAACAAGGATCAAATGACGTTGGGTTTGAAATTACGTCCGGTTGATCGGTTTCAAAGTATGAGACTGCCTGTGGAGCTTTAATGAAATGAGTCAAGCTGTACTGTAACGTCTACAGTTATTTTTACTCCAGCAGGCCTGAGACACTGACGCTGGAACATCAAAGCTTCTGGCCTGCTGGTAACAAGCAACACCAACTCACCAGAAGTCAAGCTCCCATGGTAAGACACGTACACACACACACACACACGTGTACGTGAACATGCTTGGCTCCACGCTGCTCGCTTATCTCTGATCCGCCATCTCCCTCCCTGCGGTTTGAATCTGATGAAGCCCCGTACTTCAAAAAAAGCCTGTGTGTGTGTGTGTGCGTGTGTGCGCGTGCACGTGTAATGGAAAGCACCTGCACTCATTGAGGCAGGAAAGTATTTAGTGCGAAACAATGAGGAGACGTGGATGGATGAATGAACGGATGGATGGAGAGATTGAGGGAAAGGGTGAAGAATGGATGAATGAAAATATGTCATTTTTCATCTTTAAATCAATTCACAAAAAAAAAAGAAGCTTTGTTTGGTAAAGCTTTCAAAAATAAACGACTTGATAGGGTATATGGTACAGAACATCCAGATGGGGAAGGGCTTCCTGTGGATAAAACAAGGGGGATGAATTGAACGCCAGCCGATTGGAAGCACGGAGGGAGGGATGGAAAACGCGAAGAAGGGGGGATAAAGTAGATTGAAAGAGGGATATCAATGAGCATATCAAGCAAAGTGAAGATGAAAATATAGAGTGCAGGGGGAAAAGAATAAAAGAGGGGATTGAACGCACGGACACATGTGCTTTAAGAGCAGACGGAGTGACGGATGCACGAGCAATTGAGGCGGCAGATAAGGCAGTCCTCATGACAGAAGATTTAAAGGATTTGGAGAGGTTTGAAAGAGTCTGAGGTGCACAGCAGTGCTCTTCCATATTACTTTATTAGTCCTCTCAGTGGGGATTTTGCTTTATTTCACTGTGGATATTGACAGGAAATAAGGAGCGCATTAATCTCGTGCCAAAGGTCAAACCTCTAGTCTTGTAAATAATGTGGAATGTGCCTCGGCAGACGCCCCGGTTCCCTGTGCGATTGTGAGAAAGCACTGCTTGAACCACGGACTGAATCTACAGGTCTCGTCTTCTCTGTGAGACGGAGCTAATTTGGTGGAAAATGTGGTACGAGGGGATTTAAAGCTCAAAGGCAGCGGGTATTGGTCTTCAAGTTCAAGCTCTTACAGTTTCTTAAAAGCAAAAAAAAAAGAACAAAATACAATTGGACAAAAAAGCTCTTTGGGCATTCAATTCAAGTTCTTTTCATTTTATGGTAAACTGAATATAACATTTTTATAAAGTTAAGGTATGAGTTCTGGCTTGGCATGATAAAAGAAAGGCGAAAAACACCCACAAATTATTTTTGTTTAATCTTCAAGGGACCATGAATAGCCACATTAAACTTAAACTGAGCACAAGTTTGATTTTGTGTCACAAATGCCATAAAATCTTTCCTTTCTGCCATTAGACTTCAGATTTCATGTATTTTTACCCCCAAATACCAAAGTTTTACACACTCTGTGTTTATTACAACGAGCTGTTATACCCGGCTCCAGTGGAGGCATCAACATAAACACTGCTCATTTACTCCACACAGGCCTGCATCAATCACTGCCAAATTGTGGCTCCGTTGCTTCCCTTTGCACATGTTCTGTGCTGCGGTAGTTGAAAAATGTTCAGATCCAATCAAATCACATTATGCTAATATTCAGGCACACACAGTCAAATCGTCTTAATGTGTCTAAGCCCAAACATCCACACTCAGACAAGTTCACTTCTCACCTAACAGTGGTGAGCAGATATTAATTTAGACACATATCATTTCCATTTGCTTATGTATATTTCTCGGCTTTTGCGCTTAAACGATTCAAAAGGAACAAAAGGAAGTGAACGTCTGTACAAAATAGAGTGAAACAAAAGTCTTTCACTGAAAGTAAACCCAAACACAACAAGCTAAACAGACATGTGACAATAAAACAGAAGAAAGAAGAAATAAAAATACCTGAGAACAGGAGCTGAAACCCAGGGAACAGGATGGCATCGACAAGTTCTCTGTGGAGCACAGGTGAACCACATGAGGACAGGGCAGACAATCACACAGGACAGGATACAGGAAGTAAAACTGAACATTAGGATGAACTACAAAATAAAACAGGAAACTAATAAGACACAAGGAAAGAAACATATACCTAAAAACAGAAAGAACAATAAACACTACAACTGATATAAAGGTCTAACAAAAGAGCTCAATATCCAGGGGTTGTGACTTTGTGGGGGTTTACTGCCTGAAAGCTCACTCTTCACACACACACACACACACACAGTTGGTTTTCACCCCTCATAATGAGGGGTCACAGGAAGGAAAGTCTTGTCTTGATTGAGTGACGTTGATGGATTATCACTGGATCTCACTTCCCAGAAAACAACCAATCGAATGATTCACACACTATTGGGGAAAAACATGAGACGTAAACATGAGGAGATAAGCAGAAAGTGTTGGAGACGGTGAATAATGAACGTATGCGAAGAGTCTGTTATTAAACTCCTTTTGTGTTCCCGGAATGAAAATGTTTTTCTCTCAAATGTGCAACTTATTAAGAAACTAAAGCCATGCGAGAGCAGCCTCCTCTTCCCTGTGCCAAAAGTGAGATGACTGATACCATTAAACATCAATAGAGGTCTGTGAGTCACAGATCCAATTAATAGACGTGATGAAACACAAGCACATCCACACACACACACACACACTGCTTTTCCTGAGGGTTGTTGGGGTGTTTGTTTTAGAGCGAGAGGGTGAAAGACAGATGGAGAGCAATGAGTGTGAAGGGGAAGAAATGTGGAAACCTCATCCAAGAGTGAGTGGGGAAAAAGCGAAATAACGAACATTCATTTGACAGAGCAGGATAAAGCCCCCTTTTTCTTTTTTAAAATGGCTTATTAGATTTCACTGTACTTTGCTTTTAAAAAGCCAGGAGTTTGGGACAAAATTATATGTTTCAGAGCACTGTGAGCGAAAAAATTCTGCCTGGAGAAGCAAAAGCAAAGACGTTTGTCTCAGTGGCGGAGAGCGGTCGGCAATTCATTCTGAGCAGAAACCTCACGTAATTTACTGCTTTCCCAAGCACAATGTAAACTAAATTACAGGTTGTAACACAATGCATGGCTTACATTGATAACAAGGCCATTTGGCTACGAGGGGAAGAGTCAGAGGGTTGGCCCCTGCCCATGTATAACACACAAGTCACTGTCACACACACACACACACACAAGTTTAAACTTTGCTTTGAGTCTCTCTCTCAGGGTCAGATGGAGTGATACACTTTGGATTAGTTTACTAGAGTGAGCACAGAGCGTTCAGGTCTTTACAGTTTAAACCAAACATTTGTTAGAATTATTTGAGCTTAGAGCGGAGACTGGGAGGGGGAATAAGTTTACATTGCCTTCGCCCGGGCCCTCGATTTCCTTTCCCAGGATATTAATGAGGAAATGACACACACACACTTGCAAAGACAGAAAGAAAGAGAGAAAGAAAAGGAGGAGGAAGAGGAGAAAAAGAACGAGGGAGCGAGGGACGTAGGTTTCAGAGGGACGGGGACTGGTGATTAATTCCGTTTTGACTCCACTCTGCTGGGAATTCCATCAAAAGGACGCGGAGCAAAGGGGATTTTAATTGCTGTTCCCTCCATGTTTCCCAAAACGCTTACCTACCTCAACCCTCCCGCCGTACACCCTCCCCCCTTCCCTCCGCCATCCTGGTGGGGGGGGCGCCCTGGAATCCGGCAGGCCTCTCGTCACACACACACACACACACACACAGAATTACTTTCAGATGTGTGTGTGTGTGCATGTTTTAAATGCCACCTCACCCAATGTGAGGTTCCATAATACTTTTTTTTTGCCCGTTAAACACGTGTTTATCTCGCTGTCACACGTCGCCGTGTTGAAATCCCACCTGTATTGTGTTAGTCAGTATAATCCTGCCAGAATAAAAACGAATCGACCCCGCTCGGTGTATTGACGACCTGTAACACGGAGGATTGACCTTTCTGTGGCTCGTCACACCTTCTCCTGTCGCCGCCACATCTGGTGCATGTGTTCTGTCCTTCTGCCGCAGTGACTGTTTGGAGCGGAGCCTGGAGAGCCATCAGCGGTTGGCCGCGCGAAGCCCTGCAGCTCCTCAATAAAAGTGAAGAACAGTTTCATTTCAGTATTTTTTCACACACCAGTTAATTAAATCAGAGAATACTAACTACTTCCATGCAGCGAGACACTGCAGGTCTATTCGGTTTGGGCCCCAAAGTGCCACATAATTCAGAATTTATGATATCTCGCGCGTTACAGGAGTTCTTCTGAAAGGGCACTCATACAGCGCCATTATACCTGGGATGAAGACTGCAAAAGTGCCGTCACTGGACGAGTCATGACCAAGGCGTCTGACGCAAGACTCAAAGGAAACAGTGCCGAACTGTAGATCAATTAAAACGACTTAAAAATCCTGAAAATGTGGGTTAATCTCCAACATTTAGCAAGGAAAATGTATTAAATCACAGTATTTAACAGAGGAGTAGAGTCAAAACGGTGTAGAGTCGTGCCGTGCCGTGCCGAGACCATGTAGTGGAAAAGTGATGAAGTCATTTCCCAACATATCAAAATGTGCGTTCCAATGTAAAATTGACATTGTGTGATCAATACATAATGAAAATATAAGCCGAAGAAGAAGAAGATGTCTATTATTTGAACCACATCAGTGTCCTTGGTCTATTTTAGATACATTCCTTCTGTGGTGCTCAGCATTTTTTCAGTGATGTTGAATATTTGCTGCTCTGGAAATGACAAAATGGTCTCATCCAGCAAAATAACGGATGATGACGGTGCAATGAAGGATGACAGGTTATTCTGAGACAAACCTATTATATGCAGTAAGAAATAAGAAAAATACTCTTTGAGACAAAACAATAGAGCAAAATCTAAAAAAAGTGTTGGATTTTTCAGTTTATGTGTGCAATTTTAAGCTGTTAGATTTCAGTGAGTATGATTGTAAGCTTGTGGCCTGTAGCAGCACCACTGCTCTGTCGTAGCAGAAAACGTCATGCTGTACATATCCAGAACCTTTACATTCCAGGGATTTAACTTGTGGTGGGAAACAGAATGATTTCTAATGAGTGGATGCTATCAGGTTAAGTGTCCTTCTCAAGTGTCTTCACATCTGTGGAGGTGAACGATGTCGATGTCCGACACTGGGACCGTGTGAATTTATCACGATGATCGCAAATGTATGGAAGATTACAGTCATTCTTTCACATTTTAAAGCCAAGTACCCCCATCCTCCGACTCACCTCAACTTCCTCCTTGACTTTCCCTTTGCATCTAACAAGATCAAAGCCAGGAGTTTAGAGGAGGGGGTGGGTTTGGCGGGGGTGGGGGTGTCTTTAAGTGGAGATAAGATGGGAGTGTTTGATATCGACCACAGCTAGAGGTCTGACTGTCATGTCATGGATAAATGACTCTAACAAACTTCCCTCAGAAGAAACTTTCAGGCAGGGAAACGTACCTCCCTCTGTGGCATCATGTGGCCTTGGTTAGTGATAAGAGAAATTCTAAATGTCTTCAGGAATTGTCCAAAGATAGATTTTAAAGGGGCTGCTGCTCAGGGGGGAGGAAACAGCACGTAATTCTTGTTTGTAGCTGTTTTTTTAATTTATTTTTTATTTATTATATTATTATTAAATCTGGGATCATTTGATGGTCATTGCTGATTGACTGAACATCATGTCCACGAGCGAGACGTGAGTCTCAACAAAATCTACTGAGTATTATCCTTAAAAAATGTGACAATTTGAATCGATGAATAAAACAAAACAGAGCTCTGAGCCAATTACAAGACTGTAATGGCTGATTAAATCCAGAAGAAGCCAAGTCAAGGAACATTACGGAGGCTAAGTGCCATAAAAACGCCAAAGAAGACAAGCAGGAAAGAAGGAAAGAAAGAAAGAAAGACTTTTGTAAGTTACTGCCTCAGCCTTACTTATCAAGTCATTCTTATATACAGTATCATATATATATATATGTTTTAAATCAATACACATTTTTCTAAATCACGGGTTATTATAATGCTTTTGTTTTATGTCTCACTTTTTTAATCAAAGAGAAACACAACACTGACCAAATGTTGAAGGAACAGCCAGAACTTCTGGGAAATGGACAAAGTTTCGATCTTGTGTTCTATAGAAATTAAACCACAGCAGCAGCCACTGGTCAGACACCAGGATGTCACTGTATATTGTCAAGAATAAAAAAAAACAAAAAAACCCAAACAGATTTTAACCACTGAACAAAAGGCTCATTGAGTAAAATCTCTGCTAACTCAAGTCCATGATGTTTCTCACCATGATAGAGAAACTGAAGTCGTAAAACCAAAGTCCAAGACAAAGACTACATGGAGACTCTGTCCCGAGTCTGTGAACCCGGGTCTTTTCGCCGCAAGGCAACAGTGTTACCCACTACTCCGCCGTCTGGCCCCACACATACCAATGAGTGCATTTAACTGCATCCTTATTACACACCTGTAGTGAACATTCAGCATCAGGGAGCGATGGGAATTGCTCAGGGAGACCTGTCCTGGGATCTGAACCAGCAACCCTACAGTTACAAGCCCAAAACACCTCATGCAACCACATTTCAGAAAAACTGAACTATTCCTTTAAGGTCATTTAGGTGCAGACCTGTGTTTACAGCTATTCCACATTTGTTATTCAACTGCAAACATTGTAATTTCATGACTTGTCTTACTCTCTGATGCTTAAAGCCTGTCCAATCACCCATTTCCATATTTCTTTTAAAGAAAACTAAAACAATGTGCCTTTATTTTAATGGCAATAACTGGTGTCAGTGCACATATTTACTGTAAATGACCCGAAAACTAAAGGTTGCCACATATCCTGGAGTCAAATTCTTCTGCAAAAGTATGGGGAAAGATGGAAAACTGTATCTAAACAAAACCTCATCATTTCTTTGTTTCATGTGTGGGAAAAACCACCGCGAAGGAACATATAATTCTGCCTTTGCGTATAATAGAAAGCGTATGTATTCAAAAAAAGAAAAAATCTTGTGAGGGGTGAATGGAAACACAAGTCATATTCTTGCAAATACCCTCCAGAGGGATGTGTGTTATCACTGTGGCTGCATGGAAGTGATAGCACACGTTTGTTTTTCCTCCTCCGCAGAAAGCAGATAGAGTTAACACCGCGCCGGACATAGAGCGCGGGACAGGGGGAGACAGCGCGGGGAGACAGCGCGGGGAGAACCGGCGTGGCGACATGTCTAATTAAATAGAGCCACAGGAAATGGATATGAGACACGGAGAGAACAGTATCCGTGCGATCAGATCTACAAATTCGCATTGATAGCAGGATAAGGCACTGGATGTTCTGCCCCCTTTAAGTAAACACGGTGGTTTTAAAACACATGTTAAATCGTTAAAAAAAAAAAAGGACTGCGTGATTGCCTCGTAAGAACAACACACATCGGACGGCGGGACTTTGTTTACAAGGCTGCCGTTTTTGAAGCCTTGGGTGGTCCTGAAATCTTCTCCGTCTGAGTGATCGGATGTCATTGAAAAGACAAGAATAACTCTGGGTTTTAAAATGCATCACATAAGGAGTTTGGAGTTTAACGCCCTCCCTCGTGCCCTCCCCCTCTCCGTGTGTTAGCTCTGCTTTTAGTCGGACTTTCTAGTGAGTGTCAGATCATAATCAACACGACACCTGCTGGGACTATAGCCAGAATCCCCCGCCCCGCGCACATGCGCCACATTACCGCTCCCTCTAATTGGCTGTTAGTTGTGATTGGAGAGCTGCGAAATCGTGAGGATGGAGGTAACTTTGAGGTGACATCTCAAGGTGCTGCTGTTGTTGTTGTTTTAAACGGACAGAGGTTTCGTTTCTCATGTAAAGTGGAGAAGAGAAGGAAGGCAACAGCTTCCCTGAGGCGGTAGCCGTAAGCTGCGGGCTCATAAAATGTCAAATGTTGCTCCATCATTTGGTTTCAGAACGATTTTGCACCCCACGAAAGAAGTCTCTCTCTCTCTGTAATTTAGCCGCCTCTGCCAACCTCCTCCGTCAATCCCATGATCCTCTGGGAGACATTCTCTGCGGCCCTCAAACAATACCAGGCCCCTTTTTTTGGTGCATGGTTTTACAACCAAAATGGTGTCATGGGCACACAACAATGCCAAAACACATACAGTACATCACACACACACACACACACGCACGCACACAAATGTACACACAATAAAAGTCAGCAAAAGTGTTTTAGGATGCTCAGGAGAGTCGAGGTTTAAGACTCTCTTCCTGCTTTCACTCCTTGATACCCAACACTTGGGATTTCAATTACTATCATTCTGCTGAGTGTGTGCATGTGTGTGTGTGTGTGTGTGTGTGTGTGTGTGCCTGGGGTGGGGTTGGGTTGGTGCGTGTGAATTTGTTCTCCTACTTCTTCCATCTGTGCATGTGTGTGTGCAGTCAGTTCCTACAATCTAGAGCACAATTAATGACCTCTGTTCTCTGGTAGCCGGCAGCCAAGGTGGAATGGTTTGAGTTAGGGAGAAGAAATGGTGTGAAAAAAAAGAAGTCTAAGGGAAAAAGAAAAAGAAAAAGAGAAAGTAACACTAAATGATCTCTGGCTCCTTCTGCAGCAGTGAAGGCTGAAGCTCTTACAAGCCTCATTTCCAGCCCGGCTTACGCACTAAATTTAATGCAACACTTGCAGAATAAAGTGAGTTTTGTTTCTCGACTCCTTAAACTTCACTTAACTTGCAGCTTTTTTTTTTTACATGAGAAGCACATAAATCAGCGTGACTATATTTATCATTATTATTATTATTATTCGTATGTCTTTACAATGCAGTGTTTCAACAACGTTAGTGGCGAGAATGCCACACTTTGTGTTTAATTACGCGGGATTATTTAACAATCAATCAGATTCTCCGAGGAAATAAATCTCCATATCTTTGTGTGTGTGAATCTGCAGATTGCGTCCATCATTACCTTGAGTTGAGTTCACAGCAGTGAAAGCAAAAGTCTGCGTACGCTACTACACACTGAGTTAATCACACTTTCTATTAACTTTTATTGGTTGCACAAATGCAATGGCGTTTAATTGAGGAAAATATACAATGGTTTGAGGGCGTATTTGTTTTAAAAGGCACTAGTTTAACATGCAGAAACCTTTTATTTCCACCTAATACACCCTGGAAAATGAATAATGGGTGTTTTTTTGTTTTATCTGATGTGAAAATAACAGACACATTAGGGTTGTAATGTACAAGTATAAACAAACAGTATCAGAGAAATGAATGATAAGCACACAAAACTGCGTGAGGAAAACAAATAACAACGGTTTCTCTTTACAACCCTGTTGGAAACGCTTAAATCGGGGACCTCAGACTCGAAATCTAATCACTAAAATTAAAATGATGTCTTGATATGAATCCATCATGAATATTTAGGATTTCACAACAAATAAAAACATATTTGTGATGCAAAATGAGTCATTAACTAACAAAAATAATCGTAATCAAAATAACACGTAGACAATTGCAATTAAAACACTAGATGTGATGAATAGAACCTAATGTACTATTATTATCATTATTATTATAAATATATTGTTCATGTTGGTCATTTTTCATTGGAATTTTAAAATAAATAATCTTGCTTTTACTCCATCAATACGCATCTGGCTCAATGTTCAAATCTATTCAATTTCAAAGAAACTTAAAATGTCATGTCTGATACTTGGGTGTTGTAATAAAACTCTATAATAAATGATATAAAGTTATAAAGCACAAAAGATCCACAGATATTCTCTTTACTAGACCCTTGTCTTAAGGTTAATGTGTATATATACATGAGTAAAATACAGGGAGGTTTTAACTTTACATTACAGAAGTGGAATAAATCATCATGAAGACAAGAGTCGCGACCTGCACGTCAGTACCAGAAATCTCGTAAAACCAAGGGATTAACCTGTAATCTCGAGAGCATGGTGCTTCGTCTCAGATTATTCCCGTCATGTCGATTGGTCAAAGGGGTCTTCGTACGAGCCAATCAGCAATCGGCGCCCGAGCCGACCCCTGAGCCCCCGCCTGTCAGAGGGCTGACAGAGAAAGTACAAATCAAGAGGTCTCATGTTACGAGACCGTGAAAGCATGAAAAGTTTAAAGACTCGGGTAAAGTTTAGAGAGTCGGTGATTCACGAGGTTGTTCTTCACGTGACATAAGTCGAGAGGAGGAGACAGAGAGGAACAAGAGAAGGTCAAAGAAAAGATGACAAACACAGAAACAAAAACAGGACTTTGTGATGTTTCTTCTGTCTGTAATTAAATTAAATTAGTCTCAGTCGCACTCATTAAGAATGTCTGCGGGCGTGGTTCTCAAACTGTGGTACGTGGTACTTGTAGGACAATTTAAAAAATACTGTTCTAATGTGTATACCAGGGTATGTGATCAGTGTGGATAATAATACATTAAATAATAATAATAATAATTAGAGTCCCCTTATCTCTCAAGTCATGTCAATTTAATTTCTAGAGCACATTTTAAATAAGAGATTTTATCTCAATGAGTTAAACTGTCCATAATTTGACGGCAGCTACAGAAAAGTGTTGTTTAATGGGATTTTATTATTAGTTATTAGACCTCAGAGCTCGGGATAGGATGTGAAGATGAAGGAGTTCAGAGAGAGTAAGATAGCATGACCATACCATGAGACCAAGAGCCTCAAAAACCAGTAATAACATCTTAAAATCAATCTTAATATTCGATTTAAATAAATAAATCTGCCTCCTGTAGCTCACTCACTGACATTGGAGCAAAAAGCTAATCCTGACCCCAGGGTCACGAGGTCACAAGGTCACAAGGACACGGGGTTGACCTGATCATGCGACCACAATATTTTATGCTGGATTGAATCAGTGCAAGAAAACGGAATCACTACTACATTCGGTGTCAAGTGAATCGTGTTTAGAAACAGCTGGTCTGTCTGTCTGTCTGTCTGTCTGTCTGTCTGTCTCTGTCTCTGTCGCTCTGCACCGTCAGCTGCAGATGTTTCCAAGCCTTTTGACGTAGAACAACTGGACAGTGTTGTACAGCCTTGAGGCATGAATGAATGAAACTGCACCAGGATCCAATGATGATGATGATGATGATGATGAATAGCAACCTTTAGCAGATGAATTTAGATTTCAAACTGACAAAATCTATTGTTTCCTGCTTACGGTGACTTTAATATCTCACAATAAGAGAGTGTGACAGCAGAGAGTTGACTCGATAACGCACCTGCTAAACCAAAATGACACTAATCAGGAAATATACATTTAGTTTCCGTTTTTAAAGGATTAAAACAAAAGTCTGCGTTGTTCTTCATGCATTTTGGAATAATAGGACGTAATACGTGCACACGCTGTTTACTTTCACTGCAGTTGTAGTTTTATTCAACGAGTCATGTGTTCTCTGTGTCAAATAAATTTAAATGTACCCATCTCCTGGAGATTATATTTATTTACAGCTAAACAGAAATCAGAATAAACAGAATGACTGTAAACTCACTGCACTGTGAGCGTCATGTGTGTTATATTTCATGATTTGAAAGGAGAAAAAAAAAAGGCAGCAAATCTAATTTCCTTTTGTACAAGCTACTTTTGTTGAGGACAAGGAGTTGACAACATTAACATGAAGGAGACAGTGTTTGGTTTTTTTTCCGCCCGGAGACCAGAGGGAACACACTCGTTCATTGACGGTGAAACTGATTGAAGAAGAGCGGAGTCATTTGCTCTAATCAGAGCTGCTGTTGTTTCAGCAGCCTCCTGTGTTCTGCTCTGCCATTCACAATTCTTCATGGTTTTCTGTCTACACCTCTCCCTTCTCTTCCTCTTGTCATTGTCCTCTCTTAACTCCATCCCCGCCTTCACCTCAGTGCGTCTGCTTCTTGTTGTCTTGATCACACACACACACACACACACACACACACACACACAAAGAGCCACATCAGCAACATCTGTATCGTGCACTCTCTGCTCTCACTTCATCATAGACCCATGGTTCTCAAACTCTGGCACGTGTACCACCAGTGGTACAAAAGCTTCCACTGGTGGTACGAATACTTTGTTTCTGTACTTTCTAGCAACTTTTACTTTTACTCCACCACTATTGTTGTTACTCGTTACTACCAAATAAAATCTGAAGAAGAAGAGTTGGTATTATGGTCTGTATATTGAGCTTTTCTAGTCTTGATGAGCTGCTTCACACTACAGTTTTCACCCATTCACACACTTCAACATGGGGTTAAGCGTCTTGCGCTAGGACACGTATAGACAAGCAGGGCCAGGAATTGAACCCACAACCTTCCAGTAAATGCCATGCACTTTAAGACTTTTACTTAAGTAATATTGTATAAAAAAGAACACTAACCACCAGGGGGCGACGCCACAGGTTTGAAAAAAGAAATCCATTTGAATGGAAGTCTGCTTCTCACTTGATTTACAACATTGCTAAAGATAAGGTTACGTTATAAATTGCTAGTTTTAGTTCTTTATTGAAAGCATGTGACGTCAATTTTGAACATTTTTTAATTCTGTAGGAAAATAGACGATAAATCACAGCACATATAAGTGGACACCAGTGTGATGTTACGTTAATTCTCAAGACTTCACAACAGGAGATTTTTAAAGTGTGTGGAAAATAGAAGACTACGTCCAGTTTAAATTAAAGTTTATATGTTTTATCTATGATACAACTTCTCATTTTACTCTGGAAATCAAACATAATTTAAACATGTGCTAAATATGTAGCTATGAATGGAACGGCTGACCACGTAATGACTCAGAGGAATGCGTTCTTTACGATAAATTCACTTAAGGAGTACCTGACACGTGTGCAGTGTTTGCAGACCCTCCCTCTCCCTGTCTCTCTCTCTGTCTTTACGTCTCTCTCTGTGCCTTTCTCTGACCTTCTGCCTTTCACGCCGTCCCCTCTCGCTCTCCTGCCAAAAAGACTATTGCTGGAAACAGTGCTTTGTAAGAAAGCTATTTGTTTGTCTTTCGCTGCACCATCCCTCTCTTTAGATGATTTATTTGACTGCATTGCAGCGCTCGGCTCTAGTTTCAGGCGGTTTTGGCCAACGTAAACCTTGTCACAACTCTGAATTCCTGACAGGGCTACAGCTTCCAGGCAGAGCTACAGTGGATCAGCGCTGGATAAATAGACGAGATAAGCAGCGCCAGAGTCATGCATAGCACATGAGCTTTGGCTCAAAGATCCCCCCCCCGACCACAGATGATAATGCACAGAGGGGCAGGATGCTTCATCTGACAGACCACTGGGATCAGTAACTTGATGAGGAGCCATCGTCAGTCTTTGTTTGGGTCCGTGTCATCCAATGTCTCTCAAAGGACGAGACGGGGTGATATTCGATGCAGGGTTTTCTTCTTTTTTTCAGTGTCAGTAAATCCCACGTAAAGCCCCAGACCAGAAATAAATTGATGCCACAAACAAGCCATAGTCTGTTTATTCAAAGCCTAAATCAGCTTATTTCTCTGTCACACAGACCCACATTTGCCGCTGCCGCCGCCACACAGAAACTTACAGTATATTATATTCAGAATGTTAGAGTCTAATATGAGCGATCACATCATTTAAAGTGTTTTTTCTTCCTCTCACACTTAAATGAGCCACATTGGTGGTTATTGAAAGAGTGCAAGTTCTTTTTTCTTTTAAAAAACAGGGATTATTGTGTGAGAACTTTTATACTAAATACTATGACTTTCATAACTTATTATGACCACATATACTGTATGTAATTACATTTATTTTGCAGATCTTTGTGTCTTTATGTTCATGCCAAAATGTTTCTTTTCATGCAATTTACCCTGCATGTGTATGACTTTGACCTATATTCAGATATTTATTTTACAATAATGTTAATTTCATTTTCAATTCTTATTTTAATGTGAGCATAGTCCCCATATGACCCACACATCTATATAAAATATATAGATATATAACTTCTTAACAAAAAATAATTGCATATTCAAATCAGTTTGACCATATTATTTGGAAAAAAGGTGATCAGGAAAATCTCCCTTTTGTTTGAATCGCATCAAAACTGTGAATGTGGTTGAACTTTTTAATAGAACCCGTCATATTGCAATGAAAGCTGTTGAAATGTGTGTGCGTTTGGGTTTTTCCTCTCGAGGGGAACAAAAAAAGTACTATTATTATTATTATTATTATTATTAATAATATTATTGTTAATAATAATAATAATAATAATAATAATAATAAAGTTAGGGTTAGGCGTTTACTTGTGATGGTTAAAGTTAGGGTAAGTCTATGAGTGTCCTCACGGGGATAGAAAAACAAGTTCCTGTGTGTGTGTGAGTCCACTTACTGTGCCGGGTCCGAGTTTGCCCCCTAAGACCTGAAAGCACCCGCTTTGTTTTCCTTACCAGTGTTTGATCAAGCTGACAGGAGACCTTTGTTAAGGGCCGGCTGGTTAAATCACGGAGACCGCGCGCCGCTCTGGCAGGAGAAAGTGCATTTCTGAAAGTTAAGATACACAAATGATGGCTTAGATGTAGTTTTTTTTAAAAACATTTTTCACTCCACGACCTGAGCAAGACAAGTCACTGACCCCAGAGCCAGAACAACAGTAATAACAGTGCTTCTGTTATTCAGGGAGCTGCACCAAAGCATATCTCACGAGGCCTATATGACATTCTTAGGTCTTGAGGAACAATGGCAAAAAAACAAAGACGCTACAGAAGGATAACAAAATGAAATACTGATATTTATAGGTTATTTTAGTCCGTGATCTATGAGTGATCATGGGACATAAAAGTCACATAATCCTCTAACTGTGGTGGGGGAAAAAACAACCGCCTGGATTACATATCTCTGTAAATCAGCACTGTGGATATATTTATTTAAGTTATATACATGAAAGACCAAACTCTCTTTGTCCGAAAATGAGTAAATATCACATTTCTAATTTGATTTAAGACATTTTTCGCTTGTTTCAGTCATGAGGTATACAATGTTTACTAATATCCTTTAAATTGTTCATTATTATTCAGAGGAAGAACGGGATCATTTTCAAATTTGGAGTGCTGAACACCAGCATCTATTTACAACGACTGCTGCCAATACATTTTCACTTTTGGCACACAGAAATCACGTGGCATAACTTTGGAACCACACAGGCAGCAGCTCAAAGGCACTTAATTGCTCCTGACAGTGGGAAGACAGCGTTATTCACTCTCTCCCCTCCCCCCCATAATTAAACATTTATGCCATTTATTAACGATTTCCACAAACATGTTTTTTCTGGACTTGATTTCATCATTCATCTACTGTATGTGGCGTGAGTTACGTTTCTGATTCCAGAAAAGACGCGCAAACCACCGCATTCCGTGTGATTAAACTGTTCCCAAAGGGCTGCGATGGAGCGTACATGGTGTTCCTCACGACTGTCTCCTGAAAGATATAGCGCCACACTGTGTGGTCAGACGCTGAGTGTCACGTGTTGAAAAGCCACATCATTTCTGTAGAGCTCCGAAAGTTCTCATGGGAGCTGTCATGGAGACGCTCGGGTCTTCCGAGGCCAGCTCCCATCCTACACGGGTTTAGCAAGAGTGCGGTTCAGAGTCTCAGTTCTCCCTGGAAAGTTCAGACTTTTTAAGATTTGTCAGCATGAAGGTCTGAAGTCAAGAGCAGGTTAAAGGGCGACTGAAAATGATCTTGGCTCAGTGTTAAAATCATATGTTTCTGATTAAAGCTGCAGTGCATTCAAAATTTAACCATTTAAACCTTCGTTAAATGAGTTCATGCAAAGCTGATTGAGCAATTTGACTCTTTCTGAGTTTCACAGTATATCAGTTTTATGTTTTTGAGTCAACATTGTCACACAGCACACAGTCATACATGAATTTTACATTACGACTTGGATTCTACAGCTAAAAAAAATAAATCCTGGACTTTTAGATTGACTTCACAATCCTATTTTCGTCACAATTTTAGCTTAGAATTATTAATTAGGTTTATTAAAATGCAAAAGACACAAACATCTATCTACCTCCTGTCTACCTACCTAACTACCTATGTATGTACCTCCTCCCTACCTACCTACCTCATTCTTTCCTACCTACCTACCTACCTCCTTCCTTACTACCTACTCACCTCCTTACCTACCTACCGACCTCCCAACCACTTTCCTACTTAACTACCTACCTACCTCCTTCCTTCCTTCCTTCCTACCTACGAACCTACCTCCTTCCTACTTAACTACCTACCTACCTCCTTCCTTCCCTCCTGCCTACCTACCTACCTACCTACCTACCTACCTACCTTCCTTCCTTCCTACCTACCTACCTCCTTCCTACCTACCTACCTCCTTCTTTCCTACCTACCTACCTCCTTCCTTACTACCTAACTACCTACCTACCTCCTTCCTTCCTCACTACCTACCTACCTACCTACCTACCTCCTTCCTTCCTTCCTTCCTTCCTACCTCCCTCCCTCCCTCCCTCCCTCCCTCCCTCCTTCCTTCCTACCTACCTACCTCCTTTCTTCCTTCCTAACTACCTACCTACCTACCTACCTCCTTCCTTCCTTCCTACATACCTACTTACCTACCTACCTCCTTCCTTCCTTCCTAACTACCTACCTCCTTACGTCCTTCCTACATACCTACTTACCTACCTACCTCCTTCCTTCCTTCCTACCTCCTTCCTTCCTTCCTACCTAGCTACCTACCTACCTACCTACCTACCTACCTACCTACCTACCTCTTCCTACCTACCTACCTACCTACCTACCTATCTGCAGTGATGCAGTGTTTTGGTAGTTACTCAGACGTCCACAGGGGGGCGATAAAGGTTCCGCACCGCAGCCTCAGATGCAGCAAACGGAACTTGTGTAACCTGGATTTGTTTTGCATGTACACAAGCGTTGCACAATAGGAGGATCCTGCAGTCTGACAGTAACGATCAGTCTGTGGCGTCTGTAGCCAACAATCCTGGCCCACCCTTCACAAACCACTTCCACTCACTCCACCACAATGGACAGAAGCAAACAGAGGAGATTAAAACAAACTGGGATGATGTCCCTCTCAGTCCTTGATTATAACTGATGATTTTTTTCATCAGCTTTCAAAAGATGTCGTGATTTCATTTGACACTGTGGCCTGCATGAGCGGAGGATGAGAACCATGTGGGGAGTTTTTCGGAGCAGAGATGGAGTAGTTTGTTGTCATCCGTCTGCATTTCCTGTCCAGGACGGGCAGCGTCAGTGGAGATGAATCTGCAGGGGATGTTGTTGATTCTCTTTGTTGATTTCCCTCAAGCTGAGAATCACAACACAAACACAACCACAGCCTCTTCTTGTGTAGTGACTGCAGGGGTTACCTGCCGCCATCAAAACAAGAGAGAGCATTACTCACTTTTTCCTACTGGTGTGGCATTGGCGTTCTCCCAGGTATGAACCACATGGGCAGGCTTTACTGTGTAAAAAACACAAAAAAACACACTGGTGTTAAGTTGGCACTCATAAAGCATATTAATGGTACTACTTGTGTAGCATTTTTTGCCTCTTAAAAAATCAAGACCAGCTTTCCCATAAACCATGTTGCATCCTATGGCACGGTGTGGTTTTTTTTTTTTTTTGAAAAGTAATAAGAACAACAAGAGGCAGTGACTGTGTTTGATTAGAACATTAGAACAAGAACAACCTGATCCGACGTTCAAACTGTCACGTTGAGTAATCCGTGTGATTCGTACACTGTTTCTGTTTTGTGCTCTGACAACAATTAATCTTGAATCTGCAACGTTCTGCACCAATCATACATACATTTCCAAGAAGGAATTGGAAACATTTGCATGAAAACACTATAAATCACTTAAAATATAAAAGAGAAACCTTAAAATCTTGACTTTACTTAGGCTGAATTGATGCTACAGTGCACTCCTGGTCCAACAGAATAACTTTAACCTCTCCAAAGCTCACTCACGTTGTTAGAGTCTGAGGTTCTTCTCAGTCCTGGTCCTGGTGGACTCACTGCCCTGCGTGTTTCTGGTGTTTCTTGATTCTAATGGTCAGCTCGTTACAAGCTCTGCAACAGCCGGATAACGAGCCATTCATTAGAATCAGGTGTGTTGGAGCAGGGCAACATTGTTGTTAGGGTTGCTCTGTTGCTTTCTGTGTTTTATATGTTAAAGGGCTTTTGTCCATTCTGCATCATTAAAGTTTAACAATAGAAAACTTCTCAAAGTCGGACTGAAGCCGACCCCACGCTAGAGGACTTTCATATCTGACTTGATTTTAAAAATGTGGGAGACCACAGACACAACGAACTTTCAATGTTTTAATCCTGACAACACAGGACCTCACACTTGCGATTTAACGTGACTTCAGAATGTAAACAAACATGGAGACGGACTAGTAACTAGTAACCAGAAGACTATGACAACAGTGACAAAAACATGAGGGGAAAGAAGCCAGAGACTGATGAGGAGAATGATTATGTGCTAAATTCACTGATGGTGGAAATGGTGCATGACATGCTAATAACTAGCCACCGGCTAAACCTGGCACCAAGCTAAAAGGAAGAAAGGAAAGGATCTTTATTGTCATTATACAAACAAAGGTGCCAACATAACCAATTGTGTCTAACATTCATACATGTTTTTGAAGGTGGGAGGAAACTGGAGAGCCTGGAGGAAACCCAGAACATGCAAACTCCTCCACCCCCGTGCCACGTATGACCACATAACATCGCAAATCGTAAATCAATCCCAGTAGAATGTGGTGCTACAACCATAGCCCGACTTCACTGTGCATGGAAACTGAACTTCACAACAGTGCTGCTGTAAAGTTCCTCCACCTACGCAGTACGTTTATGAGTGGGAAAGTATTTCCTATCAGGGTTCATCGCGCTGCACGGCAAATTGGAACGCATTACGACAGAAATCCTCAGCGTCTGAGTTTTTCTATATGAATTCTCACGTTTCCCCAGCATCACATGAGGCGAAGCCTGTAGCCTGATTGAAGGACAGATGATAGCCCAACATCAGTGGTTGCCATGGCACAAATTACCCAGAGTGTGGCAGTCATTTCCATGGTCAGCGCTCTGGGAGGTCACAGCGCCTACGGTCATTCCAGTTGCTTGAGGCGTCCTCAATCAAATCCTCAGATTACTGGGACTATACGGCCGCAGCCTGTGGAGAATCAAAATGTTTCTTTTTGTTCCATCATTGTGGGACTTTCTATCATGTTTCACATTTTTGCATCACCTTCCTGTTTCATCTAAATCTCATTAAAAATACATTTAATCACATTTTTCTACACACATCTGTGGACTGTGTGTTTTTAGCGTTCATCGTCCCCTTCAGCGAGTGTCAATTTCTCCCTCTGTGTACAATTTGTCTGCCACTAATCTCCTTCATCTCAATTTCAACTTCTCTTCAATCGCTCAACAAGTTTTAATTCATTCATTCATTCATTCGTTCTCTGGACTCTTCCTGAATATTTTCACTTTCTTCCTCCTCCACACAGCCTCTGTGTTTTTGTTCTCCCTGACGGGAGAGGAAGCAACAACTGTTTGCAGTGATATGTGTTTTTACAAGAGTGGTGAGTGTTGAAAGAAAAAGCAAGAGGGAAGAAGAGAGGAGGGGATTGTGAGAGAAGTGAAGCCAAAGAGCTGATGCAGGAGAACAGAAAATGAAATGTGAGTAATGATAGAGAAACTTAACGTACGATGTACAAATGAGGAATATTGGACAAAAAAGGGGAAGACTACGGCATGCAAAAGGAAAAAAAAGGCTAGGAGATGAGGGTAGGGAGCCAGACACTGCAGCAAGAAAGGTCAAAATGGTTGTAAATGTTGGCACTTTGTCAAAAGCCCCAAAACCCGACAGATTATCTTCCCCCTGACGTATTATTTAAGACTGTTTGTAGTATTAAAATATGTGAAAAATGACATCGTTGTCAAAACATTTGTACAGGAAAATGTTTTTTTAAGAATGATGGCTCCGCGCTGCCCGCCCTCTCCCGGGGAAAAGATTTAATGTGTGCTGATGCCGGGATGACTAATGATGTTTCCATCATGAGTGAAATTATTAAAAAAAAGTGCAGCTCTCTCTCTCTCTCCCTCTCTTTTTCTCTCTGTCTTTTTGTAAATTTTCTGGCTCAATTTCAAAGCGTTCTAATCTGTATCTGTCTGAGAGCCGGGCTTAACTCACACACACACACACACACACAAGAGTCGGCAAATAACTGAAAACACACATGTAGAAAATGTACGGTAAGCGCACAGTCACACATCATAACGCCCACAGTCGGTGCAAAAACATGAGGTTGCATCTAACGCTGTGTGTGTTGAGTGATACAGACCACATAGGAAGAGCATGTTTCTGTTTTACATCCATTTTAAATAATGAAAAGTCAAAGTGAAAGCCCACACACATTCACTATACTACGCTAACGCACATACACACACACACACATTGCCCTCACGTCTCTCCTCGCACTCATATCTGAAGTGTTTTCTGATTTTTATCAGGATTTGTTTATTCTGTTGTGGGCTTTTTTGACCTCATTTCAGTCAATCTATATTCTGGGTTTCATTTGTAGGTGCTGTAGATCTGCAGTATGTTACCACAATTGACAAAGACATGCTGTCAAAAACACATGCACACGAGCTTCAGATAACAGAAGATTAACATTACTTGTTTGTTTTTAAAGCTGATGTTACTGATGTTAACAAATGAGACATTTTTGTGATTTTTGGACTGACTTTAGAAAGTCAATACAACAATCAATCAACCTTTATTCCATCACTTTTAATACAAAAGTTAAGGGAACCGAATGGATTGTGTTTACGGAACAATCAAATCTGAATAAAGAAGCTGAATAACTTGCTTAAAAAAAGAATAAAAGAAAGAAGAGAAGTAAAGAAAGATGGACCCAGGGAGCAGAGAAACAGACGAGGCGTGTGAAGAACTACAGCTCATTTGAGAGGTGACTGGCGGTCGTAAAATTAAAATATTTATTGACTGAAACATTCAATAACTGCTACAACAATGGCGCTATATATTTATGTGGACAATAATTATTTGGTAACAATATCACGACACAACGGAGGCTGTGACACGTCTCTCAGAGCGCCGCATTGCCTGTAATCACAGTTCAAGCCTCGAAGGGCTTCACGCGATCCAAATGATGAAATAATACATTTTCTAAAGACTCTAATGTTGGCTGAAATCCTCCATAAACAAACTCACCACCACGATGGAGAAACTTAAATCCTGTCAGCCTACACCACATGTTAGTGCAGGACTCCCATGTGTGTTCACTGTAAGGCCAGAGATTGCAAAACAAAACCCCCCAAAACTAGTGACTGGAGCAAACCTGTATTAGTGCAAAAGACAGATGGTCAGTGAGCGGGTAAAGGTCAGAAGTTGCTTTGTATTATCTCTGCAGGTCATCACGTCTGAAGCCAAACTTTTAAAAGACTTGACCGCGGCCAGGTGGAATTGTCAAAGCTGCTTTAATTGGACACAGGTTTGAAAAACATTATTAACGCGCTAATAAATCACATCGCTAAATACCTCTGGAGTGACAACAACAAGCACCGGCGCTGCTCATTATCAGTAGCACAAATGTGACAAATTATTTCAGAATGTCCGACTTTGCCGAAACTGCCGGGAACATAATTATTAGTTTGACTTCAAAGACGCGGGCGCGATGTGATCAAGACGTTCTGGACCTAAATGACTCCACTGAGACTCTATCAGCCCGGCGGCTAATGACTCGTTACTCACTCAGTTCATGATCATATTTTCATAAAGCATATTTTAAGATAATACGATACATAAAAGCACAGATGAAGGGGTCGACAGATGGCCGGGCTTCTCGAAAACTGTGCAAGCCATTCCTGGAATCATTAACGCTGGTGGACCTCTGCAGTCGCAATCTGAAGAAAGAAAGAAAGAAAGAAAGAAAGAAAGAAAGAAAGGAAGAATGAAAGAAATAGGCAAAAAACTGCCAAAAAAAATCCCTCTTCATCCACAAAGATTAAAGCGCAGAACACAGTCAGACGGACAAGTACAGGAACAGGATACAGAAAAGAGAGATCATTTAATACTTCAACAGGGAGGTGATGAGATGAAATAAGCAGACACAGAACAGGATTTCTGCTCCATTTATATTTGATATCTCCTACAGGGAGTTTCCTGACCACCCAGCCAAGAGTTACTCTATCTATGTACGAGAGGTAGGTTTACATCAGTGCCTCAGCAACTATGTGGAAAAATAAAGGACTCGTATTCTTGACACAACCACCGTCATATTTAGAGGAGCTGCAGCTGGCTGGTGTCTCCCTCCCCGGATCGTGTTGATTTTCAAACTTCCAGAAATCTTTTTCTTTTCTTTTTTTTTCTCAAATTGGAATTGTGAGGGTAATTTCTCCATTTGTTTGTGGACTGTGCTGTGATGAGGCCACATCACAGCACAGTCTGGGGTCACCAAACACAAAAAAAATAGGTGAGATCCTCAAAAAGCAACCAGAGTAAAGGACATTTCCAAATGTAAAGTAGTTGCTTTTCATGTGAGAAACGAGTTCTTTCATTTACGGGGTGTGCAGTTCCCCAAGGTGGACTCCAAATTCAAAATGGCCGACTTCCTGTTGAGTTGAGGCCATGGCCCCAATGGACTTTTTTGTTTGTCTTGGGCTATAACATGTTTGTACCAAGTTTTGTGAAATTTGGTGAAACTAAATTTTGGCTTCACCTTGATCTGACCTTGCCATGCAAGGTTTCCAGAGTTTTTCTGCATGTTAACCCCCTCATAAATAGCCACAAAGCCACAAAATAATAACAACAATAATAATAATAATAATATTCTGAAGGAAAACTATAGGTTGTAGGAGTCGTTAATGTAAAGTAGTTGCTCGTCTTGTCCCAATAGCTACAAATCAATCAAAGACAATCCATGTGTTGTAAATGGACTTTGAATTGACTTGAATATAATAAGAAAAACAATTGTTGTTTATGGGATTCCGTTTTATTTCAGCTCCTCTCAAAGTTGCAGGAAAAGTGTCAGATTATGCAGCTTTTGAAGTGAATACAGTGATGAGCAAGGATTCGCCGCCGCACGCCGACGGTTCACTCTTGTCTCCGAGTGACTCTGTAACACATAACAATAAAAGTGTGAACAAACAGAGGAGTGGAATTAACATCTGAATGCGACTCGCTGTGTGCAGACAGGCAAAGTGTGAAAGAAGAGAAAAGGAACGGCGAGAGAAAACACGACACGTCGTGTAAGTTCACTGCACTGGAAAAGTGTGAGAGCGGCTGTGAGAGCGGCTGTGAGAGCGGCTGAATACGCAGCGAAAGACGATCACAGGATGTGTTTGTGTCAAACATGACGCAAGTGAAATGATTAAATGTATGAGCAGCTGCAGGTGCCCAAACAGAACCTGCTCCACATTCATATTCAAATCACATTCATTGTCACAAGATACGTCTTTTTTCTGCTGTTTCCTCCCGTGTTCCATTTACTTTTTTTGTCACTGAGCGAAGACAACTCACATAACCAATTTCATCAAAACTTTACCCTTAGGGTCAGTTTAACCCCATCATTTATATCAAAAACAACAAATGTCATTTTTTTTACTTCATATTTAATGAAATGTCTGTACTTTAACACTAAAAAGATCTTTCTGTCCAACTTTAGGTCAATCAGTGAGATAATATGGTGATGTACTGTATGTGGGTATTGTTATATTTTATTTAAAGGGCACTTAAAATATCTATAATTATTTCCCTTGCTAAGGGTCAAATTGAGCCCAAGGATTAACAGATTAATTTTTTTTTTTAAAACACAGGAGGATTAACTGAATTTGAATGGTTTAAAAGTCGCTAAGTGTTCATAAATTCTGGACATTTAAAACCAAACACACACACACACACACACACACACACACACACAGTAGTGAAGGAGCAGGTGCATTGCAGAGGTTAATTGGACACTTAATTGACCGCAGGTGTGAGAGTGAGAGTGAGAGTGGATGGTTGTTTGTTATGTGTCAGGATAAAGTGGTAGATGATGAGTGAGAAAACAAGTGAACTGAGGAAGAGCGCTGAGGGTTTTTATAGTGTTACAGTTTTAATGCTTTTTAACACAATTATGAACATGTGACCTCTATCCTTGTGTATACCTTCATGCTGTTTACTGACAATATCAAAGGTAGGAGTTGTTTCCCTGAACCCATCACTGTTTTTTTCAATAGTCGTGTGTTTGGGTGACTTTCACCTGACGTCACTGATAGAGGGTGACGTTTTTCTCAGGTGGATTTTACCTGAGCTTGGGCTGTACCTCCACCAGACATGTCCCAGGAATGGTTAGACCAAATAATAACAAGTTCCCAGCTCCATTAGTCTTTTTGGTAGGGGTATTTTTTCGTTCAGTACTTGTGAAAATGTATTGTTTTACTTTAATATATTCTGTGGTTGTTTTTTTTGCATGAATTTTGCATGACAAGATTGCTGGTTGCATGTTCTCCCTGTGTGTGCGTGGACTTTCTCCAGGTGCTCCGGCTTCTTCCCTCTCGTCTTAAACCATGCAGAGGTTAATTGGACGCACTAAATTGCCCTTAAGTGTGAGTGATTGGTTGTTTGTGTGTCTGTGTTGGCCCTGTGATGGACCGGCTGTACCTTTCGCCTTTCATCCTAAATCTGCTGGGTTTGGCACCAGCGACCCCTGCGATGCATGGATGGATGTTCTCAATGTGTCAAGAGTAGAAAATCTACACTTCTAATATTCCCGTGATTTATGACCACTCCTGCCAACAAATGCTGCACATGTGTGCCGTTTCAAAACGATATGTCACATTTAGGTTTGACAAAAACATGAAACATTAGCAAATAAAGAAAAAATAAACGGGCCAAGCTCAACAGGTAGACTCTCTGGTTTCATCGCTTCTCACCTTCAAAGCAAAAACACAACAGATTACACCCAGATGTAAGCACTCAGAGGTAAAGAGTGGATGGATACGACAGATTTTTACCAGATTTACTCCCAGTTAGAGAAACAAAAATAACACATATATCCAAGTGTATGACATCACTTTCCCTCAGAGGCTCAGCTAATCCCTGCCGAGGGGGGGCAGGGGCAACATTTAGTCCAGTTAGTTAGGGAAATGTTGCAGACTGAGTTCAGAGTTGAGGTAATATAAACAAAATGGTTCATGAAGTGCTCTTCATTAAAAAAAAATCACATTATGAAGCAGTTCATTGCACAGCTGCACAACGGCTGCTCGGAAATAATAATACGACACAGCAGAACGAGCATAAATTCATACAGTAAAGAAAATAATATCAAAGCAGCCACGACATGGTACAAACATGATTATGTAACGTGACTCATGTTAGAGATAGACATACTGAAAAAGTAAGTAGTAAAATCTGTAATAATGTAGATTTATATTGTATTTCTGGTGTATTTTCCCGCTGCTCTCCTGCAGAGACTTCACCTGCATCTCGTCTCCTCGTCATCAGCTCAGCAGCTTATAAACCTGCTCGTTCCTCCTCTCGGTGCCGGACTGTTTCGCTTCTTCGTCGTGATAACGAGTGATTGCAAACCTCCAGCTGTTCTCCCGTGCTCCTGCTTATTTAACCTGTGCTCCTTCGTCACCGTTAAACCGTCTACCATGTCCTAATTGCATCACCCTTGTCCTGCTCGTTCCCCTCTCGCTCTCTCTCTCTCAGTGTCCACGTCTGTGCCAAGGTGTTTCAGCCATTCAGAAAGAAAAATCAGTGTGTTTATCGAGTGTTTATCAAGAGTCTCTGTGGGGAAATGAGGAGACGTTTGAGGCAGAAAGTGTGATTGTGATTGTGTTCATGTAGCATTTGTTTGTTGTGAAATACTTTTCCACCCATTTCATATTAGCAGTGATCCAAAAACATGAGGCTTTTCTTTTTGTGATTTCTAAAAGCACAGAGGAAATATAACAATGTGGGTACTTTCCACCATGGATGTAATGGAAAATGTGTGTGAGTGTGTGTGTGTTCTTGAACATACTTCTTGGTGAGGACCGTAAAACTAAAATAAACCAGGAAATGAGAACATTTAGTGAAAGTAAGGGACAATGTTGCTGGTCCTCAAGTCGGCAGCTTCCTTACCTCCAGAGGGGGACGGGTTGGGACGTCCCAGACCTTGAGGATGGAAGTCTTCTGAGTCCATCTGTCAGCGGTTCTCCTCCTGGTTCTCTGGTCTTTGGGATGCTGCTCCTGGACATGATCAACAGATCAACATTAACCTTCTGATGCTTCATGATGTAGATATTATAAGGGATTTGATTTACTTTGTATCGGATCAATAACTGAGCGATATTTCTGTGCACGTTACTTTTACGTTACGTTTGAGATTTCGTGAAACTGAACTAAATCAGCTGAAAGATGACAAAATGCATCTAAACAGGACCAGTTGCAGACCAACAAAGACTCGTATGGTGTGTTTTTTTGTTTTGTTTTTTTGCTTTTCTATTAGGGAAAGTGGAACCTGGTACTAATTTTTTTTAGACCTGCTCTGGAGATGGTTCTGAGCAAGCTGAGCCAATTACCGGGCACTGATTGGTCAGAAAGCGTCGTCACTGGTAGAGTCACGAGCGTGACGTTCGACACAAGAATCAAAGCGAACAATGTTGAACTGTAGATCAGTTTAAAAGATTTCAAAATCCTGAAATCATGTGTTAATCCCCAACATTTAGCAAAGGAAATGTCTAAAATCTCAATATTGAGTCTGGTGTATTTAGCGACAGCACTGCTGAAAGCTGATTCGATGAACAGTTCGTAATTAACCGATCGTAACGATGCCTCGCTCGTGGCTAGTTTTCGTGCAGCCGTGATATGAACACGCATGAACAGAATGAACTGTGGTGGGACAGAGGAGGACGAGGTCAGTGATGCCGTGGACAGATTTCATGTTTCTCCACATCGTGTTGACGATGTGGACGAGTTGACCACGCTGCTTATTTCTGTTTAAGGCTAAATTACTCTTGCTTCACCTCCAGGTGTAAACAAAGATGCTGCTTTCATGATCAAAGGGTGGTCGCCATGGAGACAGCAACACCCACAAACACACATCAGGGTGGCGTTTTTTTTTTTTCTTCTGTCTTCTGTTTCTTTATCTGTCTGTAGAATGCATTGTGTCGATTATCTCTGTGTGTGTGTGTGTGTGTGTGTGTGTGTGTGTGTGTCTCTTTTCTGGCATAAACACTGACCTTGTCAGGACCAGTCGTCCTCATGGAGACCAAACCTGGTCCTAATGAGGCAGAACCACATTTCTAAAGTAACTGGTTTACAGTTAAGGACTAAGATTTTAAGGTTAAGGTTAGGCATTAAGTGGTTATAGTTAAGGTTAGAGTTAATGCTTTATTTAGGCTGTTCAAATAAATGGAAGTCAGTGCTGTGTCCTTAGAAGAATCTGTGTGTGTGTGTGTGTGTGTGTGTGTGTGTGTTCATCCTGTTTGAGCATGTAGCAAATCTGTTTTTGCCTTTTAAACCTCACAAACAATGACATAAGGCGCCTGTTGCGTGCAGCGTTGTTCTCCACTTTGCTTTATTTTATTTATTTATCCGCTTATTTGTTTAGAAATGCACAGAAGGTCTTTTTCATAATTCATGATGTCACGGAATTACAAAGTGGATCCTGTTGTATTTACTCGACACTGTAGTGTTCGCCGTCTCTTCCCTCGTGCTGTTAAATAATATGTGTTTTAACTTAGTGACTGATGAGTCACACTGATGAGTTTAAATCACCACCGGTATCGAGACCAAAGACAGAGGCAGAATGAGATCGTCGCAGAGATGTTGGTTGTTGTGTCTGAAGTGTCGACGGAACATTGGCCATTTATTACAAAGTCTGAAAAATTAAGCTGTAAGGAAGATTACAGCTTAAAGATGCTAAAGATAAGCCCATTATCTTTAAGCTGATGAGAAAATGACCATATTACCTTATATTATAAAAGTCACTTTTTATAATATTACTTAAGTAGAACTCTTAAAGTATAAGACATTTCCTTAAAATGTACCAAGTTTTAGAAGTAAAAAATATATTAAAAATGTGAGGAGTTAGGATGCCATGTTAGTTCAGTGGTCTTTCAACTGGAGGCTGTGGGTTCAATTCCTGGCTCTGCTAGTCTATTGATGTTGTCCTTGAGCAACTTACACTTAACCCCATGTTTCAGTGGGTGAATGAGTATAAAAGATCATCAAGACAAAAAAGCTTTATATAAATACAGACCATTACCAACTCGTCTTCTGATTATATTTGGTAAGTAACAAAGACAGTCAGGGGAAATGAAGTGGAGTAAAAGTAAAAGTTGCTTGCAGTGTTGTAATTACAAATACTTCAATACTGTACCTAAGTAGAATGTTCACATATCTGTACTTTACTTCATTATTTATATTTCTGACAACTTTTACTAATTTCCTAAATAAAACGTGTACTTTTACTCCGATACATTTCCCTTAACCATCTTCTGTCGCTAGTTGTTTTTAGCGGCACCAGCTGTTAACCGCTCAGCTGTCAGCCACAGATTTCGTCTCCAACAGACTCAACAACAGACTCCAAAAGTACATTAAATGTCAGGTACTTTAAGACTTTTACACAAGTTATATTCTAAAAGGTGACTTTAACTTCTACCAAAGTAATTTTCTGGTAAGATACTTTTGCTCAAGTATCGCCTAGTACTTTATACCAGACTGGTTGCTTGTGACCTTTATGTGAGTGAACATATTCATGCATAAGTGCATGTACATGTATCCTCCACTGTATTTGGTGCATGTGTGGGGATAATGTATAAATTGTGAGGAGTGGCAGCTGGCGTCCGCTGCCGTCCGCTGTTGTCCGCTGTCGTCCATCTGCCTCGAGGTCTGACGTGACGCGTCTTCACAGATGCTCTGCATATCATGGTTGTAATGAGTGGTTATTTGAGTTACTGTTGCCTGTCTGTCATCTTGAACCAGTCAGGTCATTCCCCCTCTGACCTCTGGCATCAACATTTTTGCCCAGAGTCTCTTTTTCAGACCACACTCTCTGAACCCCAGAGGCATAAAAATCTGAGTGGATCAGCAGTTTCTGAAATACTCGTACTCAGCCCGTCTGACACCAACAGACACGACACATTCAGAGTCACCTGAATCAGCTTTCCTCCACAATCTGACGTTTCTACACGTCTAAACGCTGCTATTATCTGATATTATATTATATATTATATAGATATTATATTTGCCTAAGACTTTGTACTGGTATACCTAATAAATTGAACAAGATTGTTGACTACAAACATAGTTAGTTGTTGCAGATTAGCTCATGGTTTAACCTTCACTCGCTGTTATTTTGACTTTTCTGTCGGCGCTCTTTTGTTTATGCATCCGCACGATGTTGGTGTTTATGCAGATGCCTGCTACTGTTTCTGAGGGGTCACTACACTTCAGAGGAAAAAAAAAAGAAAAAAGGGATGTTTTTCCAGGCGGTTGCCTGGCAACTATCGCCGCCGCCGAGCACAAACAAGAGTTGTATTGTGAGAGGTGTGGCGCTGAGGAGGCTGATGTGTGAGAAAAATAAGGACGGTATCAGACGAGAGATGTGCATCTCACGGTGGAGAACAGAGTCTTTGTGTGGATGTTTATGAGCGCGGCGGGAGAAAGTGAGAAAGTATTTGTTGGCTGTGTGCGAGCAAGTATGAAAAACAGAGGTTTTTGTTTGTGATTGTGTGCAAATATGAGGGCCAGAGGTGGAAAAAAGAGATTAGAGCTGTGCAGCATCACATCATCCGTGGGTTTCCTGTTGCTTCTTGCCAAGTGTAAAGAAGGATTTCATATTGATGAAAAGTAAACAAACACACAGAAACTGCACTTCCCTCATGCTGAGATTAGAATAAATAGAGAGTTTTTTAATCACAAGAGTGATGAATATTTTATTCCAGAACCATTCCTCCATGTTAAAAATCCATTTTTTTCCTCAGTATTTTGGAATATCGCTGCAGGAATTTGCCCTCATTCAGACACAGGGGCATTGTGTTGAGGCTGAGCGCTGATGTTGGGGTGATAAGGCCTGGCAGGCAGTCGACATTCCAACTCAGCTACATAGCAATGAAGGGTTGAGATCAAGGGTCTACGCGGGGCAGTCATGTTCTTACACAATGAACTTTGAAAACCGTTAATGACAGACGCCGTTTAAATGCTGTACATGTGGACAGGCAGGTCCTCAGTCTACGCTGTTCTAACAGATGTTGCACCAGCGTCTCAGACCAAAATAAACACTCATCAATTTATAAACATTAGGAGGTTTAACAGGGAGGGACTCACACACACACACACACAAACATGTACACACAGCTACCAAAACAAAGAACAGAGAAGCTCCGATCACAACACACAAAGACGGAGTGTGACTTCATTCTTCACTCAGGGCGCAATTACTCAACTCTTGTCTTCTCATGCAAAGCAGAGCAGAGCCATGGCATCCTTAGCCCTGATTTTCCTGCTGCCCACGCCGGGACTAAGGTGTTTGTTTTATTCCAAACCACAAGATTACTGAGCACAACGTTGGCAAAGCTCGTTTGGAAAAAAAAAAAATTCACAGGAATTATTAAACGCAAGCAATATGTATTTAAAGCTCTGTTGCGTAAGTGCTGAATATAAACGAAGTATTGTGAAATTCATGATGAAAAACTGATGAAGCCTGTATCGTTTCTGGTTCTGAGAGTGTTTGGAGTTGTCTTTTTATCTGCAGGTTCATCTGAGGAGTGGGAAAAGTCTGATGTCACTCTGCTCATCCTTGGCTGAAAGGGTTCGGGGTCTTAACTGCTGTACATACTCCACAAGAACAAGAACAAAGTTAGTTCTGGCCAGAACATTTCATACTTCATCAGGGAAACTCAAGTGCAGAACTCCTGGGAAGTCACTCATAGGGAATGACAACATTTCCGCATTAATCACACAAGAGTAGCCGGACACCACGCAAGAAAAATCTGGGTTCTGCCCAGATGATGTGTTAAGAACAAGCTGCAAGAGAGAGAGAGAACAAATGTCTCTGTTCTTACCCTTAACCCTTAACCCTTCACCCTTCACCCAAACTCATCCTCATAGTCCTGACTCATGCAGACTGGGAGGTAGTGATGCTCACAGTGTTTTAGTGATAGATGTTAAACACTGGAGCTTTAAAACAAACAATTATTTTCTGTTTCTCTTCTGGTTTCTTCATTCAGTGTCTGCAAAGCACCGTGGTCAGAGCAAGGGTCTCTCTCCATGGAGGTCACATGTTCTCCCTGTGTGTGCGTGGGTTTTCTCCGGGTTCCACGGCCTCCTCCCATGGTCACTCTAAATTTGTGAGTGCAATGGACTGGCGACTCCCCCCCCCCCCCCCCCCCCACGACCACCCTCATGTGGAGGATAAAACGGTAGAAGATGGATGGACAGCTGGTTTCTGCAAATATAAAAAAAAGTTTTTTCATATTGAAGAAACCAAGCTGTTTTACTTTTAAGTATGAAACAATGTGCCATTAAAATGTTTAAAAATTACAAAACTAAAGTTATACATTAGTCATGATCTGCCTTCATCTCCGCCTGCGTCTCCTCCTTTCTATGCAATCAGTTCACCTGTGGTGGGAGCACACCTGCTCCCAATTCAATCATCAACATCAAGTTCCTCTACTTATTGCCTGGTGCCAGATTGTTACAGACCTCGGTCGTGTGGTTAAACGTCGTGGCTGCCGTGAAGATCGTTCATGTTCTAGTGTCTAGTTATTGCTTGTTTCTCTGCTCATGTTAACTCCTGCACTTTGGATCGGTGCCTGCAATATTCCATCTCGTCTGTTAACCCATTCATTAATGAACTGTTGAACTCGCCAACACCCTTGACTCTCTTTAGCAATCCTTATTTCTATTCAAAATAACAGACACTGTAATGTTGGTCGCCTTTGATTGACATAATCCAGTTTACCTGTTATAAATAAAGGAACTGTTCTGTACTGCTAGTTAACCAGTGGCTGGAAATACAAACATTTCATGGGGATGAGAAAGCATTTGAGACATGACTCATATTTCTGACCACCACATACCTGACCTTATAAAAATATGTTTGAATTTATGTACGAAGACAATAAAAAAACAAGCCATTACCCAAATTTCTTTCTGTGAGTCGAGCAATTTTTCCACTGGATTCTTTTTTAAACAATAACTTCCTCCATAAATGTTATTTTTCCTGTAAGTTTCTTGTCAAAATTCCTCCGCCGTATCAGCCCGTCTATCAGCCATCCCAAACATCACAGTCTCACTGTGTGACTGTGCCGTTCAGATGTTCCATAAACTATGAATTATGCACCGACTAATATTAATCCAAACACTGGCTGTAAATCGGTGCTTCTGCCGTCAGCGTGGAATGTTAAACTTTTTTATTAAAACAAGCTTTGGACCCAAAGTGCAGGGCATGGGATATTAATGGAGGGGGGGGGGGGGTCAACGGTTCAGACCTGGCCCATAAAACAAAGTAAGACATAACAGAAACCTGATTGTAAAATAAAATGAGAATATTGAAATACATACAGGCAGAAGGAACCTGTAAATCACCTGATTAGGGTCTTTGCAGAGATGGTAAACAGTGTAAAACTTTACGGCTCTCTGCGTGCGCTCATGTATGTGACCTAACCTGCATTCACAGACTTTCATGTGTGAACCTTAGCGATTGTACGCGTGGAGAGAAACAGGCGGTAAGTCATCGTTACTGTAGTAATTCTTGACGTGGACCTGTGGCTGCGCTCAGTGTCAGTAGAAACAGTCTTGTTAAACTCTGACTCAGATTTACAGGTGGACAAACAAGGTAACGCGTAGGTGAGAGACTTCTGTGTTCGAGTGGAGGGTAAGAAAACTCAAAATTAGATTAAGAGTTAATTTACGAGTTAACAAACCTCTAATACAGGGAGGGAGGTGGTTGAGTTAACTACAGGCAGGCTTTTTTTTTTTTTAAATTTACACCACTGTATTTTATTTTATTTTTTATTTTTTTTATTTTTTTAAATTACAGTTTTACACCACTGTATTTTATTTATTTATTTATTTATTTTTTTAAATTAGTTTTACACCACTGTATTTTATTTTATTTTTTATTTTTTTTAAATTACAGTTTCACACCACTGTATTTTATTTATTTATTTATTTATTATTATAGTTTTAGACCACTGTATTTTAACTCTGGCGACAAATGTTACTCTGAGGGCTCAATATTTTCTCTATAAAAACAGTGTGAGATCCACTGATGTCGTCTATTGTCTTAGGTCTCAACTGCAGATAAACACTTAATCTCATTTAATTTCAAATGAATCAAGTTTGTAATTCACAAGAGGAAAGGAGCTGGTGTCTTGTCATGTCAATGTGTGTCTTCAGGGGCAGAGGATTGACCAGAGTGGTAAAGATATCATTTAGAGAATGAGACTGAAGAAGTGAGGAGAGGGTGAGTAGGAAAGGGAAGTTTAATTGAGAGTTGGAATTGAAAGCAGGTGGCAGGAGTGGGGAAAAATGTAATTAAAAAGACAGAGAGCATAACATGCTGAGACCCAAGCAGGTCTTAAACGTACAGTTTCCACCTAAAACCCAATGTAAATAAAGCATATCTCACATCTGACACAGGTCCAGCTCATTTTAGAAGCAGAGAAATGTTTTTACTACTTGATTAACAACAAAATGATCAACAGCGTTTAGGTTTACAGTAAATCACGGCCAGGAAACTACACAACTCAAGGTTGTAACAAAGTTCAGCGGTGAGAGAAAGTGAGATATAGATGAAGTGAGTCGAAACATGAGCTCATGACTGCAGCATTAGTGTAACATTAGTGTTAAGTGCTCATAAAAATCCTCCTCGCTCTGCATTACATCAGTGTCAGCGAGAGAGACATGAGACCAACGACACAGCTGCTATGAAAACTCTCCTGTTTTTTAATGTTTTAATGACAAACGACAGACGAGAGCGGAGGAAAGTGACGCACACAGACACACTCACGCTCACACACACACACACACACACGCTCACATACACGACACACAAAACTATTTACAGCAGCACTAAAAACACTAAACATAAGTGTGGTGCCAGCGGCCCACACAGGCACAACTGGCATGTAAATGCTCAACTGTACATGCAGTCATGGTTTCTGCCTCCTTCTCGCTACTTAAAGACTTTCATGGGAAGATTTTCTCACACAGTTCTCTTCTCTCCTTTTTCCTCTTCACAAGAAATGTCAATAGATCTTCAAATTGTTTAAAAAACAAGTTTATGTATTCATTCTATTTATCTAAAAGAGACAATCCAAGGTGTATCCGGCCTTACGCCCTATGTCAGCTGATATTGGCCTCATGTGGAGGATACATTTAGAGTTAAAGGATAAAGAAAACATTTTATAATCTGATGCACTGTACCAGATTATGGCTTCGAGTGGAATTCAAATCTGCAGTCCATTGGCCGGTCAGAGCAGCACAACACACAGCAAAACATTGAATAAAGAATAAAGTACATCATAAATGTATAATTGTCAAAACAATTAAATAACATCAAGTCATTCGGACCATGAAGGAGCCAAAATCAGAGCTGAGCAGCTGCAGTGTTAATGTAAAAAAGTTTGCCAGCAAAGAAAATCCTTTTTTTCTTTAATCCCTTTGTCTGTTATATAAATGTTCAAGTGAATTCACAAATTAAATTAACAGATTTAGTTTTTTATTGTATTTGACTTTTCTGGAAAAGAGGTTTGTAATGAAAACCAACATTTTTCCTCAAGCTGGAATATTTAAAATTGTGCAACAGTTATGTGTTATATGTGTAACAGGAACAAAATAAACCAAATGCTAGATTGTTTTCAATGTATTGATCGATATTGATCCACATGTGTGTGTGTGTGGGTTTTCTCCGAGTTTTCCAGTTTCCTCCCACAGTCCAAAAACATGCAGATTTGGGGGATTAGGCAAATTAGCCACTCAACTGTAGGTGTGAGTGTGAGAGTGAATGGCTGTGTCCCTGTGATGGACTGGTGACCTGTCCAGGCCGTACCCTGCCTGTCACTCTATGTCAGATGGGATTGGCACCAGTGCCCCCCACGACCCTCATGTGGAGGATTAAATGGTTGAAGACGGATGGATTGATAGGGATCAACTGTCTCTGTGTTTCTCAATTAAAAACATTATTTCCCTCTCTGCACACCGGAAGTGATTAATTTTACACAGGAAACAGCACCAGTGCACCTTGAAACTGCTCAAAAAAACAACCATAATCTCCACCCACCCCTGTGCCGCAAGAGTTTACACACAAACACTACATCAGTCAGGTCTGATAGTATGACTTGAAAGAGCCTGTTTCAAGATGAGTGAAAAGTCCAATAATTTACTTTTCTTATGGTCATGTAAACGCCTAAAATTGAGCTAGTCTTAGTTGGACTAACATACCTGGATTATTTGATTCATAGTGATGTAAAGGTCAACAGGAAATTGATTCAATGCACACTAGGTTATAGAGAGAGATACAGCTCCACCTACGGAGGCGGAGTCAGACGTACTCTCCTCCGCCCACATACCCCGACACACTGCAGCTTTAACATTAAACGTTTAGGTTTTGTGACCACAGAGGCTCCGGATCGGCTTTAACAGCCCCTCGCTGAGTCACTGTCATTTGGGAATCTCAAACACTCCCATTACAACCTGCTGTCGTGCTTTAAAAGCGACGTCATCGTCGGGCAAATTAAGTGGAACTGCTGACCTGGAATCAGCCCCGTCTCAGGTCCAGTCACGCCGAGTCACACTAGGTTTAGGCAAAGTCCGCGTTGTATTGCGTTCTGTGCCGCGCTGTGCTTTTACAGCTGCCTTCATTACATTACACTTTTTATTTTCCCAGTCTGGGGGCTAAATCTACCCCACCACCACCTCCACCCCACCCCAACCCCCCCGTTAGCTTAACTGGCCCCCATGGTCACTTGGACCAATAAGTGTAAATGTGTGTGTGTGCGTGTTTAAGTGCAGCGGGGGGTCAGGCTACCTGGCATCCAGATGTGCCGCTGCTTGTAATGCAGCTATTGTTTCCTACAAACTGTCCAACGTTTGTGAAGCAGACGTTTGCTCTGAATATCCTTCATGATGGAATTAGACTTTTGTATTTGTGTGTATAGATTTGGATTAAATTTTATATGACAGGTAAATTAATGAAAATTGGATCAAAATGTGCTCAATGCTTCATTTTGAGTAATCATTTGTGCTAAAGACATCGTAAACACACATAATAAGTGGAGTAAAGAAAAGTTTCTGTTGTCACTTTTTTCTTATTGACAATTTACAGAACAAAGTAATTCCTAATCCATCACTGTCACATAATAATTATAACGAAATCATTAATTAAGAGAAAGATAAATCATTATTTATGATCAAGAAATGTACCTAAAAGGCAGAAAGAGAGAGGCAAATTCATCCTGTCACTGAAATTGAAATGTATTATACGTTTTAGTGACTTGTTTACAAAGGTGAAGAGAAAATGTTCACAGTTTAATAACAGATCATAAAAAAACAAGTCTCCAAGTCTTCAAAATGAAACCCTGAGTCAGTCCTGGTTGAACCTCCAGACTCTGATGCCACGTTTATGGGACTCTGTGGGATTCATGGGGGTCCGACTTCTGAACTTATATAGATGTCGTGCCGTTTTCAGAAAAAAAAAAAAAACAGAACAAAAACATTACGTTTTCAAATTTAAATACCCACTTATTTTGTTGCTGAGTTTGTTAGCAAGGAAATAATAATGCTATAAAACAAAAATCCCCAGAAGAGTAGATCACAAAAACATACTGTATTCTGAAAAAAAGGGAAGTGAATCCAAAGGATGCCAAAAGCCTCTGTCTCTCTCTCTCTCTGTCTCTCCCTCCCTCTGTCTCCCTCTCTCTCTGTCTCTCTCTCTGTCTCTCCCTGACTCTATCTGCAGCCGTTTTCCATTATCAGTGCCCAAACCAGCTTGTTAAAAAAGAGTGAAACTCAAACCACGGTTTTGGAAATTACAGAATTCCTTCATAAATGCCCGACCCTCCCCACAGCTACACTGAGTTCAGGCCTGAGGTGAGGCCGCCATACTACAATAGACACACACACACACACACAGACAGAGTCTGGTTTCCATGACTTCAGAGGACATTACATTGACTTACATTCATGTCCGAATGTTTAACACCAACCTTAACCGTGCCGAAACCTGAACCTTAACTTAACCCTAAAACCAGGTCTTAACCCTGCAAAAAAGCCCTTTAAAGTTGTGAGGACCAGCCAAAAAGTCCTCACTTGGTTTATTTTGGACACTCATAGACATGATGCATTCCCCAGCCCCTTACCCTAACCTTAACCATCACTAAAGGCCTAACCCTAACCTAAACCCAATTCTAACCCTAACCCTAAAACCAGGTCTTAATCCTCAAAAATGCAAAATGTCCTCACAAAGATAGGTTTTTTGGACAGTTGGTCCACACAGGCTATTTAAAGCATGTACACACACACACACACATCAACAGTAGACTGTTTAAAGGGATGCCAGACCAGGAAAACCAAAACTGTCAAAACTGAATTAATATTTGTATCCATTAGGACCAAAAAAAAGAAGCAATACAAAACATTTAATTCAATGACTTTTATCGTTGCGCAGTTTTTCAAACTGGGCTTTTCAAAAGTTGTTGAGAGACGATTTGCGACCGCACAAAATGTTTACCTATCTAACAAAGGAAACCCACAGCCTGCGTCAAAACGGCTTCTGACGAAAATCCACTGTGACATGAGTACATGTTCAGGCCTTTTGATGTCTGTCAAAAAATGGATGGTTCAACTTTATGGCACTTAACTATATGGCACAGCAGGACGGAGTTGGGACACTGAAGATACCAGAAACAGGCTGCTATGAATGACACGCTGCCCCACCGCTCCACCGCGGCACCAGATGCAAACTAACCAGTGCACTGCTGCTTTTATTGGATGTTTCAAACTGAGCACGACATGAAAAAAACACAGACTGACTGACTGACTGACTGACTGAGGGGTTCTTTCTGCAACAACTGTAGAAAATGAAGTTTTATTAATAAGGCAGAACCAGGAGATAATGTAAAGATAAGACAAGATCTATCTTTATTGATGACCATGGGAGAGAGAAATTCAGAAAGCGCTATTTTGAAATAGTGAGTGAGATTTATAATATATACCAAATGCTGTCATATTTATGTTAATGCAAACCAGAAGAATGTTCTACAAAGGTTTCCTGAAGGTTGTGACAAAAGTAACGTTTGAGGAACATAATGGATTGTTAGGAAAACCTTCAGGAAACGCTCCCGCAACCAAAAGGTAACATTCCCAGTACGTTCTGGGAGCCATAAATTGTCATGGATTCAGATATGAATGTATTAATTAGGATCTTATATGTCTGTTCTAGGACAGCGTTAAGAAAAATGTAGATTTCTGTGTCCTCGCTGACTTGAGAAGATCCGATCTGAGTCACATTGAACCCAAAAATCTGATTTGAAGTCACTTCAGCCTGGTGATCTAAATGTAGTCCTGGTTTTCCTGAACCTCACAAATATAAAATGTTGAGCCATTTTTTGTCAGAGACGTTTGATTTGAAGTGTATTCGCTTAGATTTACGCGTTCTAACAACTGTTGGGGCTTAAGTTGAGGACTTTCTCTCTCTTCCTTGTGTCTTTTCCGTTGATTCCGTCCAACAGAAAAAAAGCTGGGACCATCTTTGGCGGGTCAACTTTGGCCAAGTGGAAAGACATTATAATTGGACCCTTAAGACATTTTCAAGTTGTGGCTTTGACATTAGGGGTAATTTGCTGCTCTCCCAGTCAAACACCTGCAGGTCAGTTCTCGGCGAAAGAGGAAAAAAAAATTATAAGTGAATTCTTCAAAGGGTTTTTCCAACTAATAATTAGAGGATGATAAAAAGCATGAGGACTGCCAAACACATGACATCACATACCTCACACATCAGATATAAAAGCTGAACATTTAACCCCTTAAAACACCACGAGGACCAGCCTGAGTGTCCTCACGATGGTTTCCAACCACTTTAATGATATTTTCAAGCAATACCTCCAACACTTAAACACTTAAACGCAGTGCACAAATGGTCAGGAAAAAATAAAGTGCTCACCAAACGTCTTGCGGTGCCTGAACTTTCCGGAAAAGCTGCATAGCAACTGGTCCGACTGCCATGGCAACAGAAACCACAATCTCTCGTTTGACCTCTTTATTTAACACATTCAGAGTTTGGCTGCTCTCACGTGTTCTGTTATTTTAGTTTGTGTAATATTTGTGGAGAAAGAAAAACAGCCCCACGTTATTAAATCGAAAAATTGCTCCGCTTCTACACACATATTTTAATTGGTCGCTGAATTTCGCTGATGCAGCTTTGCAAATTTCCTCGCGTATGTGTGTGCGCGCCCAACTATCACAAAATCTTCTCCAACGTGGATAATAAATTGTAATTATTCTCAGCTGCTGCTACACGTGAAATACAGTATATCAGCGTTCTATCTCTCTGTCAGCTGAGGTAAGATTTAAAAATAAAAATAAAAGGTGTAGGTGAACGGTTAGTTTTGAAGTCTTGAAGTGGAGAGATAAAGGATTTGATATCAGACAATGGACGAAGAGCAGAGTCACACCAAACCACAAGTGTTTCACACACACACACATACACACACACACACACCACTCAGCTTCACTCTCCATGAGTGATTCTGTGTTTTGCTTCGGAGGGAAATTGGTGCACTTTGGCCATAATTGTTCCAAAACTGCTCGCTAATTATGACCTTTTGAAAACAAAGTGTACAGATTGAATGTGACATTTCGCTTCGCCGGCAGAACACAAACACCCTCGCGCACACTGGCTTAAACCACGACGATGAAAAAGAAAACCCACTGTGTCCTGTGTTGCTTTTACTGAACCGGACGGCTATTTTCACAGGTCTCTGAACGGTGGTGTGTTGTGCTTGTATCATGTTACCATGGTGAAGTGATTGAAAGATAACAGTTATCTCACCTGGTAAGTGAATGCACACGCTGTTCTTTGAAGTCCCTGACAATAAATCCTACTCACGTGCAGTGTTTGGGAAACATATGACTCCTTTAAATAGTAATAAAGTTACTTAATAGTTGGCATCAAAGGTTATACGTTACATTACTCTGTATTCTTTTTCATAATGGGGTCAAAAAGTGATGTACAACAAGGTTCTTTTGGAAATAAAAGTCAATTAACGCGGTAAATCTGTGTTACTTTGCTTAGCATTTGTGATAATATAATGGCATGACACGACATCATACTCTTTTTTAAGCCAATATCACAGTATAAAGTGCGTTTATGTCATGAAATGTTTCACTGGAACTGAGAAAACATCTTCTGATAAAGACCATGTGTCAGTGGAATGTTTCTGTTCATCTTTGGCAAAATATTCTCTCACTTTTCGTACGTCGTGTTTTTCGTTAAACAACACGCTCTGTACTCTAAACACATCGTACAGTCCGTGTCCGTCTTTCCTTCCCCGTCTCCATGGAGCGCAACCGCTGACAAAAGCAAAATAAACAAGATACCACGTCGTACAAATGTCCGACACTCAAACAAACAGGCTCAACGTCAGCATTCACACAAAATGTACAAAGAAAATGACCTTTGTTTAAACAGTTACACACACACACACACACAATTTTATTTATGTACAAGTACACAAACACGATACTGCACATGTGTGAATAACAAGTGCAGAGATGATTCACTGAGCAAGTGCAAAACATATCAAGTGACTTTTGTGGCATCGATTTTCCACTGTGTGTGTGTATTTTTTTTTGCTCTGTTAAAATCCCCGTCCACAAACAGCAGGTGGCGCTGTCAGTCATGTTTAAACACGACAGAAGAAGAGGACATGACAAATCATGGTATGTTTGTTTGTTTGTTTGTTTTTGTAGGTTTTATTCATCCCTGATTTAAAGCACATGACTGATGCTAATAAAGCTGTTAGTTTACAACTTTCAATATAATATAAAACTTTAGAATATAATTCAGCTCTACATTAATGAATTGACGTTTTTCCTCCAAAATGACACAGATCTTTCCTTTAAAACATGTGTTTTAAAGGGTATTTAAATGTGTTTTCTCTACAGCAGGGTTGTTGTGACACACACACACACACACACACACACACGCATGTACACACATGCATGTATGTAGCGAGAGAATAGCCTTTAGCAGAAATGGTTCCAGCCTGCTGCCTGTCACAGTTCATGGATTTCAATGGAGCATTTTTTATTTTTTTTACATGCATATTCTCACCATCTGTTGTGACCATTTGAGAAAGGAAAAAAACACAGTTTTCACTTTTATATCTGTTCTTAGTGTAGTGTCAACATGAGAGAGTCTGTGTTCTGCGTGTGTATTATGTGTGTGTAGTTGTTTTAAACCTCTGCTACCATCTAGTGGACAAAATAGGGAGTTCAATTGTGACACTTTTTTATTTTTCCAGCTGAGATTTATTTGGTCTGTAATCTAAGGAGGCAATTATTGAATTATTAGTTTTTGAATATGTTATTTTATTGAGTTTACATTTTTCTGCACATTGTTTTTGCAAAGCCCCTCTATTTCCATGTTAAATGTATATTATTAATAATAAATAGAAATAATAATGTAATGTTATTTTTGACAACATTGCAGTGACAGAGCAGAACCAGGGCATTTTAACTGACGCAGTGAGTCAGGGTTTTATTGTCTTTTTTACACGTTAAATAGTTTAGAAAATAGAGGCTGAGAAAATGTGTCGAGTAAAGAATTATGGAGTTAAAACTGAAACTAGTTTAGTTAATATAAGTTAAATAATGTAGGCCTCTCAGGAGATGCACAGGAGCCGTAGTTACATCTCAGAGCAGAATTTTACATGATATTTTTTACATATTAGTTGACTCAAATTTGGTAAGGTGGTTACTAACACATTTTCCAAAGTCAAAATTATATTTTATACATTTTTAAATATAAAATATTAAAGAATTCTAGATTACTTTAGATAAAAACAGACATCTTAATAATGCTTAAGTTAAGCTATTAATATTATTATTATTCCCTGGATTTGAGGGGGTTAACATGCATAAAAACTCTTGAGGTCAGGTCTGGTCTGGACCTGTGCGCCTTTGATCAAGGGCTCTATAGCGCCCCCTACGGTGGAAAACAGTGCCGAAATTGAGTTCCACCAAATTTTCCAAAACTTGGTGGGAAGATGTTATAGCACAAGACGGACAAAAAAGTCGATCGGAACCATGGCCTCAACTCAACAGGAAGTCGGCCATTTGGAATTTTGAAATTTGAAATAAAAAAAAAACAAAGTCATTAAATTGTTTACTTGTTTTAAATTAAGTTCAGTATGGCCACACTTATGCATCACTCTCAATATAACAGTACAAATTAGTACAAGAGCACTTTTGTGATTGCGTGACACTGATTTGGTGTAAATAACACAACTATACTGTAATTAATGCAATTTATAGATTGGTCAATAGGCAAGGCGGTGGGAGGGGGACCCTAAGGGGACCCCTAACCCTAATTACATATTTTTATATTATATTATAATTATATTGGAACGGTTTAACAGCAAAGGCTGTTTTGACAGAGTTTGTTCGATTCATTGACTCTTTTTTAAAGTGTATTCCCAGTGTTTGCTTCAATAACACCTTTCAACTTTTTAAAAACACTGATCATGTCAACAATGTCATCACTTAAACACCATTTTCATTTGTTTTCAATCGATCTCCAACTCATTTAAAGGTAAATCAGGTAAAAGAATCTTTATCTCTTCATAAGAATCTCAGGTTTGCACTTTCTTTAGTTTTTTGGTTCCCAGCTCTGTGGAGTTTGCTCTGCCTCCTCCTCCTGACGCTGAAATAAAACAGCGGTTAAAGCCATGGAGCTGGAACACGGCCACAGACAATACTCTGCTGTATTTTAAAGTCAAACCAAATCATCATGTGAGACGGCTGCATCAAATGACTGTTTCAACTGATATAAAGTTCAGGATGTCATAAAAGGTTCTTCAGTTCACTTTAGGCAACCCTGCTGAGGGTTTTTTGAGTCCACATCACTGGGAAAATAAAATAAGAACAATTGAGGCCAGTCTTTATTGATTCGTGTCCAACAAATGTAAAACGGGACAGGTAAAAGAGCGGATTTAATGATATTTCAAATAATTACCACAAACCTTGAAACCACTGACCTCCTGGCATTTTTCAAAATGTGAATGATCATTTTTAGTGAGTTTAATGATTCTAAAATATATATATAAAAAACTAAATACCATCCCTAATGCCATGTATGAATTACATGTCTTTTACAAGCGATAAACTGTCTATAATATAATAATTTGATCTAATAAAAAAAATGTGACTCACCACCAGTAAATTCATTACCTAGCCACGAGGTGGCAGTGTTGGCACACACTGTCAGTTAGACAAGCTGTTCTGGACCAATAGTGTCCTCACTAAAACCTATTCAATTCTATTCTATTCTATTCTATTCTATTCTATACTATTCAGGCTTGTTCAAAAAGAAGTCCTAATTGTTTTGTTTTTCCTTTTTTTTGCACAACTTTTTTGTGATCTAATGTTTTCTATTCAACTTTGAAATAGGTAACATACAATGATAACAAGACACAACAACAACAACAATTATAATAACAAAATCAATAATAATGAAACCTATAGTCAGTACAATACAAAGTGATAAATCTCCAAAAGTGCATTTGCATTTTAAATATTTTAAAACGCATAAATGTATCAGACATGAAGGAATTGTATGGGTGTTGCAAAGGTAATACTGAATAAAAGCAGTAATTAAAAACCAGTACATATAAAGAATAACATGAATAAGTTAATAAATAAGGACTATATAAGGGTATAAGAAAACAATAAGGCATTCTTTCTCTTTGGAATTCAAACAAAGTTGGAAATTCTGTCGAAAAAAACCCAATAAATCATGTGTACATGATATTTACCGTAGAAAATCAACATATGAACATTAAAATCACAGTCACGCTGGATCATTCTCCCTCCTCTCCCTCCTCTCTCTCTCTCTCTCTCCAGCCTGAACCGCTCCAAATTTGTCCAGCACAGTGCTGCGCTGTGATTGGCCGGCCCTCTGATTGGCCCGCGCTGTGATTGGTGGAAAGTTGAGCCGCTGGGCGGGTCCGTCCACGCACTTTGTTTTCTCGCCTGCGGCTGAAGTTTGGACCGTGAAGCGGCTGCCAGAGGCAAAGTGGACGCGGTGTTCGGCTTCTTTTTTTTTTACGCTAATTACCCGAAGAGTTACGTCAACTGACGAGCGGAGAAGAAGTTTTTTTTATGAGTACTATTTCATTTCTCCCCTTCTTCTGTTTCCCGCTGCAGTTCCTGCTTTACACGCAGACTGTCATTCAGAAATACTACAGTCTTCTGCTTCTACTCACGTGTTTGACCTCAGTCTACATAAACTGTGTTTTTACCTTTTACTCCTCTGTTATTGTGTCGCTCGCGGTGACTTATTGTGAACGTTTTTTTAATTATTATTTTTGTTATTTCACTGCACTTCACTCGCGCTGCGGTGACATCTCCTCACATCTCCTCACGCTGCTGTAATTAAGAAGCTGAGAGAGAGAGAGAGAGAGAGAGAGAGGAGGTGGATAAAGTTAGTGCGGGATAACGGGCACGTTAAACGTGCAGGACACCAGTGGCTCACATTAACTGGAGGATCTGTCATCACTGCTGGGATTCTCACTGTAAGTTTGACTTCAATAATCTCACACTATCTTTACTAATCTCACACAAGGTCTGCTTAAAATACTCTTAAAGTAAGTCGAACTCCACTTACCTGACACTTATTCTAACTTTATTTATCTTAAAGTAAGTCTAACTCCAATAACCTGACACTTATTCTAACTTTATTTATCTTAAAGTAAGTCTAACTCCAATAACCTGACACTTATTCTAACTTTATTCATCTTAAAGTAAGTCTAACTCCAATAACCTGACACTTATTCTAACTTTATTTATCTTAAAGAAAGTCTAACGCCACTAACCTGACCTTTATTCTAACTTCAATTCTCTTAAAGTTAGTTTAACTTCATTAATCTGACACTTAATCTAACTTTATTTATCTTAAAGCAAGTCTAACTCCACTAACCTGACACTTATTCTAACTTTAATTCTCTTAAAGTTAGTCGAACTCCACTAACCTGACACTTATTCTAACTTCAATTCTCTTAAAGTTAGATTAACTCCACTTATCAGACACTTATTCCAATTTTAATTCTCTTAAAGTAAGTCTAACTCCAATAACCTGACACTTAATCTAACTTTAATATAATCTTAAAGTAAATCTAACTCCAGTAACCTCACACTTAATCTAACTTTAATATAATCTTAAAGTAAGTATATCTCCACTAACTGGACACTTATTCTACCTTTAATAATCTTATAGTAAGTCTGACTTTGTTGCAACAAGTACAACTTCACTATTCTTACAATAGGTCTAGATGTATACACCTTTACGGGAAGCCTGAATGTTTTAATCTTAAAGTAAATCCAACTTTATTAATCTTACAGTGAGTCTGACCCAACATTAAATCTATATCAACACTCCTGATGTCATTAATCTTACATTAAACCCAAATTTAATCTGACTGTATTACCTTAAAGTAAGTTATTCATCTTACCTTAAATCTAACTTAATCTAACACTTAGTCTAACTTTATTAAGATTACAGTGAGTCTTACCTCACATAATCTTACAGGGAGTCTGGCTTTACAACAATACTCTAATTCTTATAATCTCATAGTAAGTCTGTCTTTACTGTGCCAAATCTGACTGTATTTACCTCACAGTAAGTGTGTTTTTATTTGTTTTACCTTAAATCTACCTTAATCTTACACAAAGTCTATCTTTATTCATTTTAAGTAACCCTGATTTTTTTTTCAATCCACATGATGTTTAAAATTTGACTACAATTACCTTAAAGTTTGATGTCATGTGTCTTACCTTAAAGTCTGTTTTCATTTGTTTTACCTTAATATTACGCTAAGTCTAATTTTATTTATTTTAAGCAATCCTGATTCATTTAATCTACATAAACTTTAACTTTAACTTACTGTAAGTTTGATTTCATGTGTCTTACCTTCAACTCTATTCATTTTACCTTACCTTACCTTCCTTAATAATATGTTGAATTTTTTTCACTTTGCTGATGAACAAACAGTTTATTAATCAAGTGTCATATTGTTTTATAACATGTTACACAGGTTTACTTTATTACAAACAACAATATTAATCTGTTTCATGAATTAAAATATGCTCTTCTGAATGTTTAAACAGGATAAACTTGACATGTAAATCATCCTAATGAAGGTTACAGACTGTTCACTACTACAGTGTCCATTAATACACAGCTTTATCTTTTACGTCGCCCTGGCAACACCTGGATATATCTTGATTGTCACTTATCAATTACCCGTTCTCGAGCAGTTCCTGTAAACTGCGACGCAGCGACTGACAATTTTCTGATCGGAGTCGCGCCGCACGTGAAGCTACTGAAACGAGATCTCGTAAAAGGTTCAGGGGAAGAATTTATGTGGCGTAAAGTTTAAAAACCACTGTAAGAAGAGACATGGACAGGTGGACAGAATAAATCTGTAAGGAAAATAGTTTGACTCCAACAAAAATGCTTGAGTTTGGACAGATTTATTCTGGTGTTCCCCTCAGTGATTCTTTTTTCTTTCTGACTCCTGTAGAATTCAGGAAAATATTCAGCAGACAAAAAGTAGATTATGATTTATCATTTTTGGAAGATAGTGCTTGTAACCTTCCCCTCCTTTTCCCCCATGAAATGTCATAAAAGTAGTCAAACCTATGACAGCCCATAATAAGACGCAGACACATACGTTATTATATGTCATGTTTTTTTTTGTCCTGACTCAAATTCACCAGCTGTCAGCCAGTTGGTACTAAATTATGTTTTTAATTCCATTGCGCTAGCAGCTATTTTGGAAGCAATTAATCAAAAGTTCCCTGTCACATGAAGTAATGAATGTGTAGGGTGTTTTTTTAAATTTTTTAATTTATTTATATATTTTGTAATAAACTACGTCGGCTTCTGACAGCAGATAATGCAGCCATTTAAATCATGCAGTGATGAGGTGTCATCAAACACACACGTCATCACCGTAGCTCCCCAACGCAGATATTTTAACACGCAGTTATCTTTTGTTATAATATGTAACTTTTCTCGTTCACGTGTCTTGCAGATCAAAGAGTCTGCGCGTCAGAGTGCTTTTTCTCTGAGAATTAACCCAAAAATGGAGATTCTGTGGTTGTGTCTGCTGCTGGAGATGGTCCTGGTGTCCACTGCTGCGAGGGGTGAGTACATCCCACCTCTGTTCTGCAGATTTGTTTGACATGGGAGAAATTTATTGCAGTGTCATGTTCTGTTGTTGGATGGTTGATATGTTGCTGACACGCTGCTGTTCCAGCCCCAGGAGGGCTTTTTTTTTTTTTCCCTTTCTTTTTACTTGTGGTTATGAGACATTGTGGTCTGAAAGCTCTTGGCTGTCTTTGTCTGAAGCCAAGAGCATGATGAAGACAATGGGACGTGCGTACCCCCGCTTCTTTCTTTGTCCCTTTTCAACAAGTTTTGTCAGGCACTATAATAATGAGCTTTGACAAAAAAAAACTGTGTGCCTTGTAAACAGCTTTGTCCGCACGTATTTTCATAGATTTTGGAATAATCCGCACATACTTGTCCTTGGGTGAACTTCCTGTGAAGCTGCTGTTAGTTACTTACTTACTTACTTGAAGCAGCAGTCAGTCAAATTTAAACATCTCTGTATTTGGACAGCTACAGTACATCGTGTTTGAGGAGTGACTCAATCCCACGATTATATTCCCGAATATTCGATGAGGTGCTTTCTCCTTAAAGGTTTAGAAAATGGTGAGAAATGTCGATTTGTGCTTATTTGACACTTATTTTAACTTTAATTTAAGGTCTAACTACACTAACCTGACACTTAATCTAACTGTAATTCTCTTAAAGTAAATCTAACTTCACTAACACAACACTTAATCTAACTTTAATTCTCTTAAAGTAAGTCTAACTTCACTAACCCGACATTTATTCTAACTCTAATAACCTACGAGTAAGTTAACTTGAAAAGGAAAACTATATGTTTTAATCTTAAAGTAAATCCGACTGACTGTATTATCGTAAAGTAAGTCTGATTTTATTCATTTGACCTCAAATCTAACTTAATCTTACACTTAGTCTAACTTTATTAAGATTACAGTGAGTCTTACATCACCTTATATTACAGGGAGTCTGACTTTATTAATCCTACATTAAGACTATAACAATACTTATAGAGGAGTGACTCAATCCCATAATTATATTCTCAAATATTCCACGAGTTATTTGCTCCTTTTAGAAAATGGTGAGAAATGTGGATCTGTGCTTCCCTGACCTCAGCGTGATGACTCCGTCCAAACCAAAGATACTAATTTATTGTCATCTTTGCAGCCCCTAATCCCACAACACTTTATATAATCCAGGAGCAAGCAGTGTATAGAGGAAGGAGGGGAACGCTCGTTTTAACAGTTGTTTATTCAGTTACTGTTCGGTCTTTCTGATCCTACCTATGCTGCCTTTGCGTTTGTGAAGTTAAATTCCATCTTTCAATATAAAGTTTTCACCTCAGTATCAGGTGATAAGCTGCAGCACAGGGCCGTCTTGAGTGGACACAGTCCCACACGGCAGCTACAGAAGCTCCACACGGACGAGAACGTTCCTCAGCCCACAGGCATCACCGGGGCAGATGGTCACAGAGTTGGTGCCCGTTCCCAAGATCACACCAATGATGGGGTTTTCAGTGGGAACAAAGCTGCATTCAGCGAGGCGAGGCCGAGCCTGTGTGCAGACACGGGGCTGAAAGTAAACACAGGGTCATAGACCGCAAAGAGATGAGATTAGATTAGCCTATTAGGGAAGTTTGCTGTGCAATGCCACAGCGTTTCCTCCCGTCCCCCCCCTCCCCTCTCCCCTCCTCACCGCCTGCAGTCTGTCAACTGAACGGGGGCCAGGCGGCAAGACGGAGACAGAAGGTAGAAGAGAGGAAAGACGAGTCACTGGAATTTAGAAGATTGGAATTACAATGGATGATAGATGAAAGTAAAGGGAATATGGTGATTGTAGAAGATGTGAGAACATGGGCATAAGAGCATGAAGAGGACAGAGGGAACAAAGGCTGGACTTAACTTAACTGTTGCTGTGAATATGAGTTTGTTGAAATGAAAATATTGCAAATGTTTTCTAGATTTTTCCTTTTTTTTTAGTTGGTCGTACGTTTAAGTTTCATCTGGGCATCTGTGTATCCTCCTCAACACGACCGTAGATCGTCTGAAAATCCATTTTAGAAGAGCTCGCAGTTCAAAGTGTGTAACCTTAACCTGGAGTGGGAGTTGCCACAGAGATCTATGTTAAGCCGTTGAGCAGTGTAGTTCCAATCTTTGTTCACTGGCACCTGGACAATATTATGTATTGAGGAACAAACATACCATAAGTATTAAGGCGTCTGCCTTAAGATGGTGGGACAAAGTCTTGAAGTGTCTTTACAGTAAGTCTCTGTTGTTACTGAACAGAAAGAAAACATCAAAACAGAGACACTATGTAGAATAAATGATTGCTCCATACCACGATACTGACATCGTATACAACTGCGAGTTGCATTTCCCGCCAAGCCATGTTACGTTTTCATTGGTCCAGACAAACCATCGTGAGGAAGATGCATAAAAGATTTTTACCAGTCACTTGATGATAACTGAAATCCCTGAGATAAATATACATATGCTGGAGGGGGCAATAAATGTTAGACGTATCAAGGGACGCGAGTGTATTTAAAGCTGTAAAATGAACTTGGCTGTCGCAGTCGCCTTTCTGCAGAACCTTCTGTTACAGGCAGCTACTGTGTAAATCCAGGAAGTTATTCCTAACAAGTTACATTCACACGTGCTCTAATGTTGCTCCAAAGTACAGCACGAAATGGCAGCAGCACAGCACTGTGATGAATTATTGGACACCAAGAGAGGCCAAACGGTTTTAATGATTGTTACTGGAAGTTTCATTTCCCCGGGTGTCCTTGGAGTTGAGCGTTTCGATGGCACCGAAGTATGTTTTCCACTGTTAGTGCTGATTGGCCAGAGCTCGCAGGAACACTGGAACGACTTTGAGGGCTTTGCTGGCCTGCTGCACGGCGCAGAGATAAAGAGGAGAAAGAAAGTGAGGAGGAAGAGTGTGTAAGATATGCAGATACAGATGAAGGGGAAAAATATGGGGAAAGGGGAAAAACAACAGGGCGCAGACACGACAGGAAAACAAAGACAGTGATAAGCCCCGGTGATCAGACACAACCAGATAAAGATGCAACATTTATGCCTTTATTACAGCAGATGTCACAGAAAGTGCTCTCCAGAGGCTTACACAACCGCACTATTTGAACTGGTGTCTGGGCCACACTGTGTGTGTCCCTGTGTGTGTGTGTGTGTGTGTGTAGTTGAGCATGAGACTGAGCAGCTGAGAGATTAGCATTCTCCCCTGTTGGTTGAACAGTCTCTTGGGTCACAGACTGGTATTGGAGGCCAGTACATTCTGAGCTTCCTGCTGCACAGCAAGTTTTAACTATGGATGATAAACTTTGACATTTTATTCATTTGCTTTTCCTATGAACTGAAATGAAAACATAAACAGTTTGTGTTAAGATAAAAGCTACAACCAGGAGGAGAATATTACAGTAAACCGTGTTCAATCTGGTTCAAATCAGATGCTTCTCAGTGTGAACACTCTGGATGCTCAAATTGGAATTCTTACGTTATCTTTGGCACCGCTTAAGAATTAGTGACATGTAATGGCAACACTGCAGATTGTAACAAATTGAAGTCTCCTCCACTCACCCCCTGTCATTCCCAAGGGTGTCATGAAACCTTCCGGAAAGGATGTTGTAGTCAACAAACATTCTGAGTAGTCCTTCAGCTGTTCAAGGTTCCATAGATACGGATTTTAAGTTTATTTATTTTAAGTCGGTCCGTGTTTCGAGTTATTGCAGATTGTACGATTGTGGCTGTTTTATACAAACATACTTATAAGTCATGTTTTCAATGTTTGCCAATAAACCCCCCGTGAAATGTTACACATAGGTTTGTCTACATTGTTACCAAAGCAACCCACGCAGATGAGTTGATGACGTGTATGGACGCACAAATCTCATTAACAGTGCTACTACTTCCGGGTCAAAGACCGCCAAGTCCGACCCCAGTCTGACTAAGTGTATACATGCGCAACGAGTAATCAGACTATGAGTCGCATCATCCAGGTATGTTAGACTAAGACACGTTCAATTTTAGTCGGACTAACGTGTTTGCGTGACCTAAAGAAAACAAAATTGTCATGTATTAGTGAAAAATGTAGACACATCTCTAACATCATAATAAAAACGTATGTATTATCATGTGTTTACTGACGGTACTGGAGCAGAGACACGGGAAGTCTTCCACCCACTCGCTTAAGAAACAGATTGAGAAAAAAAAGACGGCTCTGCCCAGGAATTAGATGATGAGTGTGGGTTGTGTGCATGGAATCCTCAATGCATGTTTTCCCTGTCCAAACAATTTAATGTCTCCCAGGTGATCTCACTGTATAGACCACCCGTGATCCGCGAGCAAGTGAGAGAAACAGACACAACGATGAGAGGTTTATTGTTGTACCGAGTGTTAAAGAGCCACAGACACTTAGAAAAGCATGTCTTAATTGCACTCGGAGCTGCCAAATATGACATACACGCGGGAGAGAAGCGCGCAGCATCGTCGCTGCAGTTACAAACAGTGTAAACAACCACATACACAGATGCTGGACGTGTATACAATGAGAAGAGGCTACCCATGAATATGACCTAACACATGTAAGCGCACACATGTGGGACAAACGCATGCTGAGCCCTTAAAACCTCCTGGAATACGTAATTAGCATCCCAGTGGTGGTAAAAGACATCAGAAAACAAATAAATAACAGAACTTTTAAAACATTTTTTAAAGAGTAAAAGATGGAAATAGTGTCATATGGGTATAACTTATGTATAATATCAGGAAACTGTAAAGTAATTCCACAAAACCAAGGTGATGTATTTAAGTGCCTAATTACCTGTCGAGAATCCTTAGATATTCAGATAATTCTCAGAATAGATAAGGAAATGTTTGCGTTTTACTTGGACCTAAAAACCAGTGTTGCCATTTTACCTCTTTCTATTTTCTGCCAGGCCAATTATTTGACTAATAGTTGAAGTTCTAGACTTGATCATTAATGGGCCTGGGTTTTTTTTCTCGCTAAGAGCTAAGTTTCCTCCATTTGAACGCGTCACGTAACTCAACGACTGTAAATAACACCGTTTGGAGTGCTCGAGAAAGAGCTGAGATGATGAGTCACTTATTGTTGATCAATCAACCGAGATAAGTCAGTAATCAAGGAAATTGTTGCTCCTCTCGTGTTCCTGTAGGATTTGAACTGTTGCCGTGTTCCTCCACTGATATACCAGTATTATCGGTAAAAGGGTATCACATGTGTCTCCATGTGAATGAGTGGCGATGGACCAGGAAAGCATCTCGACTCCTCCCCGAGAGTAAACAACTGCATACCACAGGCAGATGCTTCAAACACACAACCTCACACACACAGTCACACAGACACACACGTAGATTCACATCAGTGAATGTCCCTCCTCCTCTGCTGCTGTTGTGTGAGCATGCACTGCGTCCTAAGTCACAGCTAACTATCGTAAAACACCATTTGACCTGCCTGATAAGCGTTATACGGCCTGATGGTGGTGATGGGCATCTGGCTGCCAGCCTTCGTTTTATTAAAACTGGATTGTGTTGTATACGTATGACACCAGGGTTTCTTCACCTTTTTGTTCCTTATATTTTACTACAAAGCTTTTTCTTTTTTTTGTTGTTGTAATGCTGTCATTTTTAAGAAGACGTAAAAGTGAAAACTTTGAAAACATGTGGGCTTTTCGCTGATTACGCGGTGATCAGCGGACAAGAGTGTAGCTTCAAAGAGCACACACAGTTCCTCTCGTTAAAGCCTAATGTCAGGGCCAAATGACGGAGCTGTAAAAGAAGCTGTCGTCCAAATGCCCCGCGCTGCAGTAAATCATTTTAAATATAACTTATCCGTCTCGGGCTGTCGGGTTTTACTTGACTTTTAGAAGAAATATTTGCAGTCGAGAGACATAGTGAATCTCTCGAGTGACAATTTACTCTCTGATCTTCATCCTATAAGACAGTGTTATTCTTATTATTATTATGACCCAATCATTTAACCAACACTGACATAAACACATTTGCAGGGAACTGAATGGCAAGCTTAGGGTCAAGCCCCCCCCCCCCCCCCTCAGTTTTACAGGGCCTGTTAATGTTAAAGGCTATTAGCCCACATTTAGATAAAGTCAATGTTTGCTTTGACATTGCTAATGGTGAGGTAGTAATGGGGTGGTCTGGACGTTCTCTGCGGGGGTTGATGCTTTGACACTCCGATGTGAAGATGTGATGTGTGTGTTTGTGGAGGGGGGGGGGTGCAGGAGGAAAGAAGTGGAGGAGATAAGGAGACAAAAGAAGGCTTTTTGGAGAGAAATGTAGAGACAAAGACAGAAATTCTAAGGAGTAATGATTTAAGCCTCTCGACACACGGTGACGAAGTAGACTGGGAAAATCATCTGCAGGATGTTTAGACTGTGTCACATACTCAAGTCAAGAGTTTGTACTTTGCTTTTTTTATGGCCTCGCTGCTAAATGTTCGTCATGTGTCATTTTCTACATATTTTCTCAGCACTTCAGCCTGATGATGTTATTATTGTTGTTGTTGTTGTGTCTGTGAAACTTCTGAACTTTCACCAAAATAAACACAACTCTGAATGTCAATGTTTATCCACATACAGGAGTTCATGGAAATAGTTGTTTGCTTTTTGATAAAGGTTTTTCAGAACGCGACCGTAAACACATATGACAAGTGCCTACGTAAGTCATAATTGTAGAGTTTATATTTTTATTAAGGGGGTTGAAAATGTCAGAAAGTACGTAAATATTTCTTTTGCCCTCAAGTTATTCTCTTTAAAACCTGATTTCCATAATCTCATATCTCTTATAAGTGCCATGTAATGTTTGCTCAGCATTATGTGGCCCATCACGTTTGTCCCCAGTTGTGTACATTTTGCTATCACTGTACTTTAGCATTGTACCTTTTAGAGCTGCAACTATTAATCTCTCGATTATTTTCTCGATTAATCGATTAATCGTTTGGCCCATGAAAACCTTAAAAAATGTTGATCGGTGTTCGTCAAACCTGGAAATGATGATGTTCTCAAATGTCTTGTTTTGTCCATAAACCAAAATGATTAACTTCTAAGGATTTCTTTGTTATCCAGAGCAAAGAAATGAAGATAATATTCAAAATTGTGTTTTAATCATGAAAAAAGCCTCAAACCAATGCATCGATGATCAAAATAGTACCTTTATCTAACCAGGTGAGTCAATGACGACCTGGCCAAGAGGCAGCAGAGAAACAGGGCAGATAAACACGCAGTGACATGTACAAAGTGAAAAAGGATACGTGTTAAACGCAGGTTCCTGAATATGAATATGTTGATACTTAAACGTCGTTATTCTCTTGCCCCATCTTTCCCAGCATCTGCGTCTGCCCCCCCCCACAGAGAGCAGTATTGTGTGGGTCGTGGCGCCACAGTGCTGTATTGTGGTCTCAGTGGGGTTGGGGTATGTTTGGTCAGTGCTACAGCACAGCAGGTCAAAGGGCGACCAGTGGATCGGGGAGGGGGGCTCAGGGACAGTTTGTGTACGTGTGAGAGGTATAGGTCAGAGAAAGCACATGCCTGCACCAGAGGAGATTGCAATAACACACCAGGATCCCCACAGGACAACACACACTCTGCTTTCACTCCTTTATCTCCCCTCTGTCTCCCAGTCAGCCCCAAGATTGCCACACACAGCTCCACCAGACACTAATAAACACATTCAGTCTACAATGTTGTGATGATAACGACCTTTATATTAACTCTAATATTTGTTTCCATTAAATATTGTTACTTATTTCCTTACCGGTGTAAATTTCACACTGATTTTTATCAAATTCCAGTGGTATATTTATATGTCCAGCGTGTAATGATAACGACGGCAACTGCGGCGGACGAGTGTGTGACACTGGTGAATCAATGCAAGGCACAAGAAATGATTGAACACTATCAGAAAGTATGAAAAACAAGGAACTTGTCTTTCTGTTCCAGGTTACTGTGGATTTGGAAGAGTCCAAAGTTTGCAGTCAGTCTTTATACTTTGTTTTTCAAGGTGAAAGTAAACTCTAAAAAACAGTCATATTTACGTTACAATACTAAACGTGCACTAGAAAGTGTGCAGTTAGAACGTGTCACTAGTCTGTTCAGAATCAGCTGTTTATCGCGGATCGTCTCATGTGATTTTCGAATTCCCGTAGCAGCCTCTGCATTAAGAGAGCTCGGCGGTGATTAGCTGCGGCAAAATCTTCCACCGCACTTCCATGGAAGCTCGGCTTCGGCTTAGAGGAACTGTCTGAAAGGTGCAACCTGTTTCTGATTGACTGGGTTTTATGAGAGAAGTCTGTAGACAAGTCGCTGGTCGTTGTGTGTTATTTGCTTATTTTTAGTTTTACACGATTGTCGTGTTTCCTTGTTCTAATTGTTCGTTTGCAGAGTTTAGGTAAGAATTTATGTAAAAATAACTGGGCCTCAAATGAGCTTCCCCCCGTTTCAAAGACCAGCAAACCCCACTGGTGCAAACTGTCTACGGGGAGGTCTGTGTGAGTGTCAGTCTCTCTGCCTTTACAACTCACCTTCTCTGTGATCTGTCTGTTCTATTGTCATTCTCTATCTCTCTCTCCCTGACACTTTAATTCCTCTGCCACTTTCTTTGTCTCTGCTGCTCTCTCACTCTCTCTCTCTCTCTCTCTCTCTCTCTTCTGTCCTTCAACCAGACCTTTACCAACCGGTTTTTAACACACTCACACACTCACTCACACACACAGTCTCCAGCTGTTATTCCTGATGGCGTTACAAATGAGATGTTGAAAGGTGATCGCTGGGACAGGAGACACATACCCTTGTTTTCTTTGGACTTCAGCCTGTCAGACTTGGTCTGGGTCTGTTCAGTGTGTGTGTGTGTGGGGGGGGGGGGGGGGGGGGGGGTTGCAGCACTTAGTCAGGACAACTGTGTATGTTTACCTGCACATTTACATCATGCTTGACAACATTTAATTGGACCAATGTCCTTGTCCTTGTATACAACCACCGGTGGGGAATCGATTTATTGAATGAAGTGTCCTTTCTACCATCCCCATGTGGAGCACCCAGACCAGCTTGAGTCTGACTGAACACATACTATATGCACTATTAATTTGACCTCCTATCACTTTACCTGGATGTGTCAGTCCAACTTTAACTTTAAAATAAATCAATTTAATGCAATTTCAGTCAAACTAATGTCATATAATGAGTCATTTTTAGCACTCTCATGAAATTAGTGATAGTGAATTTGACCTCTGCATCATTACACACAATCTGGGCGCAGGAGCAGTGGCCAGCTCTTTTCTGATCAGTCAGGGATTGGATGCCTTGCTCAGGGGCACCCCAGGCCTTGGCCCGTCCCAGATTTACAAGCCCAACTCCCTTCCTCTTGGCTATGGGGCGGGCCATGTAAACGCACTGATTGACTGTGAGGATAACGACTGACACGAGAACCCAGAATACTGCCACCGGGACCTCCGTCTCGAATGTAATTGATGTGTGTGTTATAGACAGTGAGTCGCACTCTTCTGATTGTGTGTTCATTAGACACTCAGATGACCTTCAACCCCAGGAAGTGAAGGCTGATCAGGGGCAGGATGTTAAGGCACCCAGCTTTAGGAAAATATTTTTCTGTAAGCTCTTGCTGTATACCTTTGACACGCTGTTCTTGTTGTGTTGACTTCTTGTTTTGCTTCAATCAGATTGTAGCTTTAGTATTATAAGATTCACACACAAGATCACATCTCTTCCTTATTTTATCTTCCCTTTCCTTCCTTTCAGCTGAGACAGGAACTGCACTGAATGTCTGATTGGGGGGGGGGCTTTATTTTCATCATCACTGTGGGCATAGGAACACTTGTTGACCACTTATCCACCAAAAAGAGAGAAAAATAAAAAAGATATCCTAAAATTTAAACATGGCACAAAGCTGAGAAACCACAACACATGAGGAGACACAAATGCACTGCTATTTCTCCCCGGTGCCAGCTGTCAGTGTGGAATCCATACTGCAGTGGGAATGTGAGAGGAGTGTGAGAGATGTGGGGGTGGGTTCTGCAAGATGGTAAAGTCTTGTAGGATCATATACCAGCCTCTATATGACTGTGGCCAAAAGGTATAGACATTTATTTATTAAGTGTTCTTATAACAAAAAAAAGTAACATTATATCCAGAAAAATACACAAATTGTTTGCCTATATTTCGTTTCATTTGTGTCACTGCTGCCGGTTGACGAACAATGTGCAAAACTGTGGAAAACTGTTTGGTGCACAACAGTCTCCGCTTTCATAAAGGGATTTTCCATTAGCCTGGGTTTGGTCCATTTCAAGCGGAGCTGTGCCAAACCAGTGATGGCATGTATTTCCACAGGTAGCAGCGCCACAGCCAATGCATGGTGGTCTCCTTGTCTTAAGTTGCATCCTCAGAGGCTTAACGAAAAAAAACCCTCTGTTTTCAAAGGTTGGTTCTAGCTCATTCTATAGTTGGGAGTTCTATATAGATGTAGGCGAATGTTTTCTTAAGACTTTAAATCGAAACCTTGCCTTTCAGCATGTCGACTCCTTCTGTAAAAGCAGTAGGTTTTGATTTAGATCTTAACTATGCTGTTAAATCTAGAAAGTTTGCCTGTCCCTGTCGTGAATTTGGCCATAAATCTAATTACATTTAACAAACCTACAGTTTTAAATCATTTCAAACGACGAAATCTAGCATCAAAATGGAAAACCTGGTGCATGGCCCTGCTCTTTGGCCCAGTGTGTAAGAGATACTGACATCTAATGGTGAGACTGCAGATTGCAAGCAAGGCCACGTTAAAAACCACGTTATTCTAAGGCTATGAAAACCAAACAGTTTCTTCTTGATCAAATGGATCATACACTTATGCAAACACAATGATGGGTAGTGTTTTGAATTTTTGCCATTAAAGTGGTCCTTTAAGTCTTTTCTCTGTTTGAGTTTGAGAACAGAGAAACACTAAGTGAGTTTGGACACTTTGGCACAAGTTAAAAAAAAGAAAAAAAAAGACTTGACTTTGTTTAGACTTCTGTTAAGTAAAAGAAATCTACAGTCTACAATGAAGTGGAACCACAGATCACACACAGCCATCTAAAGCCAGTCGTTCCTATCCCACAGAGACAGTGTGTGTGTGGACACAGTTTGATATAAGTCTCAGCTTCAGGACTTTTCCCATGCAGCCAAAGTAGACAAGAGTTGATTATTGTTAATAATTTGAGAAAGGCATGACTGGCATTTCTTGCATTTTTCCCTCAAAGTAACAGGGAAAAGCAGAAACTACGTTTCAAGTCTGTAGTATCAAACACAGAGTCTCTCCAGATAGTGGTTACAGCTGCAGTGAAATAAACCAGGACAATAATCCCCTGCCAGTAACCACACAGAACTGACGTGTAGCTAAAAGGCCTGCAAACCAGTTAGCTGTGTTAATTATTTCCCACTACGCGGCCCTCCGTCACACTGGTCAGCTCAGCGTCTGTGTCAGCCGGGGGGGTAATCCCTCTGTTGTGCTGGCACCGTTATCACACCGGGACACAATGGCCTTTTTTTTCTCTTCCACGTGTAATTAACAAAGGTACTTATGGCTACTTTGTGGGATTTAAGTGTTGTGTTGGCGGAGCTTTGGGGAAGGCAGTGGGACACGGTGGAAAATACAGAGGGTGGGGTAAAGGCAAAGCTCCCAGATCAGTGGTGGGTTTAGACTTTAGGTGTTCAGCGTTAACCCCTAGTGGATTACTTGTGGTGAAGTTGAGGTATGAGGGAAAAAAAAAGAAAATGTCTTGTTTACTCTGGCTAATGTATTGAGTTGTCAAACATGTTTTAACACTTATTAATCACGCGTTAAACAAAATCATATGAAACATGAGTTTGGTGCCAGGCAGAAGTAGCCATTCACTTTACTTCAGGAAACAGTCACGGCTTAAAGGCAGTGATTTGGCTGATAAAGTGGCAACAAGTGAACACGTGTTAAGCGTTAGACGCTGAATTTTGGGATCTCTAATCAACCCCCAAAAAATATTTGGATTGCAATTTAGACATAGCACTCACATACATGCAGAAAGACAAGCTGAAGGAAACACGAGGGAAGCAGACGGAGGCAGAGATTTGTCCATACTGACAGCTACAAATGACATGGTGAATGATTGGTTTCAGCTGGCATGCTGAATCCGCCTCTCTCTCTCTCTCTGTATGTCTGTGTGTATGTGTGTGTGTGTGTGTTGTTTCAACACTTCATAGGTGCTGTTCTCAACTTGCCTAACTAATCTCTATCTACATATTATACATATTTACTGTAGAAGGAATCAGAGAATACTTGAATAGAGAGCTTTATATTTCTGAAGTGGCCCTTAACGAGCGTCACTGTACCACCTCGGTGTTTGTTGACTTTACGTCGATTGTGCGCAGCGAGTTTTGTTACTTTCCAAAAGCAACCCATCCAGCAGGTACGGCCACTTGGCATTAGAGACTGACGAGATATTTTTACACGTGAGGACGTTTGTTTTTGAAGCAGATTTTGTTACTGAGGGATCTGTAGGGCCATTGTGTGATTGACAGCCAGGTTCATCCAACAGACACTTGGTTGTAGGAGGACTTAGATATGCAAACATGAAACAACATGAAACTGGACAAAATACTAAACTGGGGGACGTCACTGTGATTGTGATTTGCACACTTGGTTGTTCGTCTGCAGGATGATCCTAAAGTAACTGGGCGTCAACTCCACCGTTTTTATTTGTGTACATACAGTACAGTATGATGTAAGTTAGTGAGCAGGTTCAGTCCCCAGGTGTGTGTGTGTGTGTGTGTGAGTGAAAACACGACTTCAGGCAACTTCCCTGTAACTACTGCTCTCAAAGGTTTAACTTGACACGTTTGAAGTCACTCAGTATTGTTGCATCCTCATTCCCAAGTATTTGTTTTTCATTTCCTTTTTGTCTTGTCAATCAACAAAAGGAGATAAGCAAATAAAGCCCCACCCCACACACACACACACACACACACACAGTCGGGTTTCCATGACTTCAGAGGACAATACATTGACTTACATTCATTTCCTGGAGCCTTACTACTACCTAACATGTTTTCATTTTAAAATGTAATAATTCACTCATTATGGACAAGTGTAAAGAGATTTAGGTCCCCACAAAATGGGCTAATACCTGGAACACATTGACATCCACTCATTTTAGACAGCCCCAAACAAAGTGGCATCCCCCTAACCTTAACCATTAACAAGGTAGGACCAGGTTTTGGTCTCCCCGGGGACTACTGGTCCTGACAAGGTCAGTGTGTATGCCGGCGCCGGGTCCTGAAGAGACAGCAAATGCAAGTACAAACACACACGGTAGTCTAAGAAGAGACAGCGACCTGAGCTGAACAAATGGACTTAGTCACGGCTGAGGATTGGTGTGGAATGTGGGAGGGGGGCATGTTTGTGTGAGTGTATCTGTGTGTGTGTGTGTGTGTGAGAGAGAGAGAGAGAGAGAGATGCGTTATATGCATGCTTGGAATGTCAAACTCCCCACCCAGTGAACCAGAAGACACACAGGTGGAGGAGGAGGAGGAGGGAGAAGGAGAGAAGGAGGAAATACAGGAGGAAGGAGAAGAAAGAAGGAAGACTGGGGTTGCAAATACAGCTTGTATTGTCATTTTCTCCATAAGTGTTATTTTAGTGTTTAGTTTGGTGACAGTGTTCTCAATGTAAACCTCTATTACTGCTCCAGCATTGAATGGGCACATATTATTGGATTTAAATATAATTGTAACAAATTGGCAGGATTTTTGTGTTATTGAATTACCCTTCCAGCATCATTTAAATCAAGTGATCTGACTTCATCTGTTCAGGGGGCTTATGAAATCAGTCACTATCTTTATACATGTTATGTCAATATGAAAGACCCCATCGACGCTGTATCACTAAAGTGCACATCACAGCAGGTGTGTGTGTGTGTGTGTGTGTGTCACTGCTGTTAATGAATGACAGTGTCTGCCTCCAGAACGCTGATAAAAGTGAGGTCGAGGACACTGGTCGGCTTCTCACCCACACACATGCACACAGACGCACTCAAAGAGTGTTAACTATTTCTTATCTTGTGCTAACTATGTCTCGCCTTATCTGTGAGGCACGAGACACAGTGCACACAGACGTTTACTATGTTTACTACACAAATGGATGCATTTGCGATGGACGTCAAATAGTGGATTACAAGTCATCTCGTTTGAGGCACTGAATTATCGTTAAATATCCATTTTTAGTCTTTAAATTGTACCTTCCCTCTTTCACAACCGTGTTTAGATGGTCATTGCTTTGAACTGTATTACTCTATTAACTCTATTAAAGCTGTAACAAAAGGCCTAGTAGTGTGGCATCATGAGCTTCTGCTCACTTCCGATTAAGTGATTGATCCTGTCTGGCATTTTATTAAGCACATAGGAGAGTTTAGAGTAGGGATGCACGATATTGGACTTTTGCCGATATCTGATAATGATATATATGTTTTTAGTCACAGTAAGTCTGAAAAGTCACTAAATAAAGTGACAAAGTCACTAAGTTGTCAACACTGTTTGTTTTATGATAGCTTTTATTTTATTTTATTATTTTATGTTTCCGTCTTCTCCATTTTGTGGTGTACCGGCATTACAGCGCCACTTACAGGCCTGGCATGTGTACTGCAGCGTACTACAGGAAACTTTTTCAAAACAACAAAGAAAAAGATGGTTTCTTTACATTTCCGTGTCAATAGGGCAATAACTTTATTACTCAAAACAGCACATGACATCAGTCTCATCACTTACAGATATTTTAAAACAAAAATTTAACTTTAAAACTTTGTTTTAAGATAAAAAAAAAATGATGCTGCAGTCAACTTAGATTTTAAATAAGCCACAATTATCAATTGTTTTACGATTGGAAACTCAAAGTCACCTCCTTCTTTCAGCTGCAAATTTATCTTTGAGTGTTACATGCGTTTACTTTCCTGAATGTGACTTTTCATTGAACCTTGGTCCATTAGTCACAGGCTCACTCCAGGTGCTAGCAGCAGCAATGGGTCGTGCAAAGAACTTTTAATACATTCTTTTACAGCAAATCTACTCATTCTTCTCCCACATGGACATAAAATGTAAAACAGGAATTCAGTTCCCATTAAAAAAGTGTTTCCTTTTACTATAGAAAAGGCAAATCAATCACTTTCATAAATTTTCTTTTTCTGGCTCATTTAGATGAGTCATTAACAATGATTCATTCTGTGTTGTAGGCCAGGAACCAAACTTTTGCAAATTTATTGTTCCTGAAAACGTCTTTAGTACATTTTCTGAAGGCTGTTTTTTTTTTTTTCCTCCACCAAGGTCGTGTTTTCACCCATGTCGTCTGTTGGATTGTGTGTTTGTGAGCGGGATTACAGAAAAACCGCTAAATGGGTTTTCACAAAACTCTGTGGAGGGAGGATATGGGCACAGGAAGCACCCATAAAGTTTTTTGGTGCAGACCCGGATAAGATTCAGGAAATAGCGTAAGGCTTGAATTTAATTTAATGTGAATGTTCAGCCTTGGCAGAGGTTAGTTTTTACACTTTTTGGTCATGAGGTGTTAATTCTAGATGAGATTGGGGGGGGGGGGGGGGGGGGGGGGTTTGAAAAGGTTTCCTCCTCCGTATAAAAGCCTCAATTGTTATTCTTTAATCTTGATTTTTTTTTTCCCCTCTGGCAAAAAGCAGACAGGTGTCACAACAAAAAGAAAAGAAAGGTTAGACAAAGAGATGCTGTTCCAGTGAAATGAGCAGGAAGAGAGGGATAAATGGGCGAGGATGTAGAGAGTAAAAGGAGACATAAAGTAAAGGAAATGGTCCTGAGATTCTTTGTAGCACTGAGTGCTTAATATTTTACTGACTGAAACCTGAAAAAACACTTATTTATTGACTTACATTTTTAATTTTTTTTATTTCTGAACTATAGTGCTTTAACGTTGGTGGTTTAGCTTTGTACTGTATTACTTTCATACTTAGGTAATTGGCTCTGGATCAGGACGTCTGCTCCATGTCTGTCTCTGGTCTTATTTTGCCCTAAAACGTAACCCTGTCCCCAGCCTCCATACACTGATCGAGCAAACACACATACACACACTGAACTGGAATAGTACTTATGGCCTTTGACCTACTTTCTGCCCCAGCTGGCCATTTTGCCCCCACATATTTGGTCTTTTTCACCCCTTATACCAGCTCCTCATTCTTTGCCTTTGTTGTTTTATAAGGTTCATCGCAATCTGCCGTTGCCCTCAGTGATCTTCCACCAGCTATTAAGTTGAAAGTTAAGTGCATTCCCTCGTTGACTAGCAACAAACGCAATTTCCAGGTGGAAAAGGGACTGGGAGGCACCACAGAAACAGGGTGAGCCGACTGGAGCCAAGACAAAGAAGGTTCAACTACGGGACGGTCTTGGCAACAAAATCATAAGAAACCTTTGCCTTATGACTTATAATACCACAGATGAGATCCTCTGTGTACTAGCTCGTGAAATAGATTCAAAATGTGGAAAGGGCATCCCAAGATTTGAGTGACACTTTGGCGTGGTTCCACCAAATGGAAGTGGTACACATTCCTTTGTATTTTCCTAAGAGTAGTACCAAAATAACAAAATAACTGGCCTCAACCATAATACTTGTTGGTACCCTTCCTTTGGGGTACGAGAGACGGTATGGGTGGAGCTAGACCCATGACAATCAGCTGATGCGGCAACAGAAAAGTGTCACTCCCTTGTGCCTGGTGTTTCTTCAGCACCAGAGACCAACAGGGCTGCTGGATGTCCTCCATGGTTGTCCGTTGTGTTCTTGTCGCGTTGTACAACATCATGCTACATATCCCACTGACATGGCCGTTGGGCACAGCGCACACTAAGTACTGTTCAAGCCAGACTGAGGGCTTTACCATTGTAAACCATACCGTAGTGTACCAAACCGACCTGTACCATGATGGAAACACAGCTTTAGAGAGACAGGTGGAATTAAGTAGCTGTTATAAGTCACGTCAACAGAGGGCAAACTTTCACTCGATCTCCAGAAGGAATGGTTGGCTTATGCCGCTGGTGAAAGGAAGTCTGTGAAGTATTTTGACAGTCTGGTGTTAGAGTTGGAGAAGATTGGAGAAGATGAATTTCTCTGTGAGATGAATAAAGTATCTATCTATCTATCTGTCTATCTATCTATCTATCTATCTATCTATCTATCTATCTATCCATCTATCTATCCATCTATCGATACTGAGTGTTAAGAAAGAAACTAAGACAAAAACCCAGACACATCAGCACAGTCTACCAGGTCAGGGATAGAGGACACTATGAAGGATCTGGGAGGTTCATGATGATGTTCCCTACAGTTGCAAGACTGACTATGTCCCAATGCTGAACATACTGTAGATGCTCCTCTTGTTTCCTTAATTGCCTTTTTAGTCATATATGGCCACAGCCGCAGTGATGCACATAAAAACAACTTTATATTCAGTGTGTGTTTGTAGTTCAAGGAGTGTAAAAATAACTTGACATGAACATAACATGAAGCCAAACCACATCAGGTCACTTGAATGCATTGGAGACACTCTGTCATCACAGGAGACAGATGTGGCATTTTTAATATGCTCAGTGTCAAACGCTGTGAAATCTAATTTCCTCTTCGTCGCTGTCCCTGGAAGTTACACTGTTACAACAGAGAAAACATGGTTTTGTGTCTGTGTCAGATCTGGTTTAAACAAGTCGTGACGGCAGGATGTTAATGGACCGTCAAGGATGTCTCCAGCTCTGTCACTCTAACAGGATGTAAACATAATAGAAGGCGATGGAAAGTTACAGTCTTTATCTAAGGTACTTATTAAAATGTCAGTTTCTTGTCCAGCCTGCAGTTGACCTGTAAATCCCCAATTTTAGCAGGTAGTTGTTTGCGGGGATTAATTCCCCCCTCTTTATCTCCTCTTAACTTCATACCTGCCTGAACTGCCTCCGTATACGTCGTCGTCGTCGCTTCTATATCTCACACGTGTGTAAATGTATTTTCCCTCCCTTGCTGTACTTTAATCACTTTCCTTTATTTGGCTCATGACACACTGTAACTACACTCAAGCAAGTATTTATTACACATGATGTGGTTTTTTTTGTAAAGCCCTTTACAAGCTTTTAAAGAATGTTCTAGGTTCTGCCCTCAGGTTCTCGGTGGTTTGTAGAAATTTACAGTCTCAGTTTCCCCCCAAAAAAACTCTTGTTTCCACTTTCCATCTTTGGAGAATAATGCCCCTTTCTCTCAAGTAATGACACCTCTGCAGTGTTTATTTTTAAACTGAAAATACATTTATACATGAATGAACCTTAGCCCCATTAGTCACAAGCTCACCCCAGGTGGTAGCTGTGAAAAGAATGACATTTTAGTAAGTTTTAGTACATCATTTTACAGGAAATCTACACATTTTCCCCTTTAAAACTGTGGGGGTTTTTTTAAGTCATACATTTTCTCCCTCTCTCATTTATTTGGATAAGGTGTGTCGTTAAAAATGATTCACTGCATATCGAAGGCCAGGAACTAAACTGGGCAAATTTTCTTTTCTTGCAAAGCGTAACAGGAAAATGTGGAAAACGTCTTCCTTACCCTGCTTGTTTTTGGGGACATGATATGAAATGTAAAAAAAAAAAAGTGTCTTTGTTTATATCTCTATTTTAGAAATTCCTTATTACATCATGTATAAGTTTAGTTTTCATCTCCCAACTTGTTTGATAGATTTTTATGTGAATAACAGCCATCAATCTTGAATGTGAAAAGGTTTTAACACGATACAATATCTGATGAAAACAGCGTTAAGACGGTTCTGCACCTTTTTATGAGTATGTGCTCTCAGAGAGCGGATTGTGTGAGTTGCTTCAAAGATCATGTTTCAGCAACAACCACTTGTGAACGGCTGTCTGGCTGCTGCATGTAAGTTTTTGTTTTGTGCACGCCTTAGGTCATTCTGTAGATGCACGTGTGTCCCTTCAATGATGTCGGCCCCGGGGCCTTAAGTGTTTACTGACAGGGCAGAGTAACAAGCAGCAGTTGACCTTCTGATGAGGTGGAAGTGACTGGGTCACAACAAGAACATGTCAGCGCAGCTGCGTGTGTGTTTGTGTGAGCGTGTGCACCTGAGGAAGGAAACCTGATGGGAATGAATTACTCCTTTTGTTGCCTTAGGCTCTCTGTGTGTGTGTGTGTGTGTGTGTGTATTTGGGTTTGTGTATGTCAGTGACAGAGATGGAAGAGGAGGACGGACGCCACATTTTGGGTCGTGATTCTGTTACGGGGAACTGACCTGATCAAAAATAACCATTGTGTGACGCAACGACAGCTGCTCCCATCAGTCTGCAGACTCGTGGTCCCGATGGTGATGAGAAACAGCGACATGAAGTCCTTTACAGATAGACACAGATAGACAGACATACTTTACTGATGCCAAAAGTGGAAATGTTCATTCCATCAGCTGCGGCTGTTCTCAATAAAGCACTGTTTCCATACAAATTGCACTTTAATGCAGTGCACATTTATTGTTTTTACTTTTATTTGTGCATTTGGGAGTCTTAGTTTATTGTTGGGTGTGACGTGTCTTTTGACTCCATGCCAGTGCCATAGAGGACTCTCTAAACACACAGTTGCACCGGCCATAGATAATGTAGATGGTAAAGATGTGATAACAGGGGAGCGAGTTCAGATCACGAGTTGTGAGAAAAAAAGCAGCATAGCAGCAGAGGATCACAGGGTTTAAGCGAAAAGAGTTGCGTAAATATCGGACCTGCGTGTTTTTCGGGGTAATTTAAGAAGCAAGCACACATTTTCATTGGAGCACTCTGTGGAAGGATAAAGCCAAGTTTATGATCTGAGCGTAGTTAAAAGTACAACTTAGAAATAAGCGTATTCTCTAAATGATAACTGCTTTCAGAACTGATTGGACAATTACGACATCCTCTGCCGGGACCCTTTTGCGTTACCTCGCTCCGGTTCTTTTGACAAACGCGTAGTGACACATCGCGCCGCATGTATACACTCACACATACTCACACACACACACTTCTACCTTGTGCAGTACATCAACACAGTGTCCCGCTGTTAAGTGCTCTCCATCAAAAGCATTCCTCGGGCCCTTTCCTCGAGCTCCAGTCTCACTTCCTTGCCAATAACAACGTTGCGTTGGACCCATCTGACCCAAAGTCCAGTGGAACGTTAAGGGGATTAAAAGAGCGAACTCTGGATTCAAAACCAAAACATAAAGAGAAAGCCGTGGCTGTCACACAAAATATGCGTTAGAAAAACCATGTATTCAAATGCTTTGACCTATTTCAACTCATCCAGTGTCATGTATGTCAGCTTAGAGCTTGGACATTAGATGGCAGTTGTCTTTCAATTTCAAAGGAGAATCCAGATTAGACAGCCAGTGAAAACACACTGGAGCTGCAAGCTAAGTCAAATTGACTTAAACTGCTCTACTGTCAGAGATGTATTTATGTTAGAGTAGATTGAACTAAACTGGACATTATACGACTATTAGCCAGACATTATATCTCTCCTGAATTAGATTGAAACGTGATTGGCACTTTTACTGTAGTCTATTATTAAAATAATATTAAATTAAATATAATATTTTTTTAGTAATATTAGTTCCATTGTTTAAGACTCTGAGTTTGACCTGTTTTACCAAGCTCCCAAACTTGATGCACTGTATCAATGGTTCTCAAACTTTCAACAGAATAATGGAGGAAAGAAGAGGAAAACTCTAAACTTGTGTTTACTGTGATGGAAAAATTTTAAATCCTAACAATTCCCTGTCTATAGCATGTAAATAATGACACAGCTCACATGGGTTAAGGACGCACACTTTGAGAATGTAGTGCATTATAACATTGGAATTGTATGCACATTGTGAATATTCTAAACTATACTAAACCATAAAGTACTATGCTGTAGATGTATGGTAGATTAAATAAGTCTTTTACCCATCATCTCCACATCACTATTGCATTGCACTAAATGCTTTATGCTAATGAATACACTTTTATTAGGTAAATAAGTAGTTACTTTTGGGTAAAACTGAAAAGAACAGAATGTCTGAGCTGATCTCAGTTTCTCCATTTCAGAGCTGGAAGGTTCTGCCCCTGTGGGAGTTTGTGTATGTGTGTGTATGTGCGTGTGTGTCTGATATGGGCTGCATTTTCCTGTCATTACTCTGCATAATAACAGGTATGCACATATATCCTACCTACATACTCCCTGCTGTAAAAAAAAAAAAAAAATGGGAGGGTGTGTGTGTGTGTGTGTGTGTGTGGAATGTGTGCGTGTCTGCATGCATCTGGAGACAAACAGCGTTATATTGTTGCGGAAAGTCAGTTTTTAGGGAAACTGGTGCCATGAGCCCTAAATGTACTAAACAGACCAAAGTTTAAAGCCCTGCAGTTGTCTTTGACACCCCTCCTGACACACACACACACACACTGCACAGATAAACAGACAAAGATGCTTAACCACATAATTTGACTAAACGCAGCGCCGTACACAAACTAACATTTAGCTGCACATGCTGTACAGTTTATGTCCTAAGGGACCTGCACACATGTGGAAACACACAGGTTTGCACAGCTATTCTTCTCAGGACACGTCTTTGACTTCCATTCATGTGGACAGCCTAAACAAAGCATTATCCATAACCGTAAGTGGAACCCCTGAAAGTCTTACCCTAAACTTAACCTAACCACAATTCAAAACTTGACCAGTTCCGAAGAAATGAGGTCCTGCCTTTTTAGGACCAGATTTTGGTCCCCATGTGGTTGAATACAGTGACATTTTTCATTGATCTTACAAATAAACATTGTTGGGGATTAGCATTAAAATATCAGTTGACGTTTCAGTCCACTAGAGGGTGCTAAATGCTCAATCTCACTAGAGCCGTTGTGTGATAATATCGTATCGTGACTTAAATATTGTGATGATATCGTATTGTGACTGAAATATCGTATTGTGACTTAAATATCGTATTGTGACTTAAATATCGTATTGTGACTTAAATATTGTTATAATATCGTATCATGACTTACAATATAGTGATAATATTGTATCATGACTAAAATATCGTGATAATATCGTATTGTGACTTAAATATCATGATAATATCTTATCATGACTTAAATATTGTGATAATATAGAACTGTGACTTAATTATCAAGATATCGTATTGTGATAATATCGTATTATGACTTCAACATAGTGATAATATTGTATTGTGACTTAAATATCATCACTTAAATATCGCGATAATATCGTATTGTGACTTCAATATCGTGATAATATCGTATCATGACTAAAATATCGTGATAATATCGTGTCTCTTGAGATTCCCACCTTCACCATGATGACCGCTGGACCTGACAAGGTCACATTTATGTCAGAAAAGGTCCCAAAAGTACACACACACACACTAAGCTTGTGTCTCATGAAAGAGAAGAATAGATTTTTGTACTTGCTTCAGTTTCACCTCTAGAGACAGATTTAAAAGGACTTTGGTCATGGATCGTGCGAGAGGAGGAGGAGGAGGAGGAGGAAGAAAGAGAGGGAAGAAAACGGCTCCACTGTGTTCTCTTCATCAGGCAGAGAGTGTCAGGAGGGGAGGAGGAGAAGAGGGTAAGGAGGGAGAGTGTAGGAGAGGTTAACTGCTGAAAGTTGAGAGGTTCACTTCGAGGTTCCACTCCCGTGATCCTCTTGGGAAGCTGAGGTTCAGCTTCAGCGTGCAAATCTGAAAAAGGCAGGAGACCAGTAAATCACCTGTGAGAAAACCAAGAGATAAGGCACTGAGCGAACGCGCCGGTGCCAATGAGTGTGACGAAAGAGGGAGCAGGGAGTACGAGAGCAAAACTAAAGTGCAGGAGAGAGGCCGATGAGAGTGATGACAGGGGAGAGAGAGAGGATTGAAGGAGGCAGAGGAAAGGAAGTGAGGGGGTTAAGGGCGAGAAAGAGAGAGAGGTAGCAAGGGAGTAGTGAGTGAGTTCACAGGAATGAGATTTCAATCTGTTGGAGAAGGAAAGGAAGAAAATGAACATTAAAGGGACATTTAAGATGTATAGAAATGGTACAAACAGACAAAGAAGACAAAGGGAAAGGAGAAGAAGTAATGGAATTAGAAGGGTATATGAAGAGAGAAGAGTAAACCTTAAAATAAGACTAAAAGAAAAGGGGTAAACAACTGTGCTGCAGAGGAAAGAAAGAAATCAAGGTGGAGGGAAGGGAAAATGAGAAAAAGTGAGCTGTTGAGCCACTGATGAGAAAGCCATACAGCTAAATGAACACATTAATCCCATCCAGGAGGGATGGAGGCAGGACAGAGGAGGAGGAGGAGGAAGATGTACTAGACCACCTAACATAAAAAGGAGAAAATGACATGACATGAATGTCTAAAATTAAAAATGATATTGTTATTTATTTGGCAAATTACAAACTGAATTCAGCCCTTTTTCTAGCCAAACTTGAGCTGGCTCACTGGGCTTCTTCTCTCAGAGGTCAGAAATTAATCAAGTGTAACCTTCAACCATTTAAATTAATGTTTCTGTTCAGGAATGCAAGTAAATAACTATAATTTGACATCTTAATCGAGAAACTACTAAAAATGACATGCAGTGTACCTACGCATGTAAAATTAGACGATGGGATGTTGTGTTGGTGGATGCATTTGCTCTTGCAGCACTTTCTCCTTAAAGGATCTGCACATGAAGGTAAATTAAAGGTTTCCATATGTCACGTAATCTGGCATCAGGCGGTTCATTTCCTGTCATCAGAATGTACCGAACCACAAATGGTGTTTGTTTAAGTGCATGTGTTTCTAATCTTTATCAGACCGTATACACTCAGCCAGATAAGCCTCTACTGTATGTGGCACATTGTTGAAATAAAACTCCCTTTGTCCTTCTTTTTTTAAAACGTTTAACCTGCAGGACGTGACCTGACATTGGGTTTGTTTTGTGACGGATTTACATACAATTGCCTTTTGTTGTGTGTCAGGACGCTTTGTCCACTTCTTGGTGGCCTGTGTGTGTTTGTACTTGGATGCTGATAGAATTGTTTTAACCCAGGAGGAGTGAAAGAGAGACCAAACAAAGACATCTGAACTCCTACTCTCCATTTTCCTGTTTTTCTTTCAATGTATTACTCTCCTACTTTGGCCATATTTAATTCCCCTTCACTGCGCACACGTACTCCCTTAAATTCCATCCTCCTCCCTTTGCCTCTCCTTCCTCTCCCTTTCTCCTCCCCCTCATTCCTATTCATTTCTCTATCGCCCCTGCTCCTCTCCATCTCTGTCTAATTTCCTTCCACCTCTTCCAGTCATTCTGTCTGCTCCTCCACCCTCTTTGTTTTTCTAGTGTGCGGTTTCACCTTAGAGCGGCTACTGATTGGTCAAGGTCACGCCTGATTTGGTCTCAACACGACATCTCAGTTGATATTGAACTCACCGCGTGGTTCTGTGTTTGCTCCCAAGGGGGTTTTATTGGCGACATTGTTAAAATGTCAATGTTTTAGTTAAGCCATTATAAAATTACGAAAAAGGTTAAAGGATAATTTCAGTGTTTTTCAAGCCCTATGTTTATGTTCATTTAGTGTGGGAACAGTGAGAGTTTCTCATGTGTTCTAAACTCGATCCTGTTGGCTCACCTCTTCTCAAAATCCATCCATCTCTCCGGACACTGGTTAGTTTAAGGGTGAAGCTCATCATACATATATTAAACCAAACAATAAGATGAGAAAGCAGTCAGGGAGTGCAAACCTGCGCCAAGGCCGCTCAGTTTCCCATTGCGTCAACACACTCCCCTGCTTCACAAAAGGTTAACAATTGTTTTTAAATAATTCCTGAATCAGGAACCGTGTCCAAGTCAGTCCACCAATCATTTCTTCATTAATCATTTCTTCTTTCGGGGCCGTAACCTTCACCGAGAATTCCATCCAAATCTCCTTGGCTGAGGCAAATGTGAAAATGTAACTTGTGATATATATTTAACCTAGAGGCAAAAGATACTAGAGAAAATAATAATGTGTCATCATCCATTTAACTCGTTCTTCAATCCAAAAAAAAATACCAAATAAATTATCTTCATGTTGCAGCAACAAATGAAGGAGTTACTTTCCTTTGCCTTAAATACTTGTAAGAAGAATATTTTGAGGTGTCGAACAGTTGATTAGATGACAAATGTGATTGTGAGTTTTGGTTTTATTTTGTAGCATTAGGACTACTGTTGGGGATAGTGATTCTTTGGCTGTTGGACACAAAAATCTCTGACGTGCAGACACTGGTTGTGATAGAACACATTTAAAAAGACACTTAAGAGATGATTCGCTAAGTTGTTAGTGGATTTAAAGCTGATTTGGATCATTGTTGATCTTTGTGATGTAATATTATTTGTATGCTGCAACCTCTGTCATGCAATACTATCAGACCTGACTGAGGGAGCGTTTTTTTAAAGCAGCAGGACACAGGGTGGACCAGGGTGAATTTTAACTGCTAAACAACCAGGTTTTATAAACAGTAAAATTCATTCCTTTTGTTTGTAGTCATTATTCCAACATGTGCAGTGTAGGAATGTTGCCGGGGCGACGGAAGATCCTAAACTCCTTGTCAATGTCAAGTCAAGTCAAACTTTATTTCTAGAGCACATTTAAAAACAACCAAGGTTGACCAAAGTGCTTTCCAGAGTTAGAGGCACGGCAACATAAAAGGTATAAAACATAAAATCAATAAAAACATAAAAGTAAAACAGTAAAATAGTAACATTAATGTGTCCGGGTTGACTCTTCTTATCCTGAAGTGAAGGCCAAGGAGAAGAGGTGGGTCTTTAAAAGTGATTTAAAATGTCCAATGGTGGGGGGGCAGATTTAATTTCCATTGTTAAATCATTCCAAAAAGGCCCGATGGTTTGATTAATCAAAGCAGGCAACAGAGAAGAATTTCCATTAAAAATGTCTTTCTCCATCTTGTCACCAAGGTCCCCCCAGGGTGTCGGAGCGGGTGGCTCACCGCCAGAGCGTCCGCCTCGGTCGCACCATGAAGCTGCCTTGTCCGGTGGAGGGCGACCCCCCGCCGCTTATCATGTGGACCAAAGACGGCCGCAACATCCACAGCGGCTGGACGCGATTCAAGGTGTTGCAGCACGGCCTGCGGATCAAAGACGTGGAGACGGACGACGCCGGGACTTACATCTGCAAGGCCACCAACGGCTTCGGGAGCGTCAACATCAACTACACGCTCATCATCATCGGTGAGTGTCTTGTAATGGCTGTGTCGTTGCATCATTGCACACAGGGTTAGATGAGGTGGCTCGGGCACCTGGTTAGGATGCCTCCTGGACACCTCTAGGTGAGGTGTTCCCGGTGTTCCTCCCCCGGGGAAGACCCGGGACTCGCTGGTGAGACTCTGTCTCTCGGTTGGCCTGGGAACGCCGGGGAGAGGGAAGTCTGGGCCTCAAGCTGCTACCCCTGCGACCTGACCTCGGATAAGCGGTAGAAAATAGATGGATGGATTTCAGACATAAAATTGCCGTTACTATTATTAGTTTTTCCAATTTTTTGAACTTGGATAAAAACACAGACTTCTTTTCTGTTTGTGTCACAGCAGACTGATAAAAACCAGCCGTAGCAGTAAATCATAGTATTTTGCTCTGTCAGTTTTTCTTATCCTCTCTTTTAAATATAATCGAACTGGTATATCAGTGTCAGTGAAGTTCAGGGGTTTACGTCTATTGCCGCACTGCACACACACATGAAGTCATTTGTTTTATTTCAGTCCGGTCTGATAGTATTGTTTGACGGAGCCAGCTTTTTTCGACGATGACGAACACGGCATACAAATAATGTGAAGACTGCTGCATACATTTCAAGTTACGCACGGCAGCTTTGGTTAAGTTTACAGTTGGTCTCCCCAGGCTCATATCGTCTCGTCGTCATGTCACACGTGATTTCTTTTCTGTCTTTCTCTCTGATTTTCCACGCTTGCTCGCTCCCATTGACTCTGCGCTGTGAGATTATCTAGGATGTAATTAGCCGGGTGAGGTTGGGCGAGCGATTAAGACTGTACAGTACGAAAGCCTGTGTAGTTCTCCAGACAATGAAGCCCTGCTTTTGTCTGGGTGTGTGTGTGTGTGTGTGTGTGTGGCGACCACAATTATTCATTATGAATGAGACATCTGTTGGAGAAGATGCTCGTGTTTTCGCTTTGTGTTTGTGAGTGAGACGTTGCGTCACTGTAGTGTGGAATGTCATGTTTCTGTGTGCGTCTCGGTTTTGACAGCGCCATGAAAAGACTCATTGTGTCTTGCTTTTTTCTACGTTTTAATTTTCCAGCTCTACAGTCATAAACATTAGTCTGTTGTCAGTGTGTCTTGGTGTGTGCAGCAGCAGCAGCAGCAGCAGCAGCAGCAGCATGTGTTTCCTCCAGTCGTTGTACAAGCATGTACTGAGCTGTAGTCTCAGACCATGAGGACGATGACAACCTTGCTGCTCAGATACAGGTGTTTGTTCCTGACCGTCCGTGCTGACACTCAAATAGCCGCCGCTTCCCTCAGCTGTTAAATTTGTCAACAAAGTACCATTTTTTCTTCCTTTTTATATTTCAAATCCAGACGAAGAGCAAGTCCCCATGATGTAAAATTGTAAAAACTGTAAAGTGAACACATGTTTTATGGATTGGTTTAAGTATTCCCTGTGTGTGTGTGAGTGTGTGTGTACCTGGTATTCCTTTCGTTGTGAGGACCAACATCTGTTTACACAGTCACATTATGGGGGACTTGTCTTCCTTAAGGGGACAAAAATCAAGTCCCCATGATGTAAATGAGTACATTTTAAGGTGAAGACGCGTTTTAAAGACAGGTTTTAAAGTTAAGTTAAAGTTAAGATTAAGCCATAATTATGTTTAAGTTTCAAGTAAATCTCCCGGAAATTAATGTAAGTCAATGTAATGTCCTCTGAAGTCATGGGAACCAATGTGTGTTTGTGTGTGTGCGTACTAGGGCAAACAATTTACATTGTTATGGTTAATGTTAGTGATAGTGTTTTTTAGGCCAAGTCAATGCACTGTCCTCGGAAGAATAGCTGTGCAAATATGTGTGTGTGTGTGTGTGTGTGTGTCAGGTTTCAGTCAGTTGAGCAGACGCCAACAGGGAGATTAAGGCTGCACTACCTTCCAGAGAATCTGACTAAAGCATCTCTTTATGCCCAGCGTCGGCGCTTCAAAGACGGGCACGAGTTAAAAACAACTGTGATGCAGATATTCGCCTGAATTCACCTTGTTAACGGTGATGCACGTTCACTTATCTTAAACTAAGGGTTACGCATAATTTTGCAGCAAAGTGGGCGCTGTAAAGATTACACTACAGTTGTTTGTGTCAAAAAGTCCTTCAGTGTTTTGATAAAAACTACAATATCCATAGATGTTTTTCATGTTTATTCATGGAATTTTCTCTCAGTTTCATTCGGTTGTTGTCAATCCACATTTTTTCCAACTTCAACTCAAGAGCGATCTTTAATTATCTTGACATTTCATCAGGATAAGTATCAATATCGATTGATTTCAGTCATTTTTATTGTTATTATTGCCATATCCTCCAGCCCTACACACAGAATAAATAAACATTCTTCTTCTTCAGTGATAATTATCGGTGTGTGATCCAAAGCTGTATCGGTCTTGATGTGAACTTCAAAGGCGGGCTGGCATACAGAGGGCAGGGGTGGTGGTGGGAGGGGGGGGCGGGGTGCAGGAGGGGTGCAGGAGGGGTGCACAACAGCTGCAGCTGAGGTCATCCATGCAGACAGCTGCTGCCTCTCTCTCTCTCTCTCTCTCACTCTGTATCTCATTTACTATCCTTTTCATTCACATTAAACTTCCTCATGTTCACTCACTCACTCACTCACTTCAATGGACCAAACAAACCCACATGACTTTGTTTCATCTCGAGGATTTCTTTCTTTCTTTTCGTCTCTGACGACCACCTGATTTCACCTAAACCTTCATGCATGATGTTATTCAATGTTAGAATTAGCGATGATATAGATGCACTCGACAAAAACGGTCCCTTCTCAACGTGTTTGTGCGAGCTCTGCTGGGATGTTCGGCGGCATCCACACAGTCTATGACGAGGGTGTTTCTCTCAGTATCCAATGTCAAATGGTTAAATTTAGCATTGTGGGTTTTTTGTTTTTTTTCTCAGAACTATCTCTAAGAATAAAAGGATCAACATCTTACCCGATTTGCTACGTAATGCACGTTAATAATAATGTCGAAGAACGATGATGTGCTGAATAATTAAGCAGTCACGCCACGACACGCCCCCCTCCACTCAAACAGCCAAAAGTTCATATACAGCACACACACACACACAAGGGAAGATATCATTACACTTTTATTACACTGCCAACAAGCCCAGAAAAACCTTAGTGGACTATTTATGGAGACAGAGACCAAACTACACGAGGGAATAGAAGAAAAGATGGAAAACACTGACAGCAAGACACATTTAACTGTGAAAATACCAGTGTTTCTGCCTCGACAGCTACACCTGACACATGTCGGCTTCAACTTTTGATGGAAAAACATGCAAGAGTGTTTAACTGCAAAATATTTGGAATTTTTTTGAAATGCAATTGAATTTAATCGACTTTAATTTCTCTTCTAAGAAAGGCCAGTAAAGGTGACAAAAACGGTTTGGGATGAAGACAGCTGGCTGCTGGATGAAAACTCTCCAAACCTCAGATTATACTTCAAATATCAAGTTAATCTTTACCACATTAATATGAGGGCTGGAGCTGCACAAAATGATTTTTAAAAAACAATTATATAGCAATTATCTTTTGACTGATATTATCATTGCAATATGTTTCACAACTGGTTCAACCCGTTTTATTTTCTGCAGCACTTGAGAATTTCACCCTGATGCTCTTTTGACAAACATTTAGCAGTGTCTATCGATTTTGAACTTGGTTATATTGCGATTTTTTTTTTTCTTGATTTGCGACTCCTAACTAACAACATGAACGGTAACCAGTGGTACACTGTGCTCCACCTGGTTCACCTTCACAGTTGACCTTTCTCTGAAATCCAAGCCAGAATTCATGCAGCAGCATCTCCTTCCAGAGGCGCTGAGCACAGAGCGCAGTGCTGTGTTTTCATAGCTGGAGCAATCTGCATACGCAATGGCATCCAGAGCATGAGAGAGAGCACGAGTGTCCTCATCTGCTAATAACTAGATGAAAATGAAGCGTCGTTTTAGCGCCGTGATCTTGTTTTATTCTCTGTTTTCTCTTTTCTTTTTTTATTCTGCCTCCACACCTCCTCCCCACTCTCTCTTCTCCTTCCCTCAGCTTTCATCTCCGCTCCTCTCTTTGTGTGGTCCTGCGGTAATTATTCTATGACCGCTCCGTTTCACAGTAATGAGCCCACACCCGCGTATTATTGTCTCTCCCTCTCAATTTCTAACCCAAAGTATCTCGAACACCTTTTTCCGATTAGCACTCAATCTCTGCCCTCGTCCCTGCTTCCTCAATTGCTCGGCTCCTTTTCCCGAGGACCGACGTTTTAAATTTCGATCAATATTCTTTAGGGGGTTTAATCGCGATACTGTTCATAGTGGATGTTTTATTGTGTGTTTTGTTTTGTTTTGTTTTTTATTACGCGTGAGTTGGCAAATTAATCTCGGTCTTCTAATCTCTATCTGCTTGTTGGATTAGGACAGGAGAGTCCTTATTTCTTCTTCATCTTCTCCTGTCTTTCTCTCAGCTGTGTATACTCTGCAATATTCTGAAATAAATGATCCCAGATAAATGATCAAAAATTCATAATCCAAACCAGATGTGATGACAACGGGAGTGTGTCTGGAATAGAGTTTGGAAGCCGAGCGTAAGAAGGAAGGAAGGAAGGAAGCGGTTTGCAGCCGTGTGTGTGTGTGTGTGTGGCCAAGGTACAGAATTGCTCATATTGCGTTGGACCAAATTCTTGTGGTTTTATGCCCGGATTAATTCGCCATCACTGCCGCAGTTAACTATCACTTAATACTCATACACAGTCTCCATACGTTTTGGGCAACTTAGTGCAGACCGGTTTATTCAGGTTTATGCCTTCCTGTGTTTGTGTTGCGTGTGTGCAGCTGTCTCCTGCGCAGAAACCTAACACATCAGATCAGGTTGCAGGTCCACATCATCATCATCATCCACTGTGTCCCACAGTACCTTCATATCACCGAGTCCTCTCAAATGTCACTTCTTTTTCTTTTAATTGAAATATCTGGTGCCTCATCTGGAGAGGATGGAGAGGTGGCCAAGGTTTGCAGCCTAATGAGAGTGTGAGTCATTCACACACAGAGAAATGAATGTGTGTGTGTGTGTGTCGTCTGTGCTCCACACTCATACACCTTCTTACAGACGCACAAGGGCAGCTGTGCCTGTCTTTGCTGTGTTTTTACTGAGTGTGTGTGTGTGCATAAATGTGTGTGTTTTTACTGCCAGATTCCTCTGCTCAGGTTACACACACACACACACACACACACACACACCACTTTTTTCAGTAATGGCTGAAAAATGCATGGAGTTAACCTGGTGCTTCAGCTCGCTGGTTCGGACAAACCGCCGCCTCATTTGTGTTTTGTGGTGTTGAGTTGAGGGGTTTGAGGCCTCATTGGGGAGTGTGTGTGTGTGTGTGTGTGTGCTTGTATTTGTTACCTCTTTAGAACCTTTCCTGGCATCAACACTGACCATGTCAGGATTATTAATCCTCATGGAGACCCAAAACTGGTCCTAATGAGGCAGAACCTCATTTCTTACGAGGTTTAGGGCCTAAGATTTGAATGGTGGTTAGGGTTAGGCATCGACTGGTTCTGATTAACTTTAGGCATATCGCTTTGTTTCAGCCAATGCAGCGTCCTAAGAACAATAGCTGTGCAAACCCCTGTGTGTGTGTGTGTGTGTGTGTGTGTGTGTGTGTTGGAGGCGCTCTCAATCCTGATTTACAGAACATGAAAAAGATGTTGTTTTGAAATGAGGCCCAGAAATCATGGAGTGGTTTAGTCCCGCTGCTCTTGAACCGCGTTGGCCTTGAATCAGATCCCACCAGTTTTACCATGTGCCTCCATGTGTTTCATTTATACCATTTGATAAATAGAAAAATACTAAATATCCATGTAAATCCATTTTATTGCACCATTAAAGCTTTGCTTTAAATCTAAGTTTTAGCATTTGGCCCTCATTAGGAAGTCAGAAAACAGGGTTTTATTGTTGCTGATGGGTCGGATTCTGTACGATTTACCGAGCCCATCCGTGCACACACGGGGAAAACTCTTGTTTATTTGAAATATTTGATCAGGTTTGATTTGACTGTTCGACTCAGAGCAGGGCCAAACACGTTCAAGTTTGAAAACAGTCAAATAAAATGTTCCTTCCTGACTGAGTCACATGTAGAGTAAACTAAATGTTTGGAAAACACGAAGAAAAAAGAAATCAGCTTATCTCGCCAAAAGTGATGAAACTAGTCTTTAAAAAAAAAAAGTATACATTCTAACGGCGTTAATGCTGTAAAAAACAAATTATGACATCAAGAAGGAGTTGAGAGAAGAAGGTTTTGTCTGTTTTAGAGTTTTTTATCATCACACTCGCTCATTCCATACGGCTCCATATCAGATTAGTAACAACAGACTTCCCCCGACAGCGAAGCAGACAAAGCTGGCTCTCCGGAAATCAGGGTGGCACGGCGGTGAACAGAGATGTAAACATGCTGGTGTCCATGTGTGTGCACGAATATGTAAAAACACACAATGGACTAACACATAGGGATTAAATTCAAAAAAAAGAAGACTAATTTTGAAAGTTATACAAAAGTATCGCCGAGTCGTGTTGAGACAAAAACACAAAATCTAATATATCAAAAAAAAAAAGGCACCGTGCAGCCAGAAGAATAACCATTCATTCATGCGCTCACTCACTCACCTCACAGGCAGATGTGAATAGAGTGCAAATGTGCGCGTGCACATGCATGTACAAGCCTGCACACTCCTCAGGGGCCCCGGCCTCCATTTCATGGCTGTCTGTCCCACATCCTTTCGTTCTGCCTCGTTTCACTTCCAGCAAAGACGTGGAAAGAAGATGGACTTGCATGTAGGGGCAGCGGAAGAAAGGAGCAAAGCTTCTGCTTTTTTCCTGGCTTCAGTTTGAACACGTCAATATAGTCTGCAGAAGAAGAAGAAGAAGGAAGACAAATAACAATCTGTCCTAACAGGATGAGATGTCACGCGTGAATCCAAAACACTGAAGGGATAAAGAGACGTCGACCTGTCGTAACGTTCCGGAAACGGCACACACACACACACACACTCAAAGCGACTGTATTTCCTTTTGTATACATTAATGTTTTAGTATTAACTCGATTAAAACAACTCTCAGGATAAGCAGATTAAGATGTGTGAAGTATTTTGGTCATCGTAGAGGACGTAAATTAATCTGAGACATAATCGGTCTATGGTGGATTTTAGATTAAATGTTCTGTAATAGCAACTAATGTCAACTTTTTAAGCAAAATCATGTCTTTAAAGGTCCAGTAAGTGAGAAATAGTGACGTCCAATGGTGAGACTGCAGAGTGCACTCCTGATCACACCTATCAAGAAACTACGGTGGCCTCCACATGGCAGAAAGGATATAAAAGGCTTATCAAATAAACAAACTTATGGACATGGAGTATTCACTTTCTGCTGATAAAGTCTACTAAATGTAACACACTGGACCTTTAGGTCTTAAGGACAATAGTCCGATTATTGATGTGAATGTTGAAACTCTCGTCTTTATCTGTTTTTACCGTTTATCCCCCTCTCTCTCTCGAGCCAGCTGTTGTGTACCCTCTCCTCCACCAGCTGATAGAAGTCGTCTTTTCTCTTGAGCATCTTTCAGCTCCTCATTCTTCTCCCTCCCCGTTTGCCTTCATGCTCCATTTACATCGGCGTATGTGTGAGAGAGAGAGAGAGAGCGCGAGTGTGAGTGAGCGAGTATGGCCTGTATCTACTGATTCGATGCCAAGTCCAGCTCTCATGGACTCCTAATGGCTCTTAAATACCCTCCGCTAGATTCAGTTGTCTGTGCAATATGCCATCTGTCCGTCATCGCGCCCAGAGCGGCGACTCGCTGTGACGCGGAAATCCAACACAACAGAAGTGATACATGAGGCTTTTGTATGATTATGTGGAGTTTTTTTGCTATTGTCTCATTGAGCCTTGAAATCTCTTCAGCTCACCTCCCCGAATTACATTCCCCTCTCACGGATAAATCTTTCCTTTCCTTTCCTTTCACTCTGGCGTGCTGTCATGCTACATTTCTTTATGCGAGTCAAATGTGGCGCAGTCACATGACCCGGAGGAAACTATTGATGTCTGCTTCTGACATTTCTCACCTGGCGCTCGCCTGTGTTTTCAATCACATGGAGGCATGGGCGAGTCATGTTGCTCGAGTCTTGAGTGTCATCCTAATACTGTTTGTAGAGCTGCAACTAACTTTTATTATTTTCATCATCTGTCGATGAATTTGTCGATTATTTTCTCGATTAATCGCATCAGAAAAACCTTAAAAAATGTTGTCAAACCTGGAAATGATGATGTTCTCAAATGTTGTTTTGTCCACAAACCAAAATGATTAACCGATTACAGATTATTTTAGTAATCGATGTATAATCGATTCATTGTATCAGGTCTACTCGTTTGTGTCACTTCCTCCACTTCCATCCTTTTTGTGAATCCTGTTTCCGGGTGGAAGTTGCCTCTAACTTCATCCACCAGCTGTTCATTAAGTATATAAAGCAAATGTGTTTTCACTCTGGTTTTCCACAGCAACTCTCGAATAGCTAATATGAGATGTAACCTTACCTCAGGGCGTGTGTGTCTGCCTGCATGCGTGTGTGTTCTTGTATTTATCACCTCTTTAGGACCGTTGTCGGGACGAGTAGTCCTCTTGGAGACCAAAACTTGGTCCAGAACCTCATTTCTGAGGAACCGATAAAGTTGACGGCTGAGATTTGAATTGTGGTTTGGATAACGCTGCTTTGTTTAGCCTGCCCAAATGAATAGAAGTCAATGCAGTGTCCTAAGAAGAATAGCTTTGTGTGCATGTGTGTTTTTTGGCAGAGTGGGCATCCTCAGATTTAAAATAATATAATTATAATAAGATCCAAATGTAGCAGAATTTAACACGGCTCTCTTTTTTAGTGCACTATTATTCATATCGTTTTGCGCGCGCCGTCCTGAAATACAAGAGCCAGTGTGGGGGAAACTGGATATTTGACGATGTGGGCATCTCGGTTTCTCAGTTTGTTTAATGTAATTAAGGCGGAACTTCTCAGTCCAACAGTAACAAAAAAAAAGATGAGGGAGACGCCGTGACAGAGAAGGGGAAGCAGAAGAAGACGATGGTAGATATATTGGTGATAATGAGGGAGGCACAAAATGGAGCAAGCAAAGGATGTTGGGCTGCACGCAACAGTGGAAACAATTAAATTATATTAATGATGATTGATTTTGATGTATTCAACCCACGATAGTTGGGCCAGAAATGTGTCAATAACATCAACATCTTTCAGAGTTCCTTGTAACTACACAGTGGTTAGTCATTAGGTACTTGAATCCACGTTGTTGCTGTTGCTTCATATAAATAATGTTGATAAATGAGATAAAACTATTGTGATTATGTACTTTATATATTTATCCCCTTAGGAAAATTTCTTCTCTGCATTTAACCCATCCTCTACTAGAGGAGCAGGGGGCAGCCACTGAGCAGTGCCCGGAGAGCAAATGGGGGTTTTGAGTACCTTGCTCAGGGGTACTCCAGCCTTTTGACCTGGTGGGGACTCGAACCGGTAACTCTAATTACTATCAACGACCATTGCTGACTGACATAATCCAGTCATAGTGGTTTTAATAGTCTTGGTGGTGTGTGGTCACTCTTCACTCTACTGTGGTAAATATTAAACTCTGCTTCTAAACAGAAACACAAGGTCAATCATTTATCAGTTTCAATGTATTACATCTATTCATTCAATGTTTACATTGTATTTTCTATGGAATTCTTTGAATTCACCCAATGTTACCAATGTTATAATTTGGATTTCCATGCAAACCAAGCCCAACCTGACGAGCTTAGGTCAGGTCATCCATGCTCTAGTGGGATCATCCACAGAGACCCCTGGTCAGCTTGAATCCTACTCTGGTCCAACTCAAAGAATACATGTAGTAGTAGCTTATAATCTGCATGTGAAAAATTAGATTTAGTCCAATTTAAATCTGGGTTTAGTCAGTTCAAGGTAATGTAAACATAGAGACGGAGTAAGGTAACGCTCAAGCAGAAGAACTTCAGAGTCTCTCAAAGAGACACTGCTCTTAAAGTGGGTTCCTGTGTCCTGCACACACACACACACACACACACTTAACAAACCACCCACCACATCTTCACAGCCTCACTCCACCTTCCACTGAAAGGAGACGAGGTTCTTCAGCGTCCCTCTCGGCATAACTCCCCCGTCCCCTCACTGCCCAACACCACCGACTCCGACGGCGTTTTCTCACGGCAGAGGGGTTAACCTCCCCCCGCAACCTCATCAGTGCAAACACTCGCAACACAAAAAGATGACTGGCAGGTGGACGAGCTGAAGCAGAGCGAAGAGGGATTAAGGAAGAAGGAGACACAGGTGCACAGCTGAAGTGGCAAACTTCATCAAATACACAACCACCAAGAAAAAACGGGGGGATTAGAGCTCGATAGATAGATAGATAGATAGATCACTTAAATGCCTAAAATATCACTTAAATCTGCTACTAAGAAAATACAGATGCAAACGAAGGAGGGAAAGGAGGTGTGAATGGGTGAGTGTGAGTATTCGTGTCTGATCACAGCAGTTAGCAGGGGAGCTGTGCACGTCTGAATAGACAGCTTAGTAGCTATTATACGGTCTGGAGGATTAGTCGTGTTCACTATTGTTACCCTCAGGAGGTACCAGCACACACACACACACACACACACACATGCATACATACACTTTCCCCCACATTTGTTCTTTTTTTATTATTATTTAATACAATAGTTATTCTTTTGTACTCCTCGCATAAAGCAGTGCACCATAACTTTATCTAAAACTTAAAACAGAGTTAAGAAGAACCAAGCCCAGCCGTCACCCAGGCTGACCCCCACCCTGTTCCTCCATAATCGGCCTGTCCATTGACAGACGTGCTTGTTCGCTCAAGGAGTCTTTTCTCATTAGGGTTGGGATTTTGTCGCTGGCCCTGCAGGCTCCATTGTCCCACTCAGGGCGCGTTATTAGCCGCCGCTCAACGTCCCCCCCCCCAACTGAATAGACCTGGGAGGAGTGGAGTGCCTACGAAGGGCAGGACAGCGTCTGGCAATTAGCAGCGACATGTTTGAAGAGAGGGAAGAGATGTTTGAAAAGGGAGAGTGGACCTGCGCTACAAAAAGGTTTCTTTTGAAGTTTTAGAAACTTTTGTCTCCTTCCTTTTTCTTTTTTTTTTAGCTGCCTCACTCTTGTGCTGTCATCAAAGCCAAAGACTGGTTCTTCAGCACGCCGCGTCCCTCCTCCGCCTCCCCCTCTCCTTTCTTTTCTCCTCTCATTTGTTACCCTTCTGCCCCCGAGAATGCATTTGTGTCAGCACCGAAAGGCCCTGTATCTTCTGCAGCCGCTTTGATGTCTTAATGATGACGTGAAGAGCGAGTTATGCTCAGAGAGTCCTCGTCCTCCCCTCCACTCCTCGGCCTTTGTCACTCTTCACATTTTCCGATCTCGCCACAGTGAGAACGAGCAGGTGGGAAGTAGTGGGAAAACTGCTCACATCGAGAGACAATAAAAAACAACACAACAGCAGGCATGGAACAACTTGTTCCACTTATCAAAAAGGTTTAATCATAGTTTCAGCTATGCATCCCAAAGCCTGGGTTTTATCTGCTCCTGATAAGACGTCGTCGTATTCGATGTTTTCTTGCCATGTTGCAGACGGGTAGACTAAACTGGTTTTTAAAGCCTTCCTCTGGGTCATATCACATCTCCAAAAAAAAAAACGCTTTATCAGTTGTTTTTGTAAACATTGAACAGAGTCGTGGACGAACAAACAACAAAAACTAGCGACAGACAGGAGAATTATCTAAATTATCCTTAATACTCTTTATATTACTTAAAAAGAAATGAGTGTATGTGTGCGTGTCTTCACTCGCATGATGCCACCGCATTCTATCGCATTATATTTCACCTAAACGCATGCACAATATGTTTTCCCTTTGTTGTCTCGATAAGGTGTACGTGTGTGTGTGTGTGTAGTTTTCCCCAAGGTTCTAAGACAAACACGTAGATGGTTGTGTGGCGCCTCCACTATCAGCCTGAAGTTTGATCAGTGTGACAGCATGCTGAAAAGTGATACACATACACAAATAATCTGTGGCCATGACCATAATTCCCTCATTACATTCCTCTGTCCCGACTATTTAGCATTTTCTTCATTTGTAAATTCAAGATCTTTATCTGTTCTTTGTGCGTTCTGTGTCTAACACACACACACACACACACACACACACACACACACACACACACACCGAGAGAGGCCTTTTGAATCCTTTGCAACGGCGGAGGTTTTGAGCTATTGTGAGATTGTTCTCACTTTCAGTCGAGGCTTGACATCCTTGGACAATTTTTCTGTATGCGAGTGTTGCTTTGATCGTAGTTTGGGAGCGCTTCATGCCAAAATTTGTCAGATTAAAGCCGCCGTGACAAGCAGAGTGTGTCCTTTTGGTCGTTGCCCAAAGACCAAAGCCCTCACAACAAGTGGAAACAGAAGTAAGAAGAAAGGAAGGGAGAGAGGAGGGTGTGTAGATGCTGTCAGACATGTCGTAAAACGATGAGAACAAGCCACAGAGTTAAAACCTTGTCAGCCCACAAGGACTCTTCTCCTCCTACTGTAACACCACGGTTTTTTTTTTCCAACATGAATCCTTCGGAGACTGTGGGCATGTGTGGTCCTGAATGCCACAATTTAAGAAGTGCATTTCTGAATGAATCCGAGCGCGATGAAAAGCCTTAATGGGTGGGAAATTCACTCAAGTGGGAGATGACTCTGGACTGCGAAGATTTTCAATGTGTTTCTCATTTCTCCACCACATAGACGTGTTGAAAACAACTGCCCGATACGTCATGTTACACACGCCTGGTCCATATGTAGGTGGGTATTTTTGTAACTTCCTTGAAGCATCTTTGTCTACACGAAACCTAAAAATGGAGTTGACTTATTCTTTAACATCACACAGGAGTATAAAGTTGACAAAAGGTCAAGTACTCCCAACATCCTCGGACTGTTCCATGTTGCGTTCTACACTGGCAGTTGGTCATGTGACATGAGCGTGTGGGCCAAATTGATGCGTCATAACGTGTCATTAGCTGCGTTTCCAGCGAGTGAAATGGATACGCCTTTTTTGTGTTTCCATTAGGATTAGTACCAAAATAACTATTCCATTTTGCGGCACCCTTCTCTTGGGGTACCAGAGTGAAATGGTGCAGTAGGGTCAGGGTGGAGTTAGACCGGCTCCACCCAAGACAGTCAGCTGATTGGGCGACAGAAATACGCCATGTCCTTTTGCGATCGGTGTAACGTTCCCATGGAAGTGGAGGCAAACGTCCGCAGTCTATTCTCGCATTTGAAGTCGTCGTTCTTTGCCGTTGCGCTGGTACGACGTCACGCTACGTATAACTCGCTGATGCAGCCACCGGCACAGCGCACACCCCGACTATCAAGTACTGGTACCATATGGAGCAGAAACCGTATGTGGAGCAGAAATGATGCATTTTGTAATAAAAATAGAGTAGTCTGGATGTAGCACCAGTTTCAGAGGCTAAACGTGGAGTGGACATGAACAACGGCAGTGAACATATGCAATTGTCTGCCTTACTGAAATGTTCTCCAGCAAAGCACTGACTATTGGGAGTGAGTAAGCAGAAACTGAGAATCCCCACAGTGTGGAGATAAAAGTCACACTCTGATTAATCCAAGAAACAGCTCTGAGTAACACAAATGAGTGTCGAAACAAAAGCTGGCATCAAGGTGAGTCATGCTGGAAGGCCGCGCGGCGGGGGCATCATGACAAGCGGGTTAGTTTTACATTGTTGTAAATAGTTGTTCATCAAAGACGGTCTGTCAGCGTGTAGCCTCACTCAGCAGAGCATGCCAGCGTCTTTGAAGTTCTACAGGACAACCACACACACACACACAGACACACTTTCAGTGCTCACACATCAGGGCATTTAAGTGCACAACAGTGCAGAAACAAACATACATGCAAGCATGTGCAAATCAAGTAAGGTCCTGCACACATGCTTGTGCACTTTGCGTCCGTCAGACTTTCGCTAAAGACGTTCAGTAGTTGCTTTGAAGTGTGACTTATTTTAAGGCCTCTCTTACATTCCAGCAGGGATCACAGTGTAGAGTTTAGCACCCGGCACTGAGCAGAGCTGCAACACGCAGACCCAGGTCACATAGAAGCCACTAATAGTTTAGCATATAGTCTCAAAGTACATGTCAGATCATCTTTAGTCTAACCTGAAATGTAGTTTTTAGTTTAAGCTAAAGATTTTGTCTATATTTTCCTTCTCTCTGTCAAAATGGCATCCATATTTTCACGTTTTATCATTAGGGTTCGAGCAACAAGGTTGCAAGAACCCTATTGAAACTGGAAGGATTATTATTATTATTAGGGTTCGAGCAACAAGGTTGCAAGAACCCTATTGAAACTGGAAGGATTATTATTATTATTATTATTATTCTTATTATTCCTTAAAGTAAATCGCCTTTTTGAGGCCTTTCCCATACCCCAAAACTCACAGATTTTTGTGACCGCATCAATCGTGGTGTAAATTTACGTCTGAAAAAGGTTCGGGGAATGTGCGTCAAAAATTGAATGTGGGAGGGGCCAATAAGTGCGGCGCCACCTGTCCAAATTCACCATGACCAACACAATTATCGCACATGCCCAAAATTCGGTACACATGTGTAGTGGGTCAGGATGAAGAAAAAATTACATTATGACCATGATCCAAACCCAACAGGAAATCCGCCATCTTGGGTTGATTGGCGATTTTTTGGCGATTTTGGCGAATTCGCAGCAAAGGTATTTGAACTAACTCCTCCTAGAGTTTTCGTGCAATCACCTTCAAACTTGGTGAGGTCCCTGTGGACCAGTTGAGGAGCTCACAGTATCAAATGTTTTTTCAAATGTCGCACGGCGCACGAGATAGGGGGCGGCAAAGTTCGTGATGATTCTGATGTTTCGCATCAGAAAAACAAAACTCTTATAACTTTGCGATGGAAGGTCCGATCCGAACCAAACTTGCTATGATTGATGATGGGCCATGGCTGAAGACGTCTATGAAAAAACGGTGAAGTTTGAAAACAGCGCCTTCTTGTGGTGAAAGAAAATACACAAAAAAAAAGTTTTTTTACGATTTCGGGAATAACTTTTACACAGATAATCGTACCGCACTCAAAATTGGTGACAACAGTCAAAACACATGGTAGATGATGCGTGATCAATATGACGACAAATCGTTTAACGGTGTTGCCATGGCAACGACGCAAAGTCGGATTTTTGGGACAAAAAATCAAACTGCTACAACTTCGTGAATCCTGGTCCGATCTGAACCAAACTTGCTAGGATTGATGATAGTCCGGCCCTAAAGACGTCTATATGAAAATATTAAATTTCGAAAACAGTGCCCCCTGGTGACAGTAGACAATATGACAGCTTGTATTTCAATTATCTCCTCCTAGAGCTTTTGTGCGATCACCTTCAAACTTGGTGAGATCAATGTGGACGAGTTGAGCATCAAAAGTTATCAAAAGCTTTTTAAAATATTGTATGGCGTACGAGATAGGGGGCGCCAAAATTGGAGATAATAATAATTTTTCATAACAGACAATGAAACTCTTATAACTTCGCGATGGAAGGTCTGATCCCAACCAAACTTGCTATAGTTGATGATGGTTAGTTGCTGAAGACGACTATGTTGCTGAAACGGTACATTTTGAAAACAGCGCCTCCTGGTGGTGGTAGAAAATTCTAAAAAAACAAACTGTTACAACTTTGCCAATCCTGGTCCGATCTGAACCAAACTTGCAAGGATTGATGACAGTCCGGCCCTGAACACGTCTATATGAAAATATTCATTTTCAAATACAGCGCCCCCTGGTGACAGCAGACAGAATTACATTTATAGTTTTTGATGCTGCTCCAACAGGGATTGTTGTATCCACTTGAAACTTAGTATGTGGGACCCCAGACCCTTCCTCAACATGTCCGTAAAAGGTCACCTCCCTACAGGAAGTGGAACGCCCGAAACAGGAAGTAAAGTCTTACATTGTCCGATTGACACGAAACTGGATATGTGAGTTACTGGACCTTCCCTGAACATGTTTACGGAGACGCCGTTGACCGAACAGGAAGTCGGCCATTTTAAACAGGAAGTGCCCTCTAACTTTGCCGTACGTTGTCCGATCTGCACAAAATCTTATATGTGACACCAGGGACCTGTCCTGAGCATGTCCGTAAAAGGTCACCTCCCTACAGGAAGTGGAATGCCCGAAACAGGAAGTAAACTCTAAGATTGTCCGATCTGAACAAAACTTGATATGTATGACAAGGGAACTTCCCTGAACACGTTTACGGAGGCGCATTTGACCGAACAGGAAGTCGGCCATTTTAAACAGGAAGTGCCCTATAACTTTGCCATACGTTGCCGCGATCCCCCCCGAAATTTGGATCGACATGCACGGGGACGCCGCTGAAAATAACTAGTACTGAAAATAACTAGTACCGCGCGCGGTGAATGAACGGGTGAGAGCGCGAGGCACGCGGGGAGCCGTGGCACACGGCGACCCGCGTGGGTCGGCTCGAACCCGTTCAGAACCGCGCGCGGTACTAGTTATTTTCAGTACTAGTTATTTTTATTATTAGGGTTCGAGCAACAAGGTTGCAAGAAACCTATTGAAACTGGAAGGATTATTATTAGGGTTCGAGCAACAAGGTTGCAAGAACCCTCTTGAAACTGGAAGGATTATTAGGGTTCGAGCAACAAGGTTGCAAGAACCCTATTGAAACTGGAAGGATTATTATTATTATTATTATTATTATTATTCTTATTATTCCCCCAAATGAATTGCCTTTTTGAGGCCTTTCCCATACCCCAAAACTCACCAATTTTTGTGACCGCATCAATCCTGGTGTAAATTTATGTCTGAAAAAGGTTCGGGGAATGTGCGTCGAAAATTGAATGTGGGAGGGGCCAATAAGTGCGGCGCCACCTGTCCAAATTCACCATGACCAACACAAATATCGCACATGCACGAAATTCGGTACACATGTGTAGTGGGTCAGGATGAAGAAAAAATTACATTATGACCATGATCCAAACCCAACAGGAAATCCGCCATCTTGGGTTGATTGGCGATTTTTTGGCGATTTTGGCGAATTCGCAGCAATGGTATTTGAACTAACTCCTCCTAGAGTTTTCGTGCGATCACCTTCAAACTTGGTGAGGTCCCTGTGGACCAGTTGAGGAGCTCACGGTATCAAAAGTTTTTTCAAATGTCGCATGGCACACGAGATAGGGGGCGGCAAAGTTCGTGATGATTCTGATGTTTCGCATCAGAAAAACAAAACTCTTATAACTTTGCGATGGAAGGTCCGATCCGAACCAAACTTGCTACCATTGATGATGGGCCATGGCTGAAGACGTCTATGAAAAAACGGTGAAGTTTGAAAACAGCGCCTTCTTGTGGTGAAAGAAAATACACAAAAAAAAAGTTTTTTTACGATTTCGGGAATAACTTTTACACAGATAATCGTACCGCACTCAAAATTGGTGACAACAGTCAAAACACATGGTAGATGATGCGTGATCAATATGACGACAAATCGTTTAACGGTGTTGCCATGGCAACGACGCAAAGTCGGATTTTTGGGACAAAAAATCAAACTGCTACAACTTCGTGAATCCTGGTCCGATCTGAACCAAACTTGCTAGGATTGATGACAGTCCGGCCCTAAAGACGTCTATATGAAAATATTAAATTTCGAAAACAGCGCCCCCTGGTGACAGCAGACAATATGACAGCTTGTATTTCAATTATCTCCTCCTAGAGCTTTTGTGCGATCACCTTCAAACTTGGTGAGATCAATGTGGACGAGTTGAGGATCAAAAGTTATCAAAAGCTTTTTAAAATATTGTATGGCGTACGAGATAGGGGGCGCCAAAATTGGAGATAATAATAATTTTTCATAACAGACAATGAAACTCTTATAACTTCGCGATGGAAGGTCTGATCCCAACCAAACTTGCTATAGTTGATGCTGGTTAGTTGCTGAAGACGACTATGTTGTGTCATAACCCGGCTCCTAGGCCATGACATATATGGGAAGAGACGCAATGGATGGCAGGAAAGTAACAATATTTATTATAACAAAATAGACAACTAAACAATAATTTGCAAATATGAAGTGTGTCAGTCAGTGATATCAGCCATGTAAGTGTGGGTGTGTGAAGAATGAGGTGTATGGTGTAGTGAAGTGAAAACAGAACCAGAATCAAACAAACAAAAGGCCTGCAGCTGGTGGAAGCGTCAAAAACCAGAGAGAGACCGAACAGCACTGGGGAAGGGCCTTTTATCCTCTGTGGCAGCAAGGCACAGGTGCTCCTAATTCAGCTGGCTGCCACACCCACACTCTCCCAGGTACTCAGTGATCTATGGAGAAAATACACAAGACTCCTACCAGTATTAACACACTTGAGGCTTGACTAGGCAGGGGCCGTCACAACCCCCCCCTCAAGTCAGCGTCCCCAAGGAGGTCGCTGACCCACCCACAATAACACAAATCATAATTACTTAAAACAAAAAATAATAATAAATACACCCTCCTCCTGGATACTCCGACTGAAGCTTGGCCCACCCCTCCTCGGCCACTCGGCACCTGAGAAGCAAATGAAGAAGACGGGCAAAGCAACAACAGTTGAATAAAACAGGGCAAGGTAGTATTTAACCTCAGTTCACTCTAACACTGAGGAGCGCGTGACAAGGCGTCTGCAATAACATTGTCTGCACCCTTAATATGTCTGATGTCGAGGTCATAGGCCTGCAAAAACAGCGCCCACCTCACCAGCCTCTGGTTTGGACACTTAAGGGAATGCAAAAAGGTCAGGGGATTATGATCCGTGTAAACCACCGTCTGTCCTCCTCCTCCAACGTATACACTAAAATGCTGTAAAGCCCAAATAAGTGATAAAGCCTCTTTCTCAATAACAGAATAATTACGCTGGTAATTATTAAACTTTTTTGAGAAGAAGCTGACCGGCCTCACCACCCCTTGGTCGTCACTCTGGAGCAAGACAGCACCTGCTCCCACCTGGCTGGCATCTACTTGGAGCATGAATGCTCGATCGAAACAAGGAGCAGCTAGAACAGGAGAAGAGCACAGGACAGACTTCACACTCTCAAAAGCCAACTGACATTCCGAAGACCACACAAATTTCACCTTTGCTTTAAGCAGTTCTGTGAGAGGGAACACAACAGTAGAGAAGTTCTTACAGAAACTCCTATAATAACCCACTAACCCCAAGAACTTCTGAAGTTCTTTCTTTGTCGTGGGTTGTGGATATTTGGCTACGGCTGTAACCTTGGCCTGGACCGGAGCCACATGACCCTGCCCCACTACACGGCCGAGATACGTCACTGTAGCCATCGCAAAATCGCATTTAGCCAAGTTCACCGTGAGCCGAGCTTCAGCCAAGCGTTCAAACAGCGCACGAATGCGCTGAAGATGCGAGTGCCAGGTATCACTGTATATAACCAAATCGTCCAGATAAACTGCACAACCCTGTAACCCTGCCACAACGCGATTCATCAAACGCTGAAAGGTCGCAGGGGCGTTCTTTAAACCAAAAGGCATCACCTTATAAGAATAAAGGCCAGACGGAGTGATGAATGCAGAAATTTCTTGCGCACGCTTAGACAGTGGCACTTGCCAATATCCTTTAAGCAAATCAAACTTGCTCACAAACTTTGCGGACCCCACCTGATCAATACAGTCATCCATGCGTGGTAATGGAAACGAGTCAGATTTTGTGACAATATTCACTTTCCGTAAATCGGTGCAAAACCGAGGTGTTCCATCCTGTTTTGGCACTAGAATGCACGGAGAAGCCCAACTGGACGATGATGGAACAGCAAAATCATTTTGGAGCATGTATGTGACCTCCGCCTCCAAATAATCGCGTTTACCTGGGGCCATACGGTAAAACTGTTGTTTAATCGGTCGAGCATCCCCCACATCGATATCATGTTCGATCCAGTCAGTCTGCAAAGGAATGTCACCAAACAAGCAAGAAAATGTATGCACCAACTCAGACAGCTCATCACGCTTGGACTCTGGCAGGTGAGCCAACAACTTGTCTAAGTTACCAAGTGATTCTGAATTTTTTAGCCTCCCATACAACAAGCTTTCATCAGGCTCTGGTACCCCATCTCCATCATGCCCCAGACCCTCTGAAACTACAGCAAGAGCTGGACGCACGTCCTCCCCCCGGTGACAACCCGAATCTGCATCAACTTCGCGCTTGTAATATGGTTTCAAGAGATTCACATGGCAGAGACGCTTAGTCTTCCTCCGTCCTGGTGTTGCAACAATATAGTTCAAATCAGAGACTTTCTCAGTGACTGTGTACGGACCTGCAAACTTGGCCTGGAAAGGTGAACCAACTATAGGCATAAGTGCAAGGACCTGGTCCCCTGGATTGAACTCATGGCGCTCTGTACGACGGTCATACAATTCTTTCATTCTCCTCTGGGACAGGCCCAGCTTTTCTCTCGCCATGCAACCGGCCACAAACAAACGATGTCTAAACCCATTCACATATTCCACCAGGTTAGTGGGTGGATTCATATCCACACAATCTCCCTTCAGCACAGCCAGGGGACCACGCACAACATGTCCAAAGACCAACTCATTTGGGCTGAAGCCTGTACTCTCCTGTACTGCCTCCCTAGCAGCCAACAGAAGCCATGGCAACCCCTCCTCCCAGTCTCTATCTAACTCTGTGCAATACGCACGCAGAAGAGACTTAAGAGTCTGATGGAAGCGCTCCAAAGCACCCTGGCTCTGCGCATGATAAGCCGATGATTGATTCTGCGTAATACGCAGAAGTGTCAACACTTGCCGAAACATTTTAGATGAAAAATTTGAACCTTGGTCACTTTGGACCACCTGAGGAATGCCAAATATCGAAATGAACTGAGCCAATGCCTTAACCACAGCCTTTGTGGTAATTGACCTCAAGGGATACGCTGCAGGATATCTGGTGCTCTGACACATCACTGTGAGCAGATATTTACAGCCAGATTTGGAAGATGGTAACGGACCCACACAGTCCACAATGAGGTGTGTAAACGGTTCACTCACAACCGAAATAGGCTGCAGTGGTGCAGGCTTGACCTTCTTATTAGGCTTTCCTGTGAGCTGACACACATGACAGGTTTTAATATATGTAGAAACATCCCGCTTGATGTGTGGCCAAAAGAAGTGTTTAAGGATGTTGAGGTACGTTTTGCGCACACCAAAGTGTCCACACTCATCATGTGCCACTGTCAAGACAAGAGGGCGGAATTTAACTGGCACCACCATCTGGAAAACATCAGCATCCACACCGTTTTCACTCACAGGAACCCACTTTCTAAACAGCAAGCCATTATACAAGAAGTATCCATTTGCAGCACTACTTATCTCCGAGGACGGCAAGACGCGCTCAAATAGTTCTTTCAAGGAGGGGTCATTACTTTGCTCCTGCACCACCTCGCTATGTGACAGTGACACAGGAAGCTCTGACAGTGATGGAACCTCCAACAAGATATCATTGTCGCCGTCAGATGGCGCGTCAGGGTCTGACTTCCTCATAGCGCGCGTAATTACGCATAATGGCAGAACTTGTGGAGTACAACCAGAGCCCTCAGACACAAAATTAGACGGACAAGACGTAACCACAGGTGAGGGAGGAGTGTCAGTCCACACTCTGCCACCAGCTAAACCGTTGCCCAAGATAAAATGTACACCTTCCATAGGCAACGCTGGCCGCACACCAACAGCCACCTCACCATTAACCAGCTCACAGTTCAAAATCATCTTATGCAAAGGAACAGGAAGAATTTTCAGCCCCATCCCACGACTAAGAACACAGCCACCAGTATCTGTCTCTCCAGACAAAGGCAAAACAGAATCGACAATATAGGAATCGTAAGCCCCCGTATCCCTCAGGATTTTAATCGGGACTTTAACATCACCTCCTACAAGTGACACAAACCCATCCCGAATGAAAGGAGCATAAGCCGCCAAAACACTAGGTTCACAAGCATGAGAGACCGGCACCTCCGAAACACAGCAGCTTTTAACCGGGGCAGCGAATGCCGCAGGCTTCGCTCTCATTCCCCTGGTTTTAGCCTTAAGCACAGGACAATCTGCCTTCCAGTGCCCTTTCTCGTGACAGTAATTACAAAGGTTACCACTGTCAGCGTTGCCACCTGCTTTAAAATCAGATTCCAAAACAACTTTCTTTGAATGTTGCATCTCAGCTGACATAGTGTCGAAATAATTTCCTCGCCCACCAAAAACATCACGCCCCACAGAGCGCTCTCTGAAACTGTTCTTGTGAAGCAACGTATACTCATCTGCTGATACTGCAGCAGCAGCAGCGGTAATGACTTTCTGCTCTGTGATATATTTCGCAATGCGCTCTGGAAGAGAATTCTTAAGCTGCTCCAGAATCATCAAATCACACAGATTCTCAAACGTAGTGACATCAAGCGCAGATAACCACCGTTTAAAGTGAGTTGACAGATCCCTAACAAACTCTACGTATGTTTGGCCGTTTTTCCTGTCCCAGGACCTAAAGCGTTGGCGATATGCCTCGGGCACGAGCTCATATGCCTTCAGAACCGCAGATTTTATTTTAGAATAGCTAGAGCTATCCTCAAGACTCAAAGATGAATAAGCCTCTTGTGCTTTCCCTGAGAGGACACACTGCAACAAAAGGGCGCAGTCTGCATCAGGCCAGTTTCTAGCTGTAGCCACACGTTCAAACAATGAGAAAAAGGTGTCTGGATCCCTGTCATTAAACTGAGGTAACAAGCGCAAGTTATTCACATCAAAGCGATGAGCGGAAGAGCTGGCCACCTGTCTGCCCTGATCCTCACCAGACAACATGCCATCTCTGACCAAAGCCAAACGCTGCCTCTCCAGGTCTAATTTTGCCCTCTCTGATTCCTGGCGGATTCTCTCTACTTCAAGTTGCTTTTTTATCTCCAATTCATGTTTCATTTTTTCATGTTCCATTTGCAAAACCAAAATCTCTTTTTGCTGCTCGAAAGTTAACCCCTGTGTCTGAAAATGTAAAGCAGCAGGATTTAGAGACTCCCTTTTGTCTCCCGGCATCAGTCCCTCCTCAATCAATTTTGTTTTTATAGCTGCTTTAATGTTTTCTTTAATACGTTTGTCTCCGACAATGACCACTGAAAAATGCTCAGCAACCAAGAGCAACTGCTCCTTTGTAAACAAATCTAATAACTCCTGAGATGGAGCAGCAATAAAGTCTCTAATGTCAGACATTTTTAATGTATACAAAATTGAGAAACTGATCAAATCAAATTTTACGCACGCAACCGGACCGAACAGACACAGCGCTTACCCGTGCGCACTAAAAATAATCCTCGGTTTGGAATTTCCCCGCTATCTAACCACAAGTCCCGTTAACTAGTCTCCCCCCTAGTCTTCATGTGGCCACTTATGGTGGGTATTTACGCACTAAAGACCGCTGGATCAGGAGAGCGACTAGCGGACTAGCAACTCTCCCGAAACCACGGACATGCTCCCAAGCAAAGCTTCAGCCACGTTCGCCACAACACTATCCCCCAACCAGCTCAACGAACTCAAAGGAGAACGTCGCTACAGCCTACCGGGAAAACTCCTTGCCAGTTCACACACAACTACGCACGGGGCAACACAGTGTCATCAGGCCCTGCTGCTACCTGCATAAACAACGAGCAAACAAACTAGTCTCTCTGCAAAATCGGGTAAGAAACGACACAACAAACGCTTCACACCACTAAAGCCATACACAAGTTGTTCAACTTACCCTACAAAGCCATCCCTGGAAAATCGTCCTTCCCCTCAAACCCACACACAGTTCCACGTGAGCAGACAATAGCTTACATGCACCAGTAAACAAAGGAACAAAGGCCCTGAGCGCACAAATTACAAACTCACAAATCCTACCCAGAAATGCGGACAAGACGGCCGGACGAGCCCCCAATATGTCATAACCCGGCTCCTAGGCCATGACATATATGGGAAGAGACGCAATGGATGGCAGGAAAGTAACAATATTTATTATAACAAAATAGACAACTAAACAATAATTTGCAAATATGAAGTGTGTCAGTCAGTGATATCAGCCATGTAAGTGTGGGTGTGTGAAGAATGAGGTGTATGGTGTAGTGAAGTGAAAACAGAACCAGAATCAAACAAACAAAAGGCCTGCAGCTGGTGGAAGCGTCAAAAACCAGAGAGAGACCGAACAGCACTGGGGAAGGGCCTTTTATCCTCTGTGGCAGCAAGGCACAGGTGCTCCTAATTCAGCTGGCTGCCACACCCACACTCTCCCAGGTACTCAGTGATCTATGGAGAAAATACACAAGACTCCTACCAGTATTAACACACTTGAGGCTTGACTAGGCAGGGGCCGTCACAGTTGCTGAAACGGTACATTTTGAAAACAGCACCTCCTGGTGGTGGTAGAAAATTCTAAAAAAACAAACTGTTACAACTTTGCCAATCCTGGTCCGATCTGAACCAAACTTGCAAGGATTGATGACAGTCCGGCCCTGAACACGTCTATATGAAAATATTCATTTTCAAATACAGCGCCCCCTGGTGACAGCAGACAGAATTACATTTATAGTTTTTGATGCTGCTCCAACAGGGATTGTTGTATCCACTTGAAACTTAGTATGCGGGACCCCAGACCCTTCCTCAACATGTCCGTAAAAGGTCACCTCCCTACAGGAAGTGGAACGCCCGAAACAGGAAGTAAAGTCTTACATTGTCCGATTGACACAAAACTAGATATGTGAGTTACCGGACCTTCCCTGAACATGTTTACGGAGACGCCGTTGACCGAACAGGAAGTCGGCCATTTTAAACAGGAAGTGCCCTCTAACTTTGCCGTACGTTGTCCGATCTGCACAAAACCTTATATGTGAGTTAAGGGACCTGTCCTGAGCATGTCCGTAAAAGGTCACCTCCCTACAGGAAGTGGAACGCCCGAAACAGGAAGTAAAGTCTTACATTGTCCGATCTGAACAAAACTTGATATGTAAGACAAGGGAACTTCCCTGAACACGTTTACGGAGACGAACAGGAAGTTGGCCATTTTAAACAGGAAGTGCCCTCTAACTTTGCCGTACGTTGTCCGATTTGCACAAAACATTTTATGTGACACCAGGGACCTGTCCTGAGCATGTCTGCAAGAGATGACCTCCCAACAGGAAGTGGAATGCCCGAAACAGGAAGTAAACTCCAAGATTATCCAATCTGCACAAAACTTGATATGTAAGACAAGGGAAGTTCCCTGAACACGTTTACGGACACGCACTTGACCGAACAGGAAGTCTGCCATTTTAAACAGGAAGTGCCCTATAACTTTGCCATACGTTGCCCGATCCCCCTCGAAATTTGGAACGACATGCGCGGGGACGCAGCTGAAAATAACTAGTACTGAAAATAACTAGTACTGAAAATAACTAGTACCGCGCGCGGTGAATGAACGGGTGAGAGCGCGAGGCACGCGGGGAGCCGTGGCACACGGCGACCCGCGTGGGTCGGCTCGAACCCGTTCAGAACCGCGCGCGGTACTAGTTATTTTCAGTACTAGTTATTTTCAGTACTAGTTATTTTCAGCTGCGTCCCCGCGCATGTCGTTCCAAATTTTTATTATTATTATTATTATTCTTATTATTCCTTAAAGTAAATCGCCTTTTTGAGGCCTTTCCCATACCCCAAAACTCACAGATTTTTGTGACTGCATCAATCGTGGTGTAAATTTACGTCTGAAAAAGGTTCGGGGAATGTGCGTCAAAAATTGAATGTGGGAGGGGCCAATAAGTGCGGCGCCACCTGTCCAAATTCACCATGACCAACACAATTATCGCACATGCCCGAAATTCGGTACACATGTGTAGAAGGTCGGGATGAAGAAAAAATTACATTATGACCATGATCCAAACCCAACAGGAAATCCGCCATCTTGGGTTGATTGGCGATTTTTTGGCGATTTTGGCGAATTCGCAGCAATGGTATTTGAACTAACTCCTCCTAGAGTTTTCGTGCGATCACCTTCAAACTTGGTGAGGTCCCTGTGGACCAGTTGAGGAGCTCACGGTATCAAAAGTTTTTTCAAATGTCGCACGGCGCACGAGATAGGGGGCGGCAAAGTTTGTGATGATTCTGATGTTTCGCATCAGAAAAACAAAACTCTTATAACTTTGCGATGGAAGGTCCGATCCGAACCAAACTTGCTATGATTGATGATGGGCCATGGCTGAAGACGTCTATGAAAAAACGGTGAAGTTTGAAAACAGCGCCTCCTTGTGGTGAAAGAAAATACACAAAAAAAAGTTTTTTTACAATTTCGGGAATAACTTTTACACAGATAATCGTACCGCACTCAAAATTGGTGACAACAGTCAAAACACATGGTAGATGATGCATGATCAATATGACGACAAATCGTTTAACGGTGTTGCCATGGCAACGACGGAAAGTCGGATTTTTGGGACAAAAAATCAAACTGCTACAACTTCGCGAATCCTGGTCCGATCTGACTCAAAATTGCTAGGATTGATGATAGTCCGGCCCTAAAGACATCTATATGAAAATATTCAATTTCGAAAACAGCGCCCCCTGGTGACAGTAGACAATATGACAGCTTGTATTTCAATTATCTCCTCCTAGAGCTTTTGTGCGATCACCTTCAAACTTGGTGAGATCAATGTGGACGAGTTGAGCATCAAAAGTTATCAAAAGCTTTTTAAAATATTGTATGGCGTAGGAGATAGGGGGCGCCAAAATTGGAGATAATAATAATTTTTCATAACAGACAATGAAACTCTTATCACTTCGCGATGGAAGGTCTGATCCCAACCAAACTTGCTATAGTCGATGATGGTTAGTTGCTGAAGACGACTATGTTGCTGAAACGGTAAATTTTGAAAACAGCGCCTCCTGGTGGTGGTAGAAAATTCTAAAAAAACAAACTGTTACAACTTTGCTAATCCTGGTCCGATCTGAACCAAACTTGCTGGGATTGATGATAGTCCGGTCCTGAACACGTCTATATGAAAATATTCAATTTCAAATACAGCGCCACCTAGTGACAGCAGACAGAATTACATTTATAGTTTTTGATGCTGCTCCAACAGGGATTGTTGTATCCACTTGAAACTTAGTATGTGGGACCCCAGACCCTTCCTCAACATGTCCGTAAAAGGTCACCTCCCTACAGGAAGTGGAACGCCCGAAACAGGAAGTAAAGTCTTACATTGTCCGATTGACACGAAACTAGATATGTGAGTTACTGGACCTTCCCTGAACATGTTTACGGAGACGCCGTTGACCGAACAGGAAGTCGGCCATTTTAAACAGGAAGTGCCCTCTAACTTTGCCGTACGTTGTCCGATCTGCACAAAACCTTATATGTGACACCAGGGACCTGTCCTGAGCATGTCCGTAAAAGGTCACCTCCCTACAGGAAGTGGAACGCACGAAACAGGAAGTAAAGTCTTACATTGTCCGATTGACACGAAACTAGATATGTGAGTTACTGGACCTTCCCTGAACATGTTTACGGAGACGCCGTTGACCGAACAGGAAGTCGGCCATTTTAAACAGGAAGTGCCCTCTAACTTTGCCGTACGTTGTCCGATCTGCACAAAACCTTATATGTGACACCAGGGACCTGTCCTGAGCATGTCCGTAAAAGGTCACCTCCCTACAGGAAGTGGAACGCCCGAAACAGGAAGTAAAGTCTTACATTGTCCGATTGACACGAAACTGGATATGTGAGTTACGGGACCTTCCCTGAACATGTTTCCGGAGACGCCGTTGACTGAACAGGAAGTCGGCCATTTTAAACAGGAAGTGCCCTCTAACTTTGCTGTACGTTGTCCGATCTGCACAAAACCTTATATGTGACACCAGGGACCTGTCCTGAGCATGTCCGTAAAAGGTCACCTCCCTACAGGAAGTGGAACGCCCGAAACAGGAAGTAAAGTCTTACATTGTCCGATTGACACAAAACTAGATATGTGAGCTACGGGACCTTCCCTGAACATGTTTACGGAGACGAACAGGAAGTCGGCCATTTTAAACAGGAAGTGCCCTCTAACTTTGCCGTACGTTGTCCGATTTGCACAAAACCTTATATGTGACACCAGGGACCTGTCCTGAGCATGTCCGTAAAAGGTCACCTCCCTACAGGAAGTGTAACACCCGAAACAGGAAGTAAAGTCTTACATTGTCCGATTGACACAAAACTAGATATGTGAGTTACGGGACCTTCCCTGAACATGTTTCCAGAGACGAACAGGAAGTTGGCCATTTTAAACAGGAAGTGCCCTATAACTTTGCCATACGTTGCCGATCCCCCCCGAAATTTGGATCGACATGTGCGGGGACGCCGCTGAAAATAACTAGTACTGAAAATAACTAGTACTGAAAATAACTAGTACCGCGCGCGGTGAATGAACGGGTGAGAGCGCGAGGCACGCGGGGAGCCGTGGCACACGGCGACCCGCGTGGGTCGGCTCGAACCCGTTCAGAACCGCGCGCGGTACTAGTTATTTTTATTATTATTATTCTTATTATTCCCCCAAATGAATTGCCTTTTTGAGGCCTTTCCCATACCCCAAAACTCACCAATTTTTGTGACCGCATCAATCCTGGTGTAAATTTACGTCTGAAAAAGGTTCGGGGAATGTGCGTCGAAAATTGAATGTGGGAGGGGCCAATAAGTGCGGCGCCACCTGTCCAAATTCACCATGACCAACACAAATATCGCACATGCACGAAATTCGGTACACATGTGTAGTGGGTCAGGATGAAGAAAAAATTACATTATGACCATGATCCAAACCCAACAGGAAATCCGCCATCTTGGGTTGATTGGCGATTTTTTGGCGATTTTGGCGAATTCGCAGCAATGGTATTTGAACTAACTCCTCCTAGAGTTTTCGTGCGATCACCTTCAAACTTGGTGAGGTCCCTGTGGACCAGTTGAGGAGCTCACGGTATCAAATGTTTTTTCAAATGTCGCACGGCGCACGAGATAGGGGGCGGCAAAGTTCGTGATGATTCTGATGTTTCGCATCAGAAAAACAAAACTCTTATAACTTTGCGATGGAAGGTCCGATCCGAACCAAACTTGCTATGATTGATGATGGGCCATGGCTGAAGACGTCTATGAAAAAACGGTGAAGTTTGAAAACAGCGCCTCCTTGTGGTGGAAGAAAATACACCAAAAAAAAGTTTTTTTACGATTTCGGGAATAACTTTTACACAGATAATCGTACCGCACTCAAAATTGGTGACAACAGTCAAAACACATGGTAGATGATGCGTGATCAATATGACGACAAATCGTTTAACGGTGTTGCCATGGCAACGACGCAAAGTCGGATTTTTGGGACAAAAAATCAAACTGCTACAACTTCGCGAATCCTGGTCCGATCTGAACCAAACTTGCTAGGATTGATGATAGTCCGGCCCTAAAGACGTCTATATGAAAATATTCAATTTCGAAAACAGCGCCCCCTGGTGACAGTAGACAATATGACAGCTTGTATTTCAATTATCTCCTCCTAGAGCTTTTGTGCGATCACCTTCAAACTTGGTGAGATCAATGTGGACGAGTTGAGCATCAAAAGTTATCAAAAGCTTTTTAAAATATTGTATGGCGTACGAGATAGGGGGCGCCAAAATTGGAGATAATAATAATTTTTCATAACAGACAATGAAACTCTTATAACTTTGCGATGGAAGGTCTGATCCCAACCAAACTTGCTATAGTTGATGATGGTTAGTTGCTGAAGACGACTATGTTGCTGAAACGGTACATTTTGAAAACAGCGCCTCCTGGTGGTGGTAGAAAATTCTAAAAAAACAAACTGTTACAACTTTGCCAATCCTGGTCCGATCTGAACTAAACTTGCAAGGATTGATGACAGTCCGGCCCTGAACACGTCTATATGAAAATATTCATTTTCAAATACAGCGCCCCCTGGTGACAGCAGACAGAATTACATTTATAGTTTTTGATGCTGCTCCAACAGGGATTGTTGTATCCACTTGAAACTTAGTATGTGGGACCCCAGACCCTTCCTCAACATGTCCGTAAAAGGTCACCTCCCTACAGGAAGTGGAACGCCCGAACCAGGAAGTAAAGTCTTACATTGTCCGATTGACACGAAACTAGATATGTGAGTTACCGGACCTTCCCTGAACATGTTTACGGAGACGCCGTTGACCGAACAGGAAGTCGGCCATTTTAAACAGGAAGTGCCCTCTAACTTTGCCGTATGTTGTCCTATCTGCACAAAACCTTATATGTGACACCAGGGACCTGTCCTGAGCATGTCCGTAAAAGGTCACCTCCCTACAGGAAGTGGAACGCCCGAAACAGGAAGTAAAGTCTTACATTGTCCGATCTGAACAAAACTTGATATGTAAGACAAGGGAACTTCCCTGAACACGTTTACGGAGACGAACAGGAAGTTGGCCATTTTAAACAGGAAGTGCCCTCTAACTTTGCCGTACGTTGTCCGATCTGCACAAAACCTTATATGTGAGTTAAGGGACCTGTCCTGAGCATGTCCGTAAAAGGTCACCTCCCTACAGGAAGTGGAACGCCCGAAACAGGAAGTAAAGTCTTACATTGTCCGATCTGAACAAAACTTGATATGTAAGACAAGGGAACTTCCCTGAACACGTTTACGGAGACGAACAGGAAGTTGGCCATTTTAAACAGGAAGTGCCCTCTAACTTTGCCGTACGTTGTCTGATTTGCACAAAACATTTTATGTGACACCAGGGACCTGTCCTGAGCATGTCTGCAAGAGATGACCTCCCAACAGGAAGTGGAATGCCCGAAACAGGAAGTAAACTCTAAGATTATCCGATCTGCACAAAACTTGATATGTAAGACAGGGGAAGTTCCCTGAACACGTTTACGTACACGCACTTGACCGAACAGGAAGTCTGCCATTTTAAACAGGAAGTGCCCTATAACTTTGTCATACGTTGCCCGATCCCCCTCGAAATTTGGAACGACATGCGCAGGGACGCCGCTGAAAATAACTAGTACTGAAAATAACTAGTACCGCGCGCGGTGAATGAACGGGTGAGAGCGCGAGGCACGCGGGGAGCCGTGGCACACGGCGACCCGCGTGGGTCGGCTCGAACCCGTTCAGAACCGCGCGCGGTACTAGTTATTTTTAGGGTTCGAGCAACAAGGTTGCAAGAAACCTATTGAAACTGGAAGGATTATTATTATTATTATTCTTATTATTCCCCCAAATGAATTGCCTTTTTGAGGCCTTTCCCATACCCCAAAACTCACCAATTTTTGTGACCGCATCAATCCTGGTGTAAATTTACGTCTGAAAAAGGTTCGGGGAATGTGCGTCGAAAATTGAATGTGGGAGGGGCCAATAAGTGCGGCGCCACCTGTCCAAATTCACCATGACCAACACAAATATCGCACATGCACGAAATTCGGTACACATGTGTAGTGGGTCAGGATGAAGAAAAAATTACATTATGACCATGATCCAAACCCAACAGGAAATCCGCCATCTTGGGTTGATTGGCCATTTTTTGGCGATTTTGGCGAATTCGCAGCAATGGTATTTGAACTAACTCCTCCTAAAGTTTTTGTGCGATCACCTTCAAACTTGGTGAGGTCCCTGTGGACCAGTTGAGGAGCTCACGGTATCAAAAAAAATTTCAAATGTCGCACGGCGCACGAGATAGGGGGCGGCAAAGTTCGTGATGATTCTGATGTTTCGCATCAGAAAAAAAAAACTCTTATAACTTTGCGATGGAAGGTCCGATCCGAACCAAACTTGCTATGATTGATGATGGGCCATGGCTGAAGACGTCTATGAAAAAACGGTGAAGTTTGAAAACAGCGCCTCCTTGTGGTGAAAGAAAATACACAAAAAAAAAGTTTTTTTACGATTTCAGGAATAACTTTTACACAGATAATCGTACCGCACTCAAAATTGGTGACAACAGTCAAAACACATGGTAGATGATGCGTGATCAATATGACGACAAATCGTTTAACGGTGTTGCCATGGCAACGACGCAAAGTCGGATTTTTGGGACAAAAAATCAAACTGCTACAACTTCGCGAATCCTGGTCCGATCTGAACCAAACTTGCTAGGATTGATGATAGTCCGGCCCTAAAGACGTCTATATGAAAATATTCAATTTCGAAAACAGCGCCCCCTGGTGACAGTAGACAATATGACAGCTTGTATTTCAATTATCTCCTCCTAGAGCTTTTGTGCGATCACCTTCAAACTTGGTGAGATCAATGTGGACGAGTTGAGCATCAAAAGTTATCAAAAGCTTTTTAAAATATTGTATGGCGTACGAGATAGGGGGCGCCAAAATTGGAGATAATAATAATTTTTCATAACAGACAATGAAACTCTTATAACTTCGCGATGGAAGGTCTGATCCCAACCAAACTTGCTATAGTTGATGATGGTTAGTTGCTGAAGACGACTATGTTGCTGAAACGGTACATCTTGAAAACAGCGCCTCCTGGTGGTGGTAGAAAATTCTAAAAAAACAAACTGTTACAACTTTGCCAATCCTGGTCCGATCTGAACCAAACTTGCAAGGATTGATGACAGTCCGGCCCTGAACACGTCTATATGAAAATATTCATTTTCAAATACAGCGCCCCCTGGTGACAGCAGACCGAATTACATTTATAGTTTTTGATGCTGCTCCAACAGGGATTGTTGTATCCACTTGAAACTTAGTATGTGGGACCCCAGACCCTTCCTCAACATGTCCGTAAAAGGTCACCTCCCTACAGGAAGTGGAACGCCCGAAACAGGAAGTAAAGTCTTACATTGTCCGATTGACACGAAACTAGATATGTGAGTTACTGGACCTTCCCTGAACATGTTTACGGAGACGCCGTTGACTGAACAGGAAGTCGGCCATTTTAAACAGGAAGTGCCCTCTAACTTTGCCGTACGTTGTCCGATTTGCACAAAATCTTATATGTGACACCAGGGACCTGTCCTGAGCATGTCCGTAAAAGGTCACCTCCCTACAGGAAGTGGAACGCCCGAAACAGGAAGTAAAGTCTTACATTGTCCGATTGACACAAAACTAGATATGTGAGTTACGGGACCTTCCCTGAACATGTTTCCAGAGATGAACAGGAAGTTGGCCATTTTAAACAGGAAGTGCCCTCTAACTTTGCAGTACATTGTCCGATTTGCACAAAACCTTATATGTGACACCAGGGACCTGTCCTGAGCATGTCTGCAAAAGGTGACCTCCCAACAGGAAGTGGAATGCCCGAAACAGGAAGTAAACTCTAAGATTGTCCGATCTGAACAAAACTTGATATGTAAGACAAGGGAACTTCCCTGAACACGTTTACGGATGCGCATTTGACCGAACAGGAAGTCGGCCATTTTAAACAGGAAGTGCCCTATAACTTTGCCATACGTTGCCCGATCCCCCCGAAATTTGGATCGACATGCGTGGGGACGCCGCTGAAAATAACTAGTACTGAAAATAACTAGTACCGCGCGCGGTGAATGAACGGGTGAGAGCGCGAGGCACGCGGGGAGCCGTGGCACACGGCGACCCGCGTGGGTCGGCTCGAACCCGTTCAGAACCGCGCGCGGTACTAGTTATTTTCAGTACTAGTTATTATTATTATTCTTATTATTCCCCCAAATGAATTGCCTTTTTGAGGCCTTTCCCATACCCCAAAACTCACCAATTTTTGTGACCGCATCAATCCTGGTGTAAATTTACGTCTGAAAAAGGTTCGGGGAATGTGCATCGAAAATTGAATGTGGGAGGGGCCAATAAGTGCGGCGCCACCTGTCCAAATTCACCATGACCAACACAAATATCGCACATGCACGAAATTCGGTACACATGTGTAGTGGGTCAGGATGAAGAAAAAATTACATTATGACCATGATCCAAACCCAACAGGAAATCCGCCATCTTGGGTCGATTGGCCATTTTTTGGCGATTTTGGCGAATTCGCAGCAATGGTATTTGAACTAACTCCTCCTAGAGTTTTCGTGCGATCACCTTCAAACTTGGTGAGGTCCCTGTGGACCAGTTGAGGAGCTTACGGTATCAAAAGTTTTTTCAAATGTCGCATGGCGCACGAGATAGGGGGCGGCAAAGTTCGTGATGATTCTGATGTTTCGCATCAGAAAAACAAAACTCTTATAACTTTGCGATGGAAGGTCCGATCCGAACCAAACTTGCTACCATTGATGATGGGCCATGGCTGAAGACGTCTACGAAAAAACGGTGAAGTTTGAAAACAGCGCCTTCTTGTGGTGAAAGAAAATACACAAAAAAAAAGTTTTTTTACGATTTCGGGAATAACTTTTACACAGATAATCGTACCGCACTCAAAATTGGTGACAACAGTCAAGACACATGGTAGATGATGCGTGATCAATATGACGACAAATCGTTTAACGGTGTTGCCATGGCAACGAGGCAAAGTCGGATTTTTGGGACAAAAAATCAAACTGCTACAACTTCGCGAATCCTGGTCCGATCTGAACCAAACTTGCTAGGATTGATGACAGTCCGGCCCTAAAGACGTCTATATGAAAATATCCAATTTCGAAAACAGCGCCCCCTGGTGACAGCAGACAATATGACAGCTTGTATTTCAATTATCTCCTCCTAGAGCTTTTGTGCGATCACCTTCAAACTTGGTGAGATCAATGTGGACGAGTTGAGCATCAAAAGTTATCAAAAGCTTTTTAAAATATTGTATGGCGTACGAGATAGGGGGCGCCAAAATTGGAGATAATAATAATTTTTCATAACAGACAATGAAACTCTTATAACTTCGCGATGGAAGGTCTGATCCCAACCAAACTTGCTATAGTTGATGATGGTTAGTTGCTGAAGACGACTGTATAGCTGAAACGGTACATTTTGAAAACAGCGCCTCCTGGTGGTGGTAGAAAATTCTAAAAAAACAAACTGTTACAACTTTGCCAATCCTGGTCCGATCTGAACCAAACTTGCAAGGATTGATGACAGTCCGGCCCTGAACACGTCTATATGAAAATATTCATTTTCAAATACAGCGCCCCCTGGTGACAGCAGACAGAATTACATTTATAGTTTTTGATGCTGCTCCAACAGGGATTGTTGTATCCACTTGAAACTTAGTATGTGGGACCCCAGACCCTTCCTCAACATGTCCGTAAAAGGTCACCTCCCTACAGGAAGTGGAACGCCCGAAACAGGAAGTAAAGTCCTACATTGTCCGATTGACACGAAACTAGATATGTGAGTTACTGGACCTTCCCTGAACATGTTTACGGAGACGCCGTTGACCGAACAGGAAGTCGGCCATTTTAAACAGGAAGTGCCCTCTAACTTTGCCGTACATTGTCCGATCTGCACAAAACCTTATATGTGACACCAGGGACCTGTCCTGAGCATGTCCGTAAAAGGTCACCTCCCTACAGGAAGTGGAACGCCCGAAACAGGAAGTAAAGTCTTACATTGTCCGATTGACACAAAACTAGATATGTGAGTTACAGGACCTTCCCTGAACATGTTTCCAGAGACGAACAGGAAGTTGGCCATTTTAAACAGGAAGTGCCCTCTAACTTTTCCGTACGTTGTCCGATTTGCACGAAACCTTATATGTGACACCAGGGACCTGTCCTGAGCATGTCGGCAAAAGATGACCTCCCAACAGGAAGTGGAATGACCGAAACAGGAAGTAAGTTCTAAGATTGTCCGATTTGAACAGAACTTGATATGTAAGACAAGGGAAGTTCCCTGAACACGTTTACGGACACGCACTTGACCGAACAGGAAGTCTGCCATTTTAAACAGGAAGTGCGCTATAACTTTGCCATACGTTGCCCGATCCCCCTCGAAATTTGGAACGACATGCGCGGGGACGCCGCTGAAAATAACTAGTACTGAAAATAACTAGTACCGCGCGCGGTGAATGAACGGGTGAGAGCGCGAGGCACGCGGGGAGCCGTGGCACACGGCGACCCGCGTGGGTCGGCTCGAACCCGTTCAGAACCGCGCGCGGTACTAGTTTGTTTTATATTTCTTGTGACTTACAATTGAGCTTTTTTCCACTTGTACACGTGGTTCAAATCAGCTGAAGCAAAAACAGAAATACAAACTAAACCATGAGTCATTTAGTAGAATGAATTAGTGAATAAACTACAATGAAATGAAATATACATACGATGTGTTCAGGATCCACCTCCATGTGACACCACAGCGGCTGTGATTGTACACATGGCCAAAAATGAATTCAGGAATGTAAAACGAGAAGGAGGTCAAATGGGGAGAAAACTACCAAAAATACTAATGAGTAGCTATTTAACGGAGCATAATTTGATACGGGGAAGAGCAGGGTGGGCGCGACGGAGAGAGCGATTGGGAGTTCAAAGTGCCGAGCTGAGGCCGGCGGTATGTGTTTCAAAGTCGGGTGCGTGGCGATGGATGTGAGAGATTCATTAAATCAGTAAAGCAAAGCTCGGCCTTGATGTTTACTAGAGTTACACACATGCAGCAGCTGGACGAACGCGCACACAAACACACACACACACACATTCATAGAAAGGTACAATAATAACACACACAAATGTACCTGGATGCTAAAGATAAGGTGCGGGGGCGCACACGTACAGTAGATACACGGCACAATTCAAGATTTCTTGTTTTTGTACAGTGAATTCTCGGAGATTTAAGGTCAAACCTCACCATTTATGTGCGTACGCTTAATATGTAAACGGAAATTGTCAATAAAATTTTGCTTGAACGCTCACAGTCAACAGTGTGTGTACATTAATGTCAGATATGTATTAATGGCCATTAAGTGGCAGATGATCATGTATCACAGTGAAGGACAAAAGGTACAAACTGAGTACACGTGAGCATTTAGCCCTCAGACATTCACGTAAACACACTTAATGACACACACGCTCAAAAACACAGACAGGGCCCAGAGATGGTAAGACGAACACTCATGCATACAAATTAAATAAAAACAAAAACCACATACGTTAAACACAAATGTGTACGTACGCGCCGTATATATTTTCTTTCGCACGTACTGTATTGACACAGCTGTTGCTTTCTTCATTAAACCTCACAGCCTGAGGCTCTTTGAGCGTTCGGCGAGGATTTATTCTCCCGCGTTTTAACCAAACATCTTTGCTTTCTAAGACAACAGCGCAGTTCGGCAATGATATATAACAGCCACATGCACATTAGTGAATCCCTTCAGCATCCATCATCCTTAAAGAATTACTGTCACTTGTGCACTCCCGGTGAGTGTTGGACCTTCACGTGGCGTGGAGACGCGCTTGGACTCTTGGTTAATTGTGGTTTTTGAAGGTAAAATGATCATATCATGTATTATTTTGTATCAAGCATACTGTTTATTTTCTTAGTCTTAAACTAGATCTTGTTTCTTTCTTTCTGAGTGAGTTATCTCTCATGTTGAGTCTGAATTTGAAACCCTCAAGATTTGCAATTTTGGCCTGCACCATGTTTTGCAAACAGAAGTTAACATATGTCACCTGCAACCACGCTGCTACTGGACAATTCCAACTGTCAATCACACTGGTGTCCACTTACAGTGCATGTGCTGCGCTGTATTACCTTAATCTCCTCTAAACGAGAAGATCATTTTACATTATTGACATCACGTGCCATTGAAGGAGACCTGAAAATGTTCAGTGACTCTTAAATCAAGTGAGAAGTATTGTCATTTTCCCTCAAACCTCCCGTCTTACGGACAAAGCTTGGCAGTGAGCTAAATACACTCCCATGATGAACCAATAAAGGAATTGGCTTAAGGTTTGTAATGGAAACGGTGTAAAGCTGTAAAACAGTACAAAGACATAATCATATCAGCATGAATCTTAACACGTTAAATCTGTTGAACAAATGAGTCTAAATAGACATCTTAAACTTTGCCTTCATACTGCTAACGTTTGTCATCCCAACAACTAAATTGTGACAACAAATAATATTTGACTCTGCCGTAAACACGTACACTTACAGATTGTGCCTTCAGAAAAACAAAATAAGGTGGATGGATCTGATTTGGGAACAGCTTCCTTCCATGTGTTAGGAGTCTTTTTAAAATTGGCCGATTCAGAGCCTGAGGATTTTATTATTTCCTTGACAAACAAGGCCAGCAGGTGGCACTTATCTACAACTACTAACAAAAGAGATTATATTGTGTTTATGGAGTTATTGGAGCAACAACATCCATTCAAACGGACTTATTTATAACTATCCGGGTTGCTCCGTTGTGGCTCTTCTGTACGTGGGGCTGCAGCTCTGCTACACCGAAACCGGGAAAGATGTTGAGCATGGGTATACGGCATCTATGCCAGGAATAATTTAGGGAAAGAAAATAAGTTATCATAAACCAAACCCACACAATGAAAGAGGTGGACTAAATTGTTGGGGCTGTTCACTCTTCATTCTGTGGATTGCTGCCCATTTGTATCCTTGTAAGGTTTAACTTTGGTTAACTCTGGTGGTCAGACAAGATCAGCAACCTTGAGCTGTGGGACAGCGCAGGACAAAACCCAGTTGGAAGCCAGATCCTCAAAAGGAAATGGTCCTGGATAGGGCGCACACTTAGGAAGCCGCCATCCAGCATTACACACCAGGCCCTAACCTGGAATCTACAGCGTAGACGAAAGAGAGGAAGGTCTAAAAGCAGCTGGACAAGGGACACGGAAGACGAGTGTAAGTAACAACAGGCACCACCTTAGAAAGAAGGCCCAGAGACGAGTACAATGGAGGAATATCATTGGGTGGCCTATGCTCTGACAAGGACAGAGGGCCTAAGTAAGCAAGCAGCCTCAACCAAAACCTACCTAGCTGACATTGGCTTTAGTTTTCAGACCCCATGATGTCAACCAAGTGATGTTTTGGACCCCAGCTGTCTGTCAGAGGAAACGTCTCCTCGTTGGTAATAAAGAGTTTTGTTTGGAGCCACCGCTGGTGTGCAGACACTTTGCTATATTAGGTTCTGTCGATCCTGCCCGGCATTCCGTGTTTATTTAGTTTGGATGTGCGTGCGTGTCTTTGCACATCTTCTGAATCACTTCATGATGTTGGACATGACGTTTTATAAGCTGCTCAACAAAAGCGAGTCGGCCCGGGTGTCAGTGAGTCGGAAGTCCAGCGCTGAACGTAAGAATGGTGTGCCAGTAACATCAACCCCTAACCTCAAATGCTCTACAGACCACATGATTGACTTTGGTGTGCGTCACGTCCTGCGCTGCTCACATACAGCGAGTGATTAAACATAATTTGCCCTGGCAGGCGTCCATGTATGTGTCGTGCTAATGGAGTCGGCATCAGACAAACTTCGTCCGCTATGACAGAGAGTCGTCTCAGACGTGGCTTAGCATACTTCGCACAGCACACATACCACTGTATTTTCTTTTTACCCACTCCAATACATCTTCTTTGTTGAATCAGAGATGACATCAATGACCTGTTCTTCTTTTGCAGTGCATAGTCATATGGTTTCATTCATAGTTTGCAGAATACCACACTGGGAAATACCTCTGGAAATGCTTTTGTGAGGCCTAGATGTGTTTTCATACGTGGAATCTGTCTTCAGCTGCTTGTTGACCTTGATGAATGATGTGAGGCTTTCAAATGAGTCCATATCCCCCCTCTGTCACTCCTGTTTCTTCATCTTTTTATCTTTTGAGAGTGATGAGATTCCCTCCGCCAGTTGTGGATGGTGTGCGTGTGCAGATGTTGTTTCTGAATCATGTCACCGGGGTATCCAAGTGTCACGAGGATGTTGTTCTGGTCAAACCTGTGGGCAAGTTCATTACCCTGCTCCTCTGAGACGATTCTGATCTCATCCCACAATTCAACCACTTTGGATGAGACAATCATCAAGACAGCCGTCGTGCTCGCTGTGAAACAAAACAGCTGTGGACACCGGATCCGTTTTCCTCTCATACAGTGTGGAAAAAGAACCTGCGCTCTGATGGATCTTGTTTTGATGTAGTTTACTGTAGCAGTTACAGCTGTCATTACATTGTTCAGCTCGGGACTCGGTGTATCACGCTTGGCTTTGAGGGAAGCACTCGCATCCCTCCTTTTCGCTACCATTTTAGATAAGCTTCTTTCAAAATATGATAATTACATGTTTGCAGGAAAGCATCAGGGACTACAAATATGTATTTCATAAAAAAGTAGGGATGGCACGATGACATTTTTTGTGTCCAAAGCCAATCCAGCTTTCAGAACCATGAGTGTCTTACAGTACTGATATCAGCCCAATATAGTTGTTTTACATTTTCAGTCATAACAGAGAAATAAAGCCACAACGTCACTCAGTTAAAATGCTGTTGTTTTAATCTCCTTTTTTTTTACTGTCCAGTAATGTTTCTCTTTTTCGGATAACCATTTCCAGTGTTGACCCATGACCAACACTTGAGTATAAATAAGCACTCATTATTACCATCCATCACTTCAACCTTCTGCTAAAGCAATGAGCATTGACGTGTTATAAAGAGTTTGGCAGCGGTGCAGACTCCAGTTTTGCTGGCTGTGGCTTCACCGCTTTGAAGTTGGACGTGTGTTGGATGTGAAGTCTTCAAGTTGTATCTCCTCAGCTTCAAACTGTCAGTCGTCCTGAGACAAATCACACGCCGCGGCGTGTCTTCATTAAGCGCAGCTGCACCGGTGAAGCTGCAGGCGAGATACGCCTCATCATATTCTCGTGGCCTTATTCGTTTGGGGTTGTTGTTGTTGACATTTGGTACAGATTGGTCTTTACGTTCTCCTGACAGCCGGGCCCCGCCCCCCAGTTTGAGAAAAACAGGTTTAAAGTTGAACGTGGTCGAACGCACACATGGCGGACAGGTGCGCATGAGAGTGACTTCATGCTAAAGTGGGTGGTGAACCCCTTACAGATTGTCAGCCCAGTGTCAATGTGTTGCAGAAACATGGTTTTCATCACGGACATTTGTCATATTAGTGTGGATTCTCATTCATTCATTGTATACTGCTTTATCCTTTAGTGTCCACTGTCCATTTAACGCGGGTCTTTTTGCTCTAAAGCAACAGTTTTAGATGGCCGCGTGGCCCTGGTGTGGATTTTCGTCCTTGCTGTTTGTTGTTTGTCTGATTCTGTGTGTGCGTGCGTGTGTGTTTTTCTTTTTAATCAGTCTTGGATGCTGTAATTGTCTCAGGATGTTCGGCTCGTTTTTTCTGATGGTGATCATCGCTACCTGTGGCTCACATATAAAGATGTTGTTTTAAAATTGTGACGTACGTGTTTTCAAAAAAAGCCAAAAGTTGTCTTCATTTTTGTAAAGCACTTTGCGCTATATAAATAAATGACTTGCTTACTTTGTTTTTTGTTTCCACTCTCCGTGAGCAACAGACATGAAGTAACTGGATGATTCCTCACAATCATCTCTGTCCTTCAGCAGATCACCTCCATTACGTAAATCTGGCAGGTCAACAATGGAGGCTGTAGGCGGCGTCAGTGTGTTGTGCCAGATTCCTGCGCGCTGCTCATATCGTCTCCATTTTAGGGAAATCTCAGTCTGTGTTGCACGCTTGACCCTGCTGCTCCGTCACTGAAGTGTGAACCGTGATGTTAAACAGCGACATAAACCGGCACACACACACACACACACACGGCGTAGACGCAAAGATGAATGTACTTTCACAGGCGCACACACACACACACACACATGCGCACGCATATGGAAAAGCTGATGGGAGCTCGGTAAAGAGAGAAGGAAGGCGAGCAGGCTACCTAACTTTTTATACCTAAAACAACAAACTCGCTCACTCACAAAACCAAAACTCGATCCCCTTACTGTGTTTTCAGAACTCATAAACCCCGTCACTGTGTGACGTTTATGAGTGAGTGAAACCACTCATGCCTCATGTCTGTATGTTATTTCATCGCTCTGTTGATATTTTACGCTCTGACAGAGTCCATGTTCGGAGCCGGAGGACTCGGCAGTTTGTTGATGTATTTTCTCACTGTTGTTTTTCTCAACATTTTTCGTGTCCTAACCAAACCCGGGGCCTTGAATTTAACCTAAACCTGACCACATGAGGGTAAGTGGCTCGTGCCTGGCCACATTGTCAGATGAGTCGGTGAGTAACTCTGCCCAACAATGGATCCGTTCCCATGAAAACGTGGCTTGACGATCAGTGTAGTTTGATTAAATCGAGAAGATTGAATCACCTCTCGGGGCAAGGCGGCAACATCCAGTACGGTGTGTAAAGTTGCATGTTGCATGTTGCAGCTAAATGTCGCTCAACTTGCTGCTCCCTTCCAAATGTGTTGGAGAAACTATGTAGCCTTCAGTTAGCATCAAAACTCAAAAGATGTTTTCCGTTTGTCCATGGTGGCCTATTGTAAAAACACGGTGGTTCAAACATGGCGGCCTCAAAAAACACAACACAACAAAAATTAAGAATAACGGAAAAGCAGTTTGCCTACATTTCACTCACTGGATCTTCGAGTCAAAAAGCTGTGTGGTAATTTATTGAAGTCCAGCAGGAACCTGTCTTTTCTTTTGGCTTCCTGCAGAGAGGTTAAGGGCCGGGGTCAGCAATGGAAATATAGATGGGGATTTAGTTTCTTTAACACCTTAAGGAAGAAAACCTTACTTAAATACAGTTTCATGCAGTTGAATACAGAATACTGTTTAATTTTTAGTGATTCTTCTTCTATTTCTTTAATGTTTCATTTTCTCCTGTAGTAAACTTGATGTATCAAAAGGGTCTCAAGTCATTACACCGTCCATTGTGTTGGATGGTATTTGAATACCTGGGGTATACCATCAACCAAAGCAATGGACAGAAGACAGAGGGCAGGCAGGGTGGAGACGAGTGTCAGAAGGTCGCGAAACGTGAAAGGGAAGGTCTACAAGTCTATGGCTTGGAGACAGTGGCACTGTTTGAAAAGACAGGAGGTGCTGGAGCTGGAGCTGGAGCTGGAGGTGGCAGAACTGAATAAGATGCTGAGGATTAGAAATGAGCGTAAAGTTGGAGATGTAGTTAGAGAGTCAAGGTTGAGATGGTTTGGACACTTGCAGATGAGGGATAGGGATTATATTGGACAACAGAGGAGGTTGGTGGATGTTGTGAAGGAGGACCTGAGGACAGTTGGTGAAACCAGAGGAGGACACGAGGGCGAGGACAAGATGGAGACAGATGGTCCGCTGTGGCGACCCCTAAAGAGTGGTGTGAATGGTGGTGGTCGTGGATTTGAACAGACGTAGTGCTTCTTCATGGCTGTGGGATTAAAGACGGAATTACAAGTTACTTTTAGTTGCTTCACAGTCATTTTTCTTATTTTCAACATTAACGAACTGCAAGTGATGCTGATTGACGTTGATTTAAATGGTCCCACTCAGTAATGAATAATGACGCTTAAATCTGATCATCTGTGAGGCTGTAATCTCCCTGTAATCTGTACAGCTGCTGTGTAAGAAGCTTGTCATGACTCTGCTGAAGTGTCGGCTGACAGCTCAGAAATATGAAGTAATTTATTTTTAAAAGGATGTGGTAATTCGGCCATATAAAACATCTATGGAAGTTGCAACGCTCAGGGGTCTGGAAGTATTTTCATCCTTTGGGGTGTGGATTTTACTTCCTGGAACAGATTTTATTACTGAGCCAGGACTCTTGCTCGCTGGCTTAAATTAGTTACCTGGAAAAGGGAACTGGGAACTTCAGGGGCTTTTCTGTTCTCTGTGGCTTTTTGTCCGTTATTCAACACTCTGACTACTGCATGGCTCTTTTTTTTTCTTCTTCAGCCATATGTGCTTTTTTGTTGACGAGTAAACCAGAGGAACGCCAGATGTTTGCGCCGTGATTCTAACTTTCACTATAAAATTGCCTGCTTTTCACTAGAAGGGCAATGTGTGTGTGTGTGTGTGTGTGTGTGTCGAGTATGTGGCTTTGTGACTGATCTCACAATTAGTCAGTTGTTGTCCTGATTTATCCCACACACACACACATGCCACTTCTCAGCTTCTTTGGCTGCATGACATTCAATCTGATAGTGACATAGTGTATAGTGTATAATTGCTTTAAAATAAAAAAAATTGTTTGCTTTTTGTAGCGTTAGAATTCACCTTTTATAATTTACGATAGTTTCCACAGAGGCTTTTCACACTTTGAAGCAAACACTAACTTAGGCCTGTTCGATTCATCGTTTTTAAATCGTAATCGCAATTATTTAATTAGGACGATGTTGAAACGTAAGAATCGTAAAAAATATACGATTTTTCACTTTAACTAGGGTATTTACAGTACAACCCCCGTTCATGTAGCTAGGCTGCCCTGTGTTGCCGTAGTGACTTCCACCTCCGTCCTCCCATCGCGCGCTCTCCCCACAGATTGTAAACAAACATGTCGGCGTTAGATTTTGACGCAAAAAAAGAAGAGCAAGTCCGTTGTGTGGAAGTGGTACCGGGGGCATCAGGGAAGCAGAGGTTAACAAAGAGCAAGGTTTGCACTCTCATCCCGATGCGGAAATTATTTGCAAAATGTTCAATAAAAACATTTCTTTGCCTTTTGTCATTCGTAATTGGAAATCGGGTTTTGAGAGAAGAAAATCTGGATTTTTTTTGGGGCAAAATCAAACAGCCCTAAGCTACGGTAGCTCTGTGGTACACTTAGGAAAGGGAGAGGTGAGTGAAGGACACACTACACAACATTCACAATCTTTACCAATTTTGAAAAGACTTTACAACGACTGAAAGACGTTGATATTCCCGCTTCCCTTCGACTCTGTTTCATTGGCCCTTTCTGTGCCAACTGTACCCAACCAAATTGTGGGTAAAATTGGGCAACAGCAGAGTGGTGAATAACCATATGCAGATTTAAAGAGTGTAGTGAAGCTGTTTCATGGCATCAGGATGTGTGGAATTTTTCATTTTCATTTTTCAAATACGAGTCAGACGATTGTTGCTGTATGAGACAATTGGAAATGTGTGAAGAAATATTTAGAATCAAGTGTGTTTATTTTTAAAATGTTGTCAGATTTTGATCCCTGGCCTAATGAGTGGCTTACTCACAGCTGGAGTGGTCTGGTTATGAGATATGGCCAAGGCCGAGCTGAATTAACAGGTCTGACACATACCAGACACACACTCACACATGCATCCACACACAAGGTTAACTCAAGAGTGGAAAACAGCACCTCTTCCTTCTATGATGCTCTTATGATGCTACATTATTACACGTGTGTGTGTGTGTGTGTGTGTGTGTGTGTGTGCAGACAGAGTGGAAACAGCAGGTTGCTTTTTTTCACAATCATACAGTCACTCGTCTCTCTCTCTCTCTCTCTCTCTGACACACACACATGCACACAGGTGGTTGTAATTAATGTGCTGAGCCCATTCATGGCACAACATCAAACTGCGGTGTGCTGTGTGCTTCAGGAAACACAGATCCGTGCCTGGAGTTAGACACACACACACACACACACACACACATGCACACTTATCCAGATACCTGCACCTTCACTCTTTATTTGTCTTGTTCTCTCTCTCTCTAACGCGAGGCTGGCACACAAAAGGTTCCCTCGTAAACAGTTTTTGTTTAGTCTGTAAGCAAAACAGCTCTGTTTGAGCTCACGGCAGAAACTCGCAGACTGTGCATTTTGCTTCTGCGGCAACGGGACGGAATACAGACGACAGAAGGTGCCGAGCCGGGGATTTTAAAGTTAGATAAGCCTGTAAATGTTCAATATCTCCAGTCAACCTTAGGCATACATACACACACAGTAGATTTCTGTGCAGCCAGACCAGCTGGGTACAAGGTTATGAAAGCAGTTAAAAAAAATGCTGCTGGAGGAGAAGCTCGTAGGTCTCATGGTCAAGAGCTTCACAGAGATGACCGGGCATGTGTCTCTCTGCGAGCCTGCATTTCTTCCCACTTTGTTTTAAATTGTAACAGTGGAGTCATTAAATGATAAATGAGCTGTTTTGTAATGGAAGTATGAGTGGTTAGAGCTTGCCATTGAAAGGAAAAAGCAGTGGATACAGTTAACATTGTTTAATTTGGCTGTTTTTCAACCGTCAAGGTCTTGGCCTGGTTTCGTGCTCTGGCACCAACTTTGATGATTGAAACTTTGCCTCACTAAACACAACAGAAAGAGGAAGGTAGTTATCTCACTTAATATCATATCCAACTGCTCGACTGTACTGTACGTAACATCTGTCGTGTTTGCATTGGTTTCACATATGTACAAATACAATACTTGAGTTGATTACTTAAACTTTCTTTGGTGCGGTGACAAACTTTCTTCTGTCCAACCCACATTTTGCTCCACAGTCACTTGCAGACTTGAATTCATCTTGTGAATTAAATTTGGCACTTTTTTATTATTCCATTAAGGAAATTAAGGAAGTGATGTGAAGCGATGACAAAAGCATTTTTGGATCCATGGACGTCGGAAAAACTTGAGCGGCTTCCTCTCGATTTCCAATACTACGTCAACATTTCTGATCAAAATTAGTTACAGATCCTATTTTTGTAAAGAACTGTACATATACATATATATACTTTTATAACTCATGGTTTGTGTATACTTTATTTGTACAGCTTTAGAGTCTGGAGATTATTGAGACATTCATCAATGATCTTTAATCATAAAAAAATGGCTGTTATTCATCCCTTTTTCATTTAATCACTATATTATTTCATCTATTTAAAAGACAACATGATTTAGTCCCGTCTTTGTAGGTAGTGCTTCAGTTTTTGGAGATAGTTATTGTGCATTATCCAGTAAAAACAGCTGAATGTCAAAGTTTTCCATTTCACTTTAATGAATCTCTCTCTTTCTTCTGTTCTTTACCTGATACAGTAAAAGAAAGAGTGAGTGATTTAGTTATGACACAGTTCTTGAAACCCTTGGCAACAAAAAAAAAAGAAAGAAATCTTGGCTAACTACCACATACCTAGGTTGTTACATGAAATAGTGTCTGGGTAGATGCATGAGTGGGTTTGTGTGTGCGCGCGTGTTTGATTTCCTCGCACATGCAGGTTTGTACCAAATAAGTCTCAGAAACCTGGAAGCAATTCCAAGGCGAACGTTGACGTGTGTTCATCATATTTCAGAGCGCCTGGGCTCGGAATGCCACAACTTGTAATCACATTTGTAAATAGCATCGTAAAAGTTGCACTCGTAAAAAAAGGTTGTTGTCCTGGCCGGGACCAGGAGGGCCGAGGGGGGAAGGGGAAGAGGTGGTGTATGTTTGGCCCTGAAAACCTCGCTAAAGTGACGTGTGCGTGATCGTGTGTGCGCTTCTCTGTCTTTTAATGAGCATACACAAGCTGTTAATCTTGCTTTTCTGTGCGATTGTCTCTTCTTCTGTGGTTCCACTTGATAAACATCTCTCTGCACTGTCACCCTTTTCTGTCCATCGCCGTCTTCTCGTCTCCCTCCTGCTGCCTCGCGACGTCTTTGAGAAAGAGAGTCCAATCCCGTGCCGTCCCGTTCCCTCTCTCTCTCCGTCACAGCCCCTTTCAGTGTCTCCCTCTTATGCTGTTAATTGAAGACTGTGTAGCAGCACGAGCTATAATGGTTTCCATAAGGCGACACAGCCTCTCGCTAGGCGAGACGTAAATCACTGTGACATGTGTGTGTGTGTGTGTACATACACGCTAGCATAAAGGGTCACAGGTCCAGAGAAGCTAAAACTCACAATAAAAATTAAGGCTGAAACTAATTATTTTCATAGTCCAGTTAATCTTTTGGAAAAAAATATCACCTCCTTTTCCACACGGAGCTGCGGCTCAACGCGGCCAAAGACATTAAATATGGAAGAGATTATGTTCACCGCCGTGATTATGTCGTCAAAAAAAAGTCAAAAGTCAGTAAATAACGCCGATCGTGGATTCCCAGAACCCAAACTTGTCTCCGCACACTGCGCTTGTTTTTTGTCCAATTACAGTCCATCACTCAAAGATACGGAATGTGCAGTGACGTAAAACATACATCCGTACAATTGGAAAAGCTGGAACCGACATTTGTGTCGTATTTTGCTTGATAAATTATAAAAAAATGTTTCCAAAATCACATTTTAACAAAGTATCTAATCATTACTTTGTCCTTGAGCTGAAAATGTCAGTTTGTAGTAGCTCAACTTGGCCAGTGAGTGGAATTTTCTTTGCTTTTAACTGTAACTTAATCAGTTTTATAAGACGATGTCTTTGTTGACACATGAGCTCCCTCACAGAAGCCGCTGTGATCTCACCCATTGAACCTTTAGGAACCTTTCATCTTCCTTAAGACCTGCAGTATATACAACGTTCACTGAATGGACTCATTCAAATTAAGAAAGGGCTATTTTTACATGCATATCCATGTCGGTTTGAACACTGTACAGACCCATCATCAGTGGTTTGGCCTGTTCCTCGCTGTGTTAAACAGTTACTGTCCATAGAGGATTAAATGAGCCACTAATTGCATCTGAAACACAAGCCCCACGGCGGACAGAAGGTTTCCACACAACATGTAAGGTATTACATTTTGGACCGGGAGCTGCAGCGTGTAAAATCTAATCATTTCTTACAATGACACACACACTCAGTGTGTGTGTAGTGTTGCAATATCTTACAAAATAATCCTGATAAATATTCCTGCAATGACTGCGGTGAAACGCAGGACAACTGTGGTGCAACGGAGACGGGAGATATTTTGGACGCCTCGCTCCTTTTATTCCTCTAGTGTCAAAAATGCGTCAATTCTTGTTTCACTCCATCACCCGGAATAACAAAAGGAAAGACCCACACGACGTGTGGTTTTGTTGTTTTTCGTAGTATCGCTGAACGCACGGAGACATAATGACAGTGTGTGTTGTTTCATTATGGGGTCAGTGCTCTGACAGGCTAACCAACTGCTGAAGGACAAATGCCGTTTCTCCGTCTTCCTGTTACAGTAGATGGGTTTGGAGGAGGAGAAGAGCGGGGGTTTTTTAAGTTCATCTCGGAAATACCCAAAGTCAGCATTTGCCATGTCATCCTGCCGTTCAAGCTCGGCCTCAAATATCTCCGGTCCAGTCCAACTGTATTTGTAAAGCACTTTAAAACAACCACAGTGAACAGAATAAGCTCACGCTATCTGTACTCTCTATCAGAGGTCAACATAAAAATAAACATATTAAAAGTTAATCTGATGTCCTTTTTTTCCTCAACGTTGATTAAGTGGCTCTTTTTATTTATATATATATATATATATATATATATATATATATATATTCTTTTCAAAAATGACTTTTCCTAACTGAACTGAAAATGTGATGTGCATCATTTCCTGCTGTCAAAGCTCGACATTGTGCCTCGGGATAAAGTTACACTGCTGCAGATGTTTTGGAAAAGCTTTAATGTACCGGTAATAGGCCGAATAACCATCATTTCAAACTTGACTAAATCCAGCCAGGAATATGTTTGCTTTCCACAAAATCAAAAATTAACTCTTTTTAAAACATTTATATGGGGGGAATAAACTGAAGAATTAAAGTTTGGTTCATAAGCCAACATTAATGAAAAATGTGCTGATGAAATCATCCATTATTTAACTTAGTTGAAGGTAAAACTGGATTTGTTTTTAATTTAAAAGTTATTCATGGCCCCTGTTGATGTGCTGTTCAGTGAAAGTTGTATCAACTCATTTGAAAATGTTAGTTACTGCTAATAGATCCAACCACAGAGAGGAAACAGATCATCAAACTTAACTGCCACCATCTGAAACTGAACAGGCAAGACAGAAAATAATTATGTGAAGCTCTAAAGTGCAGCTTTTGAATATAAACAAATGTGTATTACATTCTATCTATAAATTGCAGGAACGTCTGTCTGTTATCTCTCGAACCGATGGTCCGATTGATTTCAAAATTGACAGGTGTCTTGCTACAGCCACGAGCAAGTGCAGTGCCGAGTTTGACGTTGTTTGGTTAAGTAATGCAAAAGATATCGTTAAATATATCGGTAAAAGAAGCACACATTGGCTTTCGCTGCTCTACTGTGGCCACTCCCCCTCTCACTCACACAGCACTGTGAGAGTATTAGCATGGATTTTGCTTTTTCTGTCATCCAATCAGCTCACTGTTATGTACTAAACTAACCGCCCATAACCGTAAAATTAACAGTTCTGGGCAGTTAATTCAGTACAGTTCATAATGGAAATGCAAAACAATACCTACCGGACCATGCAGAACAAAACCGTTCCAAAACACGGCTTTAGATTGTAATCGCCGAGACACCTTTTAGAATAATACCTGTGGTCGTTGAGGGCTGCAGCAACCTTCACACGTTACACACCGGAGCGTTGAACACTGACGTTCTTGACTTACAGCAAATGTGTTTTGGCCGAGCCCGTGCATAAGCTCGATGCTACACACTGGGGTCAGTTTTTAGAGGACTTACAGTAGTTTACTGTGTTTGTCAGACACATAAACTCACATCACGACTGCTGGTTTTGGCCCTGACGCTTCAACAATCAGTGGTCACTGAGCTAACACAGAAACATCTCTCTGTGCCTCACACACACACACACTCTGAGGTTGTGTCCACATATCCAGTGTCTCTATATTAAAACCTAGAAGGACATGACCCTTTAGGAAAACACTGGCCCCCTGGACACACTCACACACATAAACACACCCATACAGTAACACAGTGGACTTTCTGGACTCATGTGTCTGAGCGTGCTTACGTCCAATCGCCGTCTTTTCTCTGCAGACCTCAAAGTAAATACAAGAAGGGGTTACACAAATATATACACACACACACACTCACATAGGGGTACCGCGCCAGTGAATGTGTGAAATGTAGCACACTGTTGAACTAACTTCCCCCTGTAGATTAAAAGAGAGGAATGAAAAACAAAGATCAGGCACAAAATGAAACTGCGAGAGTAAAGAGACAAGATTTTAAAAGTTGTATAGTCAACTTATCTTATATTTTATCTGTTTTCGGGAAGAAAATAAACAACTCAATGTACTTTACATGTTACAATCCCATTATAGACTTCAGACGTCTTTATTTTCAGCGCGCGGTCCGTCCACGCGATCTGTAAATCTTTGAAATGATACTCGAGGGACAAAAGCAAAGACGAGAGTAAAAACTGACTTTAATCAGAAGCATATGGCCAAAAATATACGGTAGCACCAAAGTGTAATTCTTCTTATCATTTTGGTTCAGTTTAGTGTGTTTACAGTGTTTTTTGTTTGTGTAAACTATGGCAGTGAACCATCACTGATTTTTTGGGGGTCAATAATAGTTGAATTTATCGTTTGCAGTCTGTCGGGCGCCATGTCCTGTTTTTAAAATCTGAAGAAATCGAGGACCAACAGAGGTCTCATCTGCTGTCAATCACATCATAGGTCTTTTTCACAGCAACCTTTGTTCTTCTTTTTATGTTTCAGACATTTTTAGCTGAAAAACCACAGGTGTTACTGATCACACTAACAATGGTTCTCTTCAGTTCAGTGTAAATGCAAGTCCTGTGAGCCGGCATACTTTCCTCACTGTGCCCGTGCATACCCTTCGTCTTACTTATTCTCTAAACGGGTCCATCAATGACTACGTTTACATGGTGCCTTTTTGAAGAAGAAGACATACAACTAGTATCTGACACCATAAACTCCTCAGGACAATGTTTACGGACATTTTAAATCAGGTTTAAACAAGCACTGTTATCTTCTTATTCATTTACACATGGGAGGGAATGCAGGTTCCATGCACTTTCTCATTGGCTTTAGTGTCCTGACCTAGACACTATGGGTCCTATTTAAAAGACCTGTAGCTGAGGATCTAAAGCAGAGGTCTCAAACTCACCTTCTGCTTTAGATCTTACGCTACAGGTCTTTTAAATAGCCACTTGATATTTTTTTTTAAGGAATAGATACCTTTTGCATCACAAACACATTGCTTTCATGAACTATATATCACGCCATGTCAACACAGACACTTTTATTTTGAAATTCTGTGAAATATCATGATGGAATGTCGTGATATCATTTTAAACTCTACTCGCTCACCCCGACTGAATAGTAGTTGCTTTTTCCCCCCCCAAAAAACATGTTTTTCAGTTGACCGGCCCCCTACTGGCCAAACTAAGGCGGTGACAGTAGCTCAGTGGTAGAGCGAGTCATCTTTCAACTTGAAGGTTACATCTACATGCCGATATGTCCTTGGGCAAGACAATTAACCCCCCACGTTGCTCCCTTATGGCAGCATGTGAATGGGTATGAAGGATGAGTGATAGAAAATGTGCTGCACATAAGTGTGAGTGAATGGGTGAATGTCAAAACCGTAGTGTAAAAGCAGCTTTGAGAGGTCGTCAAGACTAGAAAAGTGCTATATAAATACAGACCATTTAGTGGATCTAAAGTGGGTGTGTCCAACTCCAACTTTGGAAATTATATGGTGCGTAATCTTGGGACGCAAAGGTGGTTGCATTTAATTTCTGAATTATTTGATTAATTATTACGTTTGTTTAAAGCGTAACATTCAGGAGTGAACGATTCGTTGCTGAGGAGATTGGGTGCAAAGATATACAGTATATACATACAGTCTAGGATTGAATTGTCTGCCCTTGAACAACAGAAACAAAGTGTGCCAATAACTCTCTACGAATCCTGTGTGAAACCTGTGTTAAAACCTACAGTGTGTGCTGTTACCTGCCAACGTATCTGGCTGAACGCTAGGGCGGTGGAACAGGATCTGAAGAAATCACGCCGTTCATTGAAAGCAGCTGAAGCTGAGACGGGACTGTGATTTCTACTTTGTGTGCATTCGACTTGAAACAAAACAGTGAAACATTAAAACATTAGTTTTACACACACACACACACACACATACCCAGACCTGCACTTGTGTAAGTAACACACAACTAACGAGAGGTGTGAACGATGTTGAAACATGCCAGCAGATATGTGACGTGTAGGTTTGTCACCGTTAACGCGGCGAAAGAAACAGATGGCTTTTAAAAGGTGTCACATCCTAAACATAAAAGCATATTATAAGTGAATGGCTTTTCCAGCAGGAGTCTTTGGGTGACGGAGTTCTGCACAAGAGTTTGATGTTAATGACTGTTTTAAGTCCGACCACACAGAGCTGACTTTGCTCGCGCTCTCTCATCTTTTGGATGAAAGCTTCCTCATCGTGTCGTGATTGAAGTGACAGTGGAGACGTGCACCGGTCATCTGTGTGTTTATGGTCAGACTTTAACTTTTACGGTTATTCTATAGGCGCTTTAACAGCTGTCTTTAAATATTATAGATCTTAATTTAGCGTCCTGTGTTGAAAAACTTGGACGTGTCACTCAAAGATGTCTGCAGATTTTCTCCATGTTATAAAAAGCTATAGCAATATATCATTCTCTTCTACCTGTTTTTAAGAAGAAGTCTTAGAATCTAAGCCGTGGAGACATTGTTACACTGCTATAAGAGTAGCAGCTATAAAAGTAGTAGTATTAATAGTAGTAGTTATGTATAATGTTATATTATGACTTACTTTTCAGAAACTGTACATTATTATGAACCTTTTTGTGCTTTTGGAAGCTTTTTAGGCACTCAAACTTTTTGCTTTGTGCTGTTATTTTTACTTTACTAGACTACGAGTCTGTAAAGTCTGAATTGAATCAACTGTATATCTGATGTAAGCAGGGGCCTCAAACTCAAAATGACCTTGGGGTCAGTGAACTTCTAGTCTGGTCAGTGAGAAAAGCCCCAACAGTTTGTGAAAAATTAACTGTTTTGTGATTCGAAATTAAAATGATATCTTGATAATCCATCATGATGTTGCTATTAAAAATTTTCGGATGATATTGGACACCATTTCAAAGTAAAAGTGTATAAAAAAACATATTTACGATGCAAAATGAATCTGTAAATCACAAAAACAGACGTAAACATAATTTATGCTTATATAAAATTGAAAATATTGTTCACTGTTGGTCAGTTTGGGCCTGTTTTCATTATAACCCCCCCTCTAAATCAGACCCCTATGCACTTTGGCTTCAAAAGCGGTGTCCTTTCTTAGAACATAGTGTGCATGTCGCAGGACAGAGGGATGAAGGGGGGGAGAGGAGAGAGGGGGGGAGGAGGAGTGAGGTTTGATAGGAATACCAGCACCTCAAGTTACCATTTAGTTAAATAGCGCCAGAACACACACACACACACACACACATGCACGGACACACCCACTGAGGAATTCGTGACACACGGACACACACACATACAGGGGGCCTGTAACCACGCAGCTAGCCTGCTATTAATACCAGCCCTGAAGATGCAGGCCATGCTTCATATTTTTCATTTCAAATGCATATTTTATTCCATCATGAAAATGGTGACGCTTTTAAGATGTTTTTGGCGCTGCATTAAACACCCCTGAGCTTTCAGGTTGTGTTTTTTTTTAAATCCACGCACACTTCTAGAACAACAACTCGATTGACATATTCATTCAAAATGACACACACTCTTGTACTTTCTGCAGGTGGTCCAAGACTGAATAGTCCTTTATTTTGTTCTTTGACTACCATCAGGTTTTGGTTGAAGTTTCAGGTTCAAGCCAAGTTAAGAGCACACATACCCCCCCTCCCCCTTTCACGTATTTTGACATTGCACTGATGTTGCACTGTATCAGGCTTCCCCAGCTCCCTGCTATAGGGCCCCTCACATACATTGGCTCCATCTTGAAGTGGTTCCTAGCAGGAAGGTCCCACACTGATGTTTGTATCTGTGTAGTAATCAATAAGAAACCAGACATTTACAGCATAAAGGCAGTGAAAGAAAACACTATCTACTTTGTACCATGTCAGAAATGCATCTTTTTGAACAGTGAGCAGTGATAGGGCACATTATTGCATTATTGGCCTTCCCCAGTGACCTGTAGCAACATCACATCTCTGATCACAGTCACAGTAAAGCTCCTGCTCCGACAAGTCAAGAAAACCCACTAACACCCACTAACATCTGGCTTTTATGTGCATTGGGAATAGATACAATTGGCATTCACTCACGGGGTCAAATGACTCCACGATAGACGGAGAGAGTTTCTATCAGCGTCGATCGGCAGCGATGGAGAACACCCAGGTGAATGCACTTTTGGGTTATGGTGTGCACCGTAGGGATGCAATCCTCTTTATTTTATGGACCGAAACAAACAATGAAGAACGTCATCCAACATCCTTGTGTCATTGTCTCTCGTCTTCTTCTTGTGTTTCCAGCTTTAAGGCCTCAGTGTGAGGCGGAGGTGTCGTAATTGTTCATATGTGTCACGATTGTTGACCTGTAGCACCTCAGTCACACACTATGATCATACTCTCCCTGCAACATCAGGGAATCAAACCACCCGCCTCCTTATCAGCGGCGTGCTTCTCTCATCCAACATTAAACTGTCACAGAGTATTTACCTCACCGCTCCCCTAACCTGCATCCGTCTGCCTCCAATTAGCGCGTTTTGTGAATGTGTTAAAGTACATCGTGACCCTGTGTTGAAACCACTACATCATAGAAAACAACTGTCAAATGCTGACAGAAAACAGACAAATGCCGCCCCATCCACCACCACCACCACCTTGTGCGTAGCTCAAAACTGGCTGTGCACATGCATATGTGAGGCCAAACCGGAGCAAACAAATCACCTCACTTAATCAAGACCCTTTTAAAAAAAAAAAAAGTGCCGTTTCCTGCATCAGAACACTTCAAAGACCACCGTAATTAGTCACGATCAGCATTTGTCAGCACACTCAACCTTTTGTCTTTCTCTCTACCTCACCAGATGACTCCGGCGCGAGAGGTGGAGCAGGAGCGGCCAATGGCGACTCGGAACACGGCCCAGAGCTTGCCGGGAAACTGGGTGAGCATGTTTGAACGTCTGTCATCTCACAAACACAGGCAGGAAACCCAGGAGTGACACTCGGGGGCCAGGTCATACTTTCCACCTCCATGTGTGCGCAGAAGGTCCACCAGGGTCTGCATGATGTAAATTTTGTCGACCGGCCCGGTCTGTCCGGTCCAATTAGCGGTTCGCTCTTGTTTTTGCCGTGGAAACTCAAACGAGGGCGATTTCCCGGTGAGAAATTACCATTACTTAAAAAATCGATCAACGCATGCGTGGGACACTGACCCTCATTAAAATATAAATGGAACGGCAGGCACGTAGAAATGCAAAGCAGCTCTCCAGGGACGCAGAACATGGTAGGTATGACCTGCCCTTAAAGTATCTGAGACGTAAAAAATAACCACAGTAGCAGACAGCACAATAAACACCTTACACCCTGTCAGAGGGAAGAAAGAGAGGTTACATGCCCACCACACACAGGCACAGAAATACACACCGGTGTGGTTGTTTGTGTGGGTAATTGGCTCTGTCAGAGCGGAGACCAGTCTATTTTTGTGAGGTGTGATTTGCCCCCTTTAAAGTTTCCCTGATCAAACTCAACCCTCTTTTCTCTCATCAAACTCAACCCTCTTTTCTCTGATCAAACTCAACCCGCACCAAATGCTTTTACTTCAGCTTTGTTCCACCTTTATTTATATTAGTCACAGGTCCACATTTAGGGGGGGTTATATTGGATTACCCATACTTTTGTTTGTATCTGTGTCTAATGGCCTTAAAATAAAAATAGTTTCCATAGCCTTACGTTGTTTGTACTGTAGGATAGGCCTTACAGAGGCCGCCATCGTCCACTGACATGTTTTACTAGTATCCAAAGAGCATGTCATCTTAATCTTAATCTTAATCTTAATCGAATCTAGTCCGTTTGCTCGGAAAGTCCGGTTCGTTTTGGTAGGTGTGAATGCACAACCGAACTCTGACCAAAGAAGCGAACTCCAGTCCGCCTAAAAAAAAACGTAGGTCTTGTTTCGCTTCAAGTGAACCGAATGCAGGAAGCGGACTACAACGCAGGGCATTGTGGGTAAACACAACCAAAAACATATGCACATATGTGTACCACGACAGGATTTGATGCCGCTCCATGTTTTGCTCTTATGTTACGCCCTGCATTAACCAATAGATAGATAGAGCGAGTTTTCTTGTGTCTTTTAAGTCTTCTCCTTAATATTTAAGGAGAAGACTTTTTAATATTTAATAGTAATTTTTGATGCAGCGCCACCTCAGGCGAGGAGGGGAATACGTTATTCGAAAGTTTCGGTTCATTCACTACAGTTTGTTGCATTCTGCAGTCTCACCATTAGATGTCACTACTTCTCACATACTGGACCTTTTACGCATGCTCAATAAATGAGTTGTTCATCATGATGTGCTGTAAAAACCATGTCTTGGTGACCACTGGTTCTTCTGTGCAGTGTTTTTGGAGAGTCTTACTCTTGCAATTTGTACTCTGTCTTGTGTTTTGTACGATTTTGTCGTGTTTTGACTTTTCTAATCCTTTGCTTATGTAATACACTTTGGCTCGACTGCAGTTGTTTTTAATGTGCTGCATAAGAGAAATTGGACTTGAGAACTTGATAAATGTGAATTCTAGCACCCAAACCTTCTCGGGCCAAGGCCAGATGAACCACGGAACCACAATTACCTCACAAAAAATCTTTTAATAGGCTAAATCTAAAGATGGAATCACACTTCTCTCCCTCTCTATCTCTCTATCTCTCTCCCCCACACCCTCTATCTCTCTGGCACGCTGATCAAAGGCGGTCTGTCAGAGGGTCAGTAGTATTTTTACACTGTGAAGTGTGGCGTTGAAGTGGCCCCTGAGACCCAGAACAAGCCTGCCCTTTCGTCCGCTCTGGCTCTCACCTTCTCTCCTCTTCCCACTCTTTATCCTCTCTGTTTTTCTTTCATTCTTTCTTTCTTTTCTGTGTGTCCTCTGTCTTACCTGAATCTTTTTATTGTCTTAACTCCGTCTCTGTTCTTGTTTTTTCTCTTTTCTGCTATCACCCCAGTTTTGTTTCATCTGTTTTTAGCAATCGGTCTTCTGAATGTTTTAACCTTCGCGTGAACTCTCGTTCCATCTGTTTTCTCCTTAACCTCTGTTTGATTTGGTTCTGCTCGGACATTATAAATCAGTTCCTTTCAGTTGCACCTTACTGTGTTTTGTTAGTCTCATCTTTATCCACTCCAGTTCACTTCAGATCGGGTTCACTTTGCTCCGGCGCCGTCCTCCTCCTTTCACATCGTTTCACTTGAAACAAGTGCAGTCGGAATTTATATTGAGTCGGACACGGCGACGACATTAAACCTTTCAATCTTCATCTTCTGCATCTCCTCTTCTCTACTTTTCTCACCCTCTGTATTGACTCAGTCTGGTCACAGCACAGTTGTAGTTTCCAGTAGCTTTTCTCAAGACTCAAGGAGGGACAAAGGCGAAACTTAAAAGCCTTTCGGGTGTGTTTTCTTTGTCATCGGGCCCAGCTTCGGGTCGGTCAGCAGAGAGCTATATTCTGCTGAATAATGCAGCCGTAGTGAAATCTCCGGATTTGTGTGCGCAAAGCCGTCACATAACTCTTCCCCCCTGTTTGTTTACCCAGAGCTGGAATAATAACTGTGTCCAAAGAAGCAGACGCAACTGCAGTAGTTTCAGGGTGATTTATCGCCCCGGTTGATGGCTATCTGCTGTGGCTAAAGCAGGAGGGCTGTAAAAATCAAGCGCTCCTGTGAATGATTTCCTCTCCTCCCTCCCTGCTGGATAGTTTTTTTCCCCTCTTTGATCTGTTTTCACTGCTTGTTGATTGTTGAATTTTTAAAGAGGGGATGTGTGTGTGTGTGTGTGTGTGTGAGTGTGTATGAATAGATGCAAAATGGGGGTTATTGTTCAAATTCAAATGAATATTCCTTTAAAGATATTAGTCAGATGAGGTAGAACTCTTATTTGTTCGGTCTGTGCTGCTTTGTTTGTTACTTTGGCACACAAGAGTACGGTTTAGCGTATTTATGTCCTCCATTATCAAAGCAAAACAATATAATCATCATTGTCTTCATTTTTATAATGTATTATTTGTGGCTCGGGAGAGACTGGGGGCAGAAAATCGGCCTCAATCACATGCCACCTCCTGTTCTCTTATTATGTTTATTCAGCCCCCGCTTTAGCGTGTGTGGCGTGTCTTAACAGTTTCCAAGAAAGAAGCTGAAGTTTCCTTTCAATATCTTTACTTGAAAATCACTGTAAAACTAAACAAACGTACAAATATATGTCGTTTGTCTCATCATATCATTTTTAACTGTATATATTCACATACAAACATAAAAATAGCATGTTTAAACTTATAGAAACAAGTCAGGCTAGCTTAATGCTAATTTATATGGTTAGCATGTACAGATTACTGAGCGTATTTTGTGCTGTAATCTCTCTCTGTAAATGAATGAAACGTTCTCTAAATGCAGTTTTACAACATCTGAACATAACCAGCTACGGAAACTCTGAAGGCACAAAATTAATATTGCTGCAGGAAAAATCTCTGTGCTAAACTCAAACTAAGAACATCACAATGTTATTATGATATCTGACACCAGACGTGAAAGAGATGCAGATTTGTTTCATTTGTTCACTCCTGTGTGGCTTATATTTGGTTACATTTACATTTTAAAATGATAATTGTGACAAGAACAATAAATGTCTTATTATAAAACAGTGCATTTGTGTGTAAATTTTACTTTACTTACTAAAAAAGGTCTAAATGATCAAATTTGACCCTCGAGTTAGTGTGTACTCCAAGTCTTTGCAAAAACCAGTCATCTTAAAGCTAATCTGCACTCACAGCGCCCTCTACTGCACCATTACTTCCGACGTCTGATGCGTTTCTAGGCTGTGCATTTTAAAACTCAGTCACATTTGTAACTGTATGTAGGTCTATGGCTGATAACTGGTTGTTTCAGGAACAAAAAACTACCGCGAGTGAACAGATGTTTGTCACTGTATGGCTCTGTATGACTTGTGCACAGATGTACATTTATGACCGGGTTATTTACGGTGTTGTTTCATTGCTGTCGAGCAGATTTTCGGGGGTTTTACAGTGAGCTGTCGTGGAAGCATGATTTCAAGCTATATATGTGGCTTTTTAACGAGAACCTGGTGTTTTCTGCCGGATCAGTGGAAAATAACTGTGGGTGTGTCACGCGAGTAAGTGCATTGTGTCAGAAAGAAAAGGAAGTGATCAAAGGGTTGTTGTTTTTTTGTTAGTTTTTTTTTAAATCTAAACAATCAGAGTTTATTACAGCAAACACATGTTCATATGTTGTCACAAGGAAACACAGAAGCCTTTTTCACGCCAGACACTTGCGTGTGGATGCAGATTATTATTAACATCAAAAAAATTGATTTCCCGGTGCCTAATGGAAGGTTACGCGCCAGTGCTGAATATTTGTGGGGCAGAAAATTCATTTGTAGTTGCTGCCGCAGATGTCTGCATGCACAAACGAGGGTTCAACTTTGGAAACAGCTGATTTGTTGGCAACTAAACAACAAAACAGTGTTCATAAAAACATGTGAATGATAGTAGTGTTATAATAGAGGGTTTAACTGCTCCGTATATGCAGCACCTTGTTCTGACATCGTTTTATTTCCCTAAAAAAGAGCAGTGTAAGGTGAATAATGGTTAGTAAAACATCAAATTAACAACTAAAAGCTGCATCTTTTTGAACGGTGTTAATTTGTTAAACAGCGAAAATGTCTCCTAATAATAATAATAATAATAATAATAAACGAATATAATTTCAAACAAAGGAGACTTGAAACACTTCTGAACCCTCCATCTGTGTCACAGACTCTTCAGATAATGCGGCTTTGATCGCTTGTTACGTCTCATAAAAGTGTCAAATAAGAATTTGATGAATTCCTTTCCCCCCAACCTGTCGTCCTTTGACTGGTTTGTGAAGAACAGAACAGAGCTTGTAAATATAAAACTGCTCTTTAAACCATTTATCTCCCTCTGTTCTCGCTTGCCCTCTCTTAGTTCTCTGCTCTTCTTACTCTTATTTCACACCTGGTGCCGACTGTGAGTCACGGGCGGAGTGATATTGTCATACATAAATATATTTTCACTTGAACTTGAATATTGCCCGCGTCTAATCACTGTTTCTGTTCTTGCAGTGCGTCCACGTTTTACCCAGCCGGCAAAGATGAGGAAGCGCGTCATCGCTCGCCCGGTGGGCAGCTCGGTGCGTCTGAAGTGCACGGCGAGCGGAAACCCTCGGCCCGACATCGTCTGGCTGAAGGACAATCGGCCGCTGGTGGACGAAGACGGCGGAGCCGGAGGAGACGGAAAGAAGAAGAAGTGGACTCTGAGTCTGAAGAACCTGACGCCGGAGCACAGCGGGAAGTACACCTGCCACGTGTCCAACAGAGCAGGGGAGATCAACGCCACCTACAAAGTGGAAGTCATACGTGAGTCACCGTACCATTTATAAACAATAATTACAGTGTTGCGCTGCGATTGTGAGAGGCTGACTCTGTTGCTCACACTCAAATGTGGAGATAACAGTTGGGAAAAGGTGATAGAACTCCACATTTATGTCTGTGCAGTGAGTTATGTACATTTTATGTTCATCCATTCATGCTCAAATGAGCATCTGCTTCAATCTGACCACTTATAATGACACTTTATGGGCATTATACACAAGTTATTAAACCTGAAGATAAACTGACAGCTGTTCATTGTCGCAGCTAATTGGGAATTTTGTTAAAGTGGTGGACAGAGAAACAAAATGGGTTATATTTTTGAACATGTTAGTTATATGTTGCTATTTAAAAACAATAGTCAACTTGATTTTCACTGACTCAGCTTGAAATGACTCGTTGACAGTAATCTGGAAGTGGGTTTAAACAGGAAATTGTTACATATTAAGCAACTTATTCTTTTGTATTGATACAATTTGAAGCATCGAGTTTGAATTGACTCACATTTCGATGAACTTTTGTTTCTAAGTTCAACCACTTTGATGTTTGTTATGTGTGTACCTGATCACACGCTCCGCTCCGTTCTATTGTTAGTCCTATCCCGTTGCATGCAGAGTCAATGTGTTACGTTTCCTGCACTCACAAATGTCCAGGTTTTACACAGACATCTGATTAGGGTCCACATGTGCTGTCGTGAACATGGGCGGGGATCGGCTTTTTACGTCACGCAGACCACAGCGGGTCCTCAGCTGACTCGCAGACATGGAAATACTATGAATTGGCCTTTATTCACAGATCCAAACTGCATTACAGTCGTCTCTATCAGCAGATGGAGTTAGTGTAAATGGATACTTGCACAGTATGATTATAAACACTCTGGTCTCTTTGTGTACTTTTTGAGTGCGTTCCAAAGTCACATTTTACATTTTTTATTACAGATTTTTTGATAAAGCACTGCACTTTTTGTTGCCTTTGCCTTAGGCTACGTAACAAATACCAGCCACATTGTTCAAAATTATACTCAATTCTGTAGAACAACAAGTGTTTTGCATCTGACTTTCATGTGGATGCTACTAACTCTACAACAGCAGAGAGGATCATATTTGTCCACCCTTGTGGCAACAGTTTGAGGAAGACCCTTTTCTACATCTACATGACACATGACTCTGTCCCAGTGCACAAAACATGGACTATAAAGACACGGTTTGACGAGTTTGGTGTGGAAGAAGTTGACTGGCCCGCAGAGAGCCCTGACCTCAGCCCCTTCGAGCACCTTTGGGATGAAGTGGAACAGAGATTGTGAGCCAGGCCTTCTCATCCAACATCAGTGTCTGACCTCATAAATGCTTCCACAGAATGAATGGACATTCACAAATTCCCCTAAGAAACACTTCTTCCAAGAAGTGTGGAAGCTGTTTTAGCTGCAAAAGGGGGGAACAACTTCATATTAAAGTACAGTATATGTATTTAAATGTGACATTATAGCCCCTGTTGGTGTAATAGTCAGCTGTCCCAATGCTCCATAAAGTGTATATCTTTTTATCTCATTATTTTGACTTTTTATCCTATAATTTCTACTTTTTATCCTATAATTTCACCTTTTTATCTCATAATTTCGACTTTTATCTCATAATTTGACTTTATCTCATAATTAAGACTTTTTATCTCATAACTATGACTTTTTATCCCCAAAATCACCTTTTTGATGCATCAGTTGGACAGGAATTAAAACGTTATTGCATCATTAAAGGTCCAGTGTGTAAGAATTATTGACATCCAACAGTAGCTGTGTTAATACGGACACAAGTCATCGGAATAAAAGCCAGATGGGAATAAAAATATGTCATGTAAACTTGCCAATCTTGACGAATTGATGATTGGATTTCTGTTTCCACACAGCCCTTAAAAATATTATTGGATCTGAGTCACATCAAGGGGGAAAAAATAAGTCAGATATGAGTCACTTAGTGATGTCTTCCTTGAAAATGTAGTATTTGTACTGAAATGGTGGCGTGAGTGTGAGCGTGAATGGTTGTTAGTGTCCCTGTGTTGAGGGTGTAACCTGCCTCTCGCCCAAAGTCAGCTGGGATTGTTGGCTGCAGCTCCCCCTGTGACCCCCCAAAGGATAAGCTGTGGAGAATGAATGAATGCTGAAATGGTTATTTATAAAAAGGGTGGTCTATTTATTCTCGAATACATTTAGACCCTGCCATTTGCAACGTGAGATCAATTCTGACTGAGGTGATGTAATGGGATGGCGCGTGTCTGTCCACGGCCGTCCAAAACAGAACCCAGAAATATGCAGATAATGATGAAAAAGGGGGAAAAGAGAAGAAAATCAGCAAAAATGTGCCATAAAAATAACCTTAAATGTTTTCTGTGGCTTGTCAACTTGTCAGTTAGCAAAAATATGCTGACTCTTCATATTGTGGCCATTTGCGCTCTAAAAATATGATTGTAAAATTTGAGTGTATCCAAAAATTATAGCTGCATTTCAGCGGTCATTTCATGTCAGGATTCGACTGAGAGATTTGAGGATTTGCGGCTACGTGAGACGTGGAGTGTTCCCCGCTGCTGTTACACGATACCTTTCTGCCACTTAAGCCACACAATAGCAGTATGTGCGCTCTCTGCACAGTGTACTGTATGTGCTGTATGTTATTGTTTGACTGAGAGGCAACTGTGGCTGCAAATGACCGGGTTTGTGACTCACAATCCGGTGATTCTGTTTCAAAAATGTCATCATAATTAACTTCTCAGCTGCCGTAAATGATTTGTTGGCAGCGTTTTTAGTTCCTTTGGGCTCGAGGAAGGAGCTGGATGTAGATATTCTCTGCACGCTGACAGTGTTCAACTTAATTGGACGTGAGATATAATAACGCTTTTAAACAAGTTCCATTCACAGATTTGATTATGTCAAACAACAACCCCTGAGCAGCAAAAACCTGCATGTCATTAATTTCAAGTGTGGTGGAAAGAAAATGTGTTAGCAATAGAACCGCACCAAAAATAGACGTTGAAAATAGCTTCTTTTTTATAAGCATCCTTTTGCTTCAGTGGCATTTATTGATCACAGCCCAGTGTTGTCAGTAAACAGCGTTCAAGCGAGTGAGGGACTGTCGAGCAGGACTTTGAGTGTGAAGGTGAAGCCGGCTGCACTTTTAAAACGTCGAAAAAAGGACTCTGGTTTCACTGTTGAATGTGTGTTATGATGAGTGCTGAGTGTTTTTTGAAGTTGGAAGCTGCAGAAGAAGAAGTGTTGGGTGTTTTGCTTTTTTTCCTTCACCGCCAGTGATTTAATGTGGAGCAGTTGAGTGGAGAGCTGCTGGCGTTGAATCCCAGTGTGTGTTTCTCCGTGTTACAGCTCTGTTGGGAGGCTCAGACTTTGCTGTCTTGATTCTCACTTTACTCGCGCCACATCTGCTGTACATTAAACTACAGCATTAGTCTTTCCGACACTTACACATTTTCTATCTGCACGCACAAAGGAATTAAATCAAACCGCTGTTCACTTCTGTCAAATGTGATATTTTATCTATCAGTAGAGATTCACTCAGCTGTCAATCACTCGCAGCTGTTGGTGACGTGTAAAAACCCAGAAATAGAGTAAAAGCATCTTCACAACATCTCAGTTTGATCCCAAAGATTTCATAAACTCCCTTTAGTTTATTGAGTTTCATTGCAGGCATCGTAATGGTTATCAGAACAAAGAAAACAAGTTTAAAAACAGCTGATGGCAGAGAATTCTCTTTCAAATCTGGGTCATTTTCTGTTCCGTTCCCGTGGGATTGCATTTAGCACGTACTGAAAACTAAAGACTAGAGACTATTGAATGTGTCTGTGGCAGCCAGGTGTGTTTATTCTGCTTTATGAACAGAGAGAAAGAAAAGGGCGGGAGAACAGAAGATCAGGGATCTGTTTGTGTGTACAAGAGTGGGAGGATGTGGCGGTGACTACAGCAGAAACTGTGCAAATAATGCTTTCATAGCATATTTCATTCTCGTCACAGCATCCATGTTTAAGAATTCAACCATAAATCTATTTCTGGTCAAATGTTTGCACTTTTCCACTTTCATTGAACACTTTAAATAACCTTGAAATGAAGAAACGCAAGCGGTTAACTGCCCAATTAAAAATAAACTGAAATATAATATGTAATGTAACAGGTCGTTCTCGTGGTGTAGACTTTCAGCAGCGGCTGTAAACAACTTTTGGTGGTTTCCAACCAGCGACGAGTCCAATATCAGACGTGGAAAAAGCAGCAAAGCCTCATAGACAACTGTTTCTATGTCAGCAGAATGCAGGAAAATGGGAGGAAGCAACTCGAGCTGAAACAATGAATCGATTATTAATCCATTACTTAATTAATCGACAACTATTTTGATAATCGATTAATCAGTTTGAAGCTTTTGATTATGATTAAAACAAGATTTCCCATTGTTTAAGCCTCTAAAATGTGAATATTTTCTTTATTTCTTTGCTCTGGAGAACAAAGAAATCATTAAAAGTGAATCATTTTGGTTTGTGGACAAAACAAGACATTTGAGAACATCATCATTTCCAGGTTTGACGAACACTGATCAACATTTTTTAAGGTTTTCTGTTATTTTATGATGAAGCGAGAAAATAATCGACAGATTCATCGATCATGAAAATAATCCTCAGTTGCAGCTCTAGAAGCAACATAATAGAGAAGTAGCACAGTTTCTTTGTGTTTCTTACTTGTTCTCGTGTCTTTTTCTGTGCAGAGCGTACCAACTCTAAACCCATCCTGACCGGCACTCACCCCGTCAACACCACCGTAGACTACGGCGGAACCACGTCCTTCCAGTGTAAAGTCCGCAGTGACGTCAAGCCGGTGATCCAGTGGCTCAAACGGGTCGAACCCGGCGACGAGAACAAATTCAACTCCACCATAGAGGTAACGAGCGAGCACATTCACGTAGCATAACAACGACCGCGTGGCGTTTAAAGTGAACTTTTTTTATGGTTTCATTCAAAGGTCGGAGATCATCGCTTTGTGGTCCTGCCGACAGGAGAGGTGTGGTCTCGTCCCGACGGATCTTACCTCAACAAGCTGCTGATCACCAGAGCCAAGGAGGAGGACGCGGGCATGTACATCTGCCTGGGAGCCAATACGATGGGCTACAGCTTCAGGAGCGCCTACCTGACTGTGCTGCCAGGTCAGAGACATCAGACACTCACAGATGATAAAGGAATACTTCACTGATTTGCATTTAGCGTTGTATTACTAAAATAGGGGGGTAGTATTTTAGAAGAAATTGTGCTTCCCGACCACAGTTACCCCGGAGTTGAGAAATATCTTCATTCTTTTCTTTGTTGTAACACAAAGCTAAATGCTAGTCGGTGAAGTATTCCTTTAATTTAACCTTCATGTTCCAAAAAAGGATTATTCCTTCTTTGCATAGTAATCTTTCACTTAAGCTGCCATCCTTTTGTCATTTAACCCTGGGTTTATTTTGATTTTATAGCTGGGGAATTGTCAAAAAAATGTTCATGAGTGAGATTTTCTGCCCGTGTGGTGAATCTCATCAGCATCAGAAGTGCTGTGTCACGCCCTGGCCAGATCGCCACTCCGTAGTTTTTTGAATTTGAATTTTCTAGATACCAAATCCTGTGGGATGGTGATAGAAGGGTTAACTGATGTTGTTCATGTCTCATTTGTTCACAGATCAGAAGCCCATAATCAACTCTGTGCCCACGGCACCGTCCCCGGGCCTCCCCTGGCCCGTCATCATTGGAATACCAGCAGGCGTCGCTTTCATCTTAGGCACCGCCCTCCTCTGGTTCTGCCAGTCGAAGCGCACCTGCTCCTCTTCCTCGTCCTCCTCCTCCTCGTCCTCCTCGTCCTCCGCTTTGCCCGCCGCTCAGCGTCAGCCAGCGGGCAGCCGCGAGCGGACCTGCCCCGCGCCGCCTCCGCAGACGTCCAGCGGGGACAAAGAGTGTCTGTCGTACGAGGACTACGTCGCACATCAGCAGCTGCTCGCGGCTCAGGGGAGCGCTCCTCTGGCGCCGAAGGTCTACCCCAAGATCTACACGGATATTCACACGCACACGCATTCGCACGTGGACGGGAAAGTGCACCAGCACCAGCACATTCACTACCAGTGTTAGCAGCCTGGGGGCGTGTTTCCCTAATCAACTCTCGCGTGAACACGTTTTTTCCTGTGCGCGAGGATTCGGTCACAGCGGTGCCACGCAAGCCGCTGACACACACAGCAAAGAACAAGGGAAAGCCACATGCAAGGGACACATGGAGTCACGCAACTTCTTCCTCACTGTGCTCCAGCTGTAATGTTGTGCACGAATGGATTCAAGACACAAACAATGAAGAATGTACAGACAGAGAGGAGATCTTTATTTTTAGCCAACGTGGGAGCAAATCTGAAAAACAATCTGTGACTGAGCGATCCCTAAATATATGTCGCAGTCACGCCTCGTGTTAAATACCAAATCTTTTTTATATTATATCTGTTTTTTTCCCACCTTGTTGATCAAAAAGCCTTGACTCCCAAATTGCAACCCGGCAATTTATCTGCCTCTGTTCTTTTAGTACTTTAGGAAACAACCGCAACCTCCTCGCTCACACTCACAGGCTCCAAATATAGCTGCACGTGTATATATAGTGGATTATGATTATATGGCATTTAGCATGCTACTTCATCCCGGATAATCTATATAGCAACATATAGCATGTGTGTGTAATGTAACTTCAGAGCCATAAGAACCACAACAGGAGACAAACGCCTCTGTGCCCACAGCTGCTGCTGCTGCTGCTGCCGCCTGCTGTGTGAGAGAGAGAGAGCTCACATCAGCCTCTCTGAGCAGCTAAAATGTGATTTCTGCTTCAGCCCGGGGACCTCCTGCAGACAGCAGATGCGGAAGTAATCACTTGATCTCTTCAGACTCCGATAAGTACTTTTACCCCCCCCTCCAACCCACAGATTGACGGCATTTCCTGTTTGCACTTGTCAGTACGTCAGTTCTCATCTTGTTTTGAGCAAAGGGATCATCACCACGAGTCTTTCACAGATTTCATGGACCACTCTTGGATGTTTGGATGTATCACACAGGTCCTTTAAAGACAGACACTTTCACAACTCTCGAACTCACACACGAGACACGTTTGTCTGCTGTCGCTCCTCTTTTCCCAGCAGCCGTTTTTACACCGCACTGGTAGAAGAACCCTGATACTGATCACATAAACAATGGCAGTGTGCAGTTCATATAGTCGCGACTGGTGCTACGTTTCCCAAAATTTGGATTGGATGATTATTTCAGGATGAGAAGTCATCTATTATTCGCCGAATGTGTTTTAGGGCTGCAACAAACAATTCTTTTCGTAACCGATTCATCTGTCAGTTATTTTCTCGATTAATCGAGGACTTGTTTGGGTCGAAAAATGACAAAAAATATTCAAAAACTGTTGAATCTGTGTTTGACAAACCTGGAAACGATGATGTTCTCGAATATCTTGGTTTTTGTCCACAGGTTTCATGATTTTCTTTGTAACGGAGCCCCAGACATGACATGGGGGTAGAAAAAAACACTGGCACACTTTATATTTAGCCCTTTATTAGTAATTATTATAACACCTTATTCTACATAACCTTATTCTACCCCTTTTATGACATGAATTAAGATTTTTCCTGGTTAAGGTGTTAATTTGTGCTTAATAATTACTGATAAAGGGCTAGTATGCTACTTGTATGCATGTTAGTAAGCACCTAGTTAATGGTGAATATGTTCCTTAATATAAAGTGTGACCAAAAACTCTTATTTGTGGCCATAACATATTAAATTGTACACACAAATTAATAAATATCAGGGGGTTTATCTATTTTTTTTTAATATTCACAAACAAGAGAGCTTGTTTTGATTATTAAAAAAAAAAACTGAAACAGATGAATCATTAATAATCAATTAATCGGTTAATTGCTGCTGCCCTATCGGCCTTCACATTTACATTTAAACCTTCGTCAAGTGTTTCCATTCAGTTTCTTGTATGTAAATCAAAAATACACATCAAAACATCAAAGGCTGATGAAACTGATTCATTTGTTTATTTTCCACCTGTGTCACGTCAAAATGGCTGCTGTGAAAATGACCGCCTCCATTTCCCTCTCTGATACTGAGAAGGTAAAATAATGGCGGTAAATACCGTTGTTACTGAGTTGAAGATTAGCGCTGTTGTTGTTGTCACGTGTGACACGTAAGTGCACGCACATGTGTCTGAACTGGCCTGGGATGCGTTGACTCAGAGATTCACCTGCGGAGTTATCGCAAAACACATCTTTAGCGAATAATGAGACACAGAAACATGTTTTAATGGATATGATTTGATCTCCGAAGGTGCTGTACATGCATTTACACACACACACACACACACACACAGCATCTGTGAATTATTACTCATTTTAACGATCTGGACGTCTCCGCATGCTCGTGTGGACATGAGCAAACTTAACTGATACCCGCCCCCCCCCCCCCCCAAACTTCCCCCCGCCCCGCGCCCGCTCTCACCCCTCATTTAATGTTTGTCACACCAAGTGGGAAAACCTTTAATACACACTTCCTAACGCTCTCTTCCCTCCAGGCTGTATCCTGAGCAGAGATCTAATCAGTGAAACTGAAAACATGTGTGTGTTTGTGCAGGGCCTTCCATGTATTAGTGAGGTCATCGGCAGCTGTGGACGAAAGCAATTAGTGCCGAAGAATCCGAGGAGGACCTGTTTAGTCAGTGGGAGTTCACGGAGGAGAGAGAGTGGAGTTAAAACGTTATCACGTCAGAGTTAGAGGAAGAGGAGAGCGCTTGTTGTCCGTTACATTTCAAAATAGAAAGATTATGTTGTTGCAGTGGAGTTTTACCTCTTTTCCAGGACAGTGGTCTGCTGGCTTCTCCTCTTGGAAGTGTTCAATGAAACTCTGATTAACTGCGTTTTTGACTTTGCTCGATTGTTCCGAGGACTTTTTAGTTGTTTCTTTCACACCTGTCCATTATTAACCCTTTAACACCATAACCAACCATAGATGAGACAGAAAAGTATCCTGTAACTAAGTGCTTTTGTCTGTTTTTCCAGAATAACTTTCAATATCTGGCAGTGATTTACATTTATAATTTAAAATGAAGAAAAAGAAGAAGTTTTATTTAAAAAAAAAAAAAAAGAAAAAATTGAAATTTGAACAGTGTAAAACAGATAAAATAACATTTGTTTGAGTCTCAATGTCCAAAAACAGGTCTTTGACATGCAACTTCTCCACTTTCAGAAAACGTTGGGAGTTTTTCCGATACGTGTCACACGTGTCGTCTGCGATGCGCTCGGTGTTAAAGGGTTAACTTTACGTTTTACCCCTCAAATGAATAAACCGCAGACCTTCTCAGTGTATCTCAGGTGTCCGCCTCGTCGTCCATGTGTTCATATGTCCATTAGAATCTGACCACTAAATGAAAAACCGTGTTACTAACGTGACGTTGCCAAGATACGACTTAGGTTGCAGCTGTCGCGCGTGTGGATGGAAGAAGTCGAGAGTTTAAATGTTTAAACATGAAAAGCTGCAGAAATTATACTGTGTATATATGTGAAATATGAAAGAAAAGTGTAGTTCTGTTTATTTGTACTGTATTTTGGTGAAAGGCGGGCTTTCTTCAACAACCATGTGACAGGAAGTGGTCCTTTTTTTTTTAAATCACCTGGTGAACTCGTTCGTACATCTGCTCTTCTATCCGTCCGTTTTCTACCAGTTTATCCTCCACGTGAGGGTTGCGGAGAACGATGGAGCCAATTCCAGCTGACATGGGTCAAAAGGTCGGAGCACGGGGGAGGGGGGTGGGCCGGGTTTGGGGACACACCCTGGACAGACAGACTATCACGCTTTCTTTTTAGTGTGTCCAATTCACCTGAACTCACCTGTACACTCGGGGGATGAACACGCAAACTCCACTGTGAGGCAACGGTGCGAGCCACTGCACCATCGTGTGTAAGCCCACATCTGGGCTTTCTTAACTTTGCACATAAATCTCTTTCAAACTCGAGTAGAACATGTGCAAGTGTACAGAGGTGGATAAATCACAGTGACCTCCACTGATACATTTTAAAGTTGACTGAGAGAGAATTTGTTTGATATATGTGAGGATTAAGAATAAAACGCTGCTGCCTCTGGAATATAAAAAAATGATTTCAAAGACGACGCGCTGTGTCAGCGATTCTCGTCCGTCCACTTAGGGACGTTTATTGGAAAGTGCAGTTGAGTTGTTGCATCTGTAACGCTCTGTTTGAGATGTTTTTCCTTGTCCTCCCGAGCGTTCCTGGCTCTCTGGGCGTCTGCTGACAGCGTCGCACAAACAGCTGCGCCGAGTTATCTCGCCGTTAAGAGTTTTCTTCTTCTCCTGGAAAGATGAAAATATTCTCCAGCCACTGTTTTGTTTTTTGTTTTTTGTTTTTTTCTCCCTCATTTCACAACTTAAACTGTAAGTTTTAAGTGTCAAAGCTAATGGACTGCCAATGGACAGACTGTATATATAGTATATATATATATATATATGTTTGTGTGTGTGTGTGTGTGAGTGCACTTACCACTAGTATGTACATGAAACAACATGATCAAATGGAGAGAAATCTAGGTCATTTACTGCTTAGGACCATTAACGTACAGTAGCTCTAGTTGGCCTCGACATTCAAAAAGGAAAGTGTGCCTTTAATTTATTTTCATTTTAAACACGTTTTATGATTTTTATTTTTTCATATACCTGGGCATTATACTGCATGAGTGGATTTTCTGTGTTATAGTCCTAATGTAAGCTATGTAGCAAACGCCGCCATGTTCCTCCCGTCATTGTAAGATACTGTATTTATACGTGCCGACAGAATATATAAACGAAAAACTTTATCGATAACCTTTGTATCGACAATCTTGTACAGTCTCATCGTTATTTAGGATAAAAAAGTTGTTTTTTTTCCTCTTTCTCATTTGTAATCACTTCATTTTGTGCCATTAAAAAAGTCAAGAATTATTTTGATGTCTTCATCTTCATTGCTGCTTTTCATTTTTCCTGTCGCACACACACACACACAGGGATTCCAGTCCTGTCTTTAAATCCTCTAAATAGTTGTAGGCCTTCAATTGTGAGAGCAGCAGCCGACGTTTCACTTGTCAACATGTCTGTCGAGCGAGATGACAGACGGACAAGCGTTGCGTGCAGACGGAGGGTGCGAAGGCCCGGGATCTCTCTCTCCTCCCTCCCGCTCTCCCTCTCTCTCTCTCTCTCTCTGTTGTTCTGTCTGAGTCATTTTAGGAAAATAAAATGATGAAAGAAAATGATGTGGAAATGATGGGGTACTGGAAAAGGCTGAGGATGAGGAGGGCGGAGCAGAATAAGACTCACAAACCAAGGTAGCCATCATCATCATCATCATCATCTCTGTGCTCCTCCTCACTGTTTAGCAGTTCATCTCAGGGCCCCACAAAGGCTTGGAATGGCCCTGACTATGGCACACTCTCTATAGACCAACTTGTAAAATAAGTTTTCTTGATTCTTTCGGAATTTGGTCAACAGCCTCAATGAAACACATAAATAAATTCGGCGGACTTTCAAATGCAGTATTTATTAATGATTTCCTTCAAATTATGTTTTCTTATAAAACCAAAGATCTATATATATATATATATATATATATATATATCCATGTTATTTTTTAATGTACTTGTTATACATGTCGACATTCCTCTGAAGGTCATGTTTTATGTTTCCTGTTTTATTGTGAAACTCACCTCTCCTCTCTCGTTTCAGACCGCTTCACTTCCTGCCCCTGTGTGTTTCCCCTCCAGCCTCTTGATTGTCTGCCCCGCCCTCATTAGGTGCACCTGTGTGTCGTTGTCTCCCTCCACCTCTGTGTACGTATATAAGCTGCGTTCCCTTTGTTTCTCAGCGTCTAATGTTCCAGCCTTCATCGTGAGCTGTTTTCCTGTTTTGTTTTGTTTTTTTTACTTTTGGGACAAGCAAAGTGATTTTGTGTTGAAATCTGAACTGTTTTTGGAGGGTACCAGTCTTAACAGTACTGGTCCTGTCCTTGATAAGAGGTTTAACAATACAGAAGTAGATGTAGCAGGAAAAACAGTATCAAGCACGTGGACAAATACTGAAATATTAAAAAGAGTGAGGCGTATAGTGTGACCTTTCCAATAGCAGGCTCATTTAAAAACTGAATGACATGGAACCCTAATTAGTGTCATCGGTAACACCTGTCCTGTCTAAAGTCTTTTACGCCATTTATTCAAGACATAATTGAGCATTACATGCACATGTTGTATGGTTTTTAACTTTCAGTCACATTATTCCATTCAAAATACCAATGATCACAGAATTTGTCGCATGTAAAAGTCCTAATTTTGCAAGATTTACTTCAGAAAACTTGGAATCTCAGTCGCCCGCACAGAGTTCAGGATGTGTTGTGCCTGTAAAAGTTATTCTGTTCAGATTTGTATCTGTTTTTTTCTGTATTTTCTTGTTAAAATAGGACTTTTGAGACTTTTCTATTTACAAAGTGAGTGGAAATACTATATCCCATCACATACGCATGTGATACGCTGTAGGCCAGAGTCCCTGTGGTGTTTAAACAGCAGAGCCAGCAGAGTCATAGTTTAATAATTACTTTTTGATTAAAAATGAACGGATAAAATGGTAAATAAGTGAGTTAGAAAAGATGAAACGGGAGAAAAAGACTTTGCCAAAAATGTCTTTTGTTTGCTTTTGCTTCCCATATTTTCTTCCACTTTCATTTAAATTAGATCATATAGAAACACACAGAGACTGAAACATGAACAGTCGTACTGGATTTTGACCAAAACATGGTTATTACTACACATGCGTACAATAATGTTTCACAGTGTTGTGCACTGTAAGGACCAGAAACTGTTCGTGGGGTTGAGGGAATATTAGATGAGCGAGCGGAGCGGGAAAAGAAATGAAAATACACAAAGAAGGGAAATACCTCGCAGGAATTTGTGGTTTTGAGATTTTTTGCAAAGTCAACAGTTACGTACTCATGACTGTTGCTGAATAACTCGACCCAGGGATTTATCAATGCTGTGGGAGCCGTGGCATGGACTTGCCTCTGCCATGCATCTGGAAAGGCTTCACTGGTGATAAATACATGTCAGAAGAAGTGACGTGCAGAATGTAAAGCTGTGAAAGACATTAGTCTTTATTCTCATAGGTATGAGATTTAAGGAGGGAGGAAAAAATCGAATCAAATACTGTGTTTCCTTGACTTTCACCTCTGATTCTTTGTATATCTCATAGATTATCCTGTTCCTGCTCAGTGTGTGTTTGTCTGTATCATCTAACACATGATACAGACAGGGGGGTGGTGACGACAATGAAGAAAAGCAGGGAAGAGGAGGATGATGAGACATTGCCTGACCCGCTGACAGATGTGTTGAGCTCACCGCTGCTCTGCACTGATGAGAGGAGATGAGAACATGGAGAAGGGATCAGTGAAGAGTGTGGAGGTGTCACATGAAGAGGGGTCAAAGAAATGTGTAGAGCAGGAAGGAAAGGAGGAGAAAACATCACTCTTTCAAATTCCTAAAACATCATTCATTGTTTATTAAAAACAAATTCACACATTTCATTTGCTTTGATATTCATTGTTGTGTTTCCAGTGCAGCCCACAGAAGTGTCTGCTGTGTGTTTTTATCCAAATTTAAATGTGAAAGTCTCGCTGAGATTATTAGATTATGAGTCAGCATACCGTAAAAAAAACAATGACACAACAAAGGTATCAGGTCGCAAAATTAACTCAAAATCACACTAAAAATCAACCACTTAACTGTATAGTGAAGATGTACTGAGCTTCATTTTTGGGAAAAAAAGCTCTTGAGACGTCACATGACTCAGTTTGTTTACACCACCATGTTGGCAGGAAAAATGACAATCTTCAAGTTCTTCATAAACTTTACCTCGTCCTAATCCATAGAATAAACGCATTTGAAATAAATAAACAAGATCCATCCATTCATCCATCTTCTATACCGCTCTATCCTCACATGAGGGTCACAGGGGGGCGCTGGTGCCAATCCTGGACAGGCACCTGGACAGGTCTCCAGTCCATCACAGGGTCACATGTAGAGACAAACAACGTCGAGCTCGAGTGTCCAGTTTGCCTAATCCCCAAATCTGTTATATGTTTTTGAACTGTGGGAGGAAACCACACACACACACACACACACGGGGAGAACATGTAAACTCCATGCAGGGTCGTGAACCTCGGTCTTCTTTCTGCAAAAGGCAAGAGTGCTAACCACAAGTTCATTAGCTCTTGATTGTGTACCTGATATGATGTGATCTCTGCAGATTCACATCATTCCGTCTTTCTATGCTCGTTTTCAGGCAGTGATCTCAGGATCTTTGGAGATCTGGTTAAATCTGGTTCACGACCTGATTGTTTGTCCTTGTTGCCTGACATGTCATGGCTCCCTGTGTGACGTGAGCTACCTGAGCACTGTTGCTGGTTTATTAAGCCCCTGATGGTTCGAAATAATAACAATAATAATAATAATAATAGAAATAATAGAAAAAATGCAGTATGCTGTGAGTGAAACCTGCAGGTTTTATTCTCACGTCTTTGCTCTCTGCGAAAGACCGAGCAGACGAGTGTGAAGACATTCCTGAGCTGCTGAGACGCAGCATGAATCTCTGTGATGAGGTCACTGTTTGTTTTTCCCCTTTAACACAAACCCTCGAAAAAAACACAACCTGAAAAACTCTGGGGGGGGGGGGGGGGCGCGCTGTGGAATATTAGCTCGACCGTGAATGTCCTGGATGCTGCGGCTTCATTTACCAGAAGTTTCGGTCTCCGTTCAGTCATCCTAGTCACGATCATCTGTGAAAATCCTGTCCACTGCCAGAATACGAGTGTTCAGTCCTCTGGACACTGAGGCCTCGCAGGACCCTTTGGCTCATTTGTGGACGGGGTCTGGAGTGTGTGTGGTTGGCTGGTTGAAAGGGTGTGAACCCATGGAGGAGATTCCTGCGAGCTTGAGTCAACAGCAGCTGTGGTTGGTGATGAGGAGAAGCTGTCCAAAAAGCTTCTTCTTCTTCTTCTTTCTTTTTTTTTTTTCTTTTTTGCAGCAGCAACAACTGCCTCTTCAGTGTGAGAGAAGCACTCAGGTGAATGGAGTCAGTGACCATGACGGCCTCTGACACACACACACACACACATACACCTGGGAAAACAAGTCATACACATACAAAAATTAGAACGATACCGTACCTATACATACTCTACTGGAAAAGACAAGATATTGGTTTAGTGCTGTGAAAATGTGCACACACATAGATACATCAAACACATGCACATGCACACACACACATATGGGAACAACACAGACACCTGGCTGGCATTGAAGTGCTCTTCTGTTTGCATACCTCTCCCTCCCTCCCTCCCTCCCTCCCTCTCTCCACTCATCCTCCACACGGCCGCAAAGCTGCCACTAAAACTGGGAAAACAAAAACACACAAAAAAAGGGGAGCAGCAGGCGGCTTCCATCCTTCCTCCGCCCATTCCCTCCCTCCATCTCTCGACTAAACGCACTAAACACTCACCCCCCCAACTCCTCCTCGTGAAAAGAGAGGGATGTGGACATACAGGGTGAGAAAAGAAAGAAATCTGGCAGATGGGAGAGGAGCCAAGGCCTTTAAAGTCTGCCACACAGCCGTGACAAAAGCCTCCTAATCTCGGTGTTGTCTTTCGGCCCCTTTTTCTTCCTGCACATCCTGCCAAGTGTGTGTGTGTGTGTTTGTGAGAGATAGAAAGAGAGGAATAAAGTCAGAGACAGTGTGTGTTTTACAAGCAAGAGCTCGTGTGTGTATTTGTTTGAGAGAGTAGTAAAAAGCAAGAATAGTCCACATCTGTGTGTGTGTTTTTGTGTGAAAAGAGATTGTGTGTGATAAAGACGTATGTGTGTGTGTGTGTGTGTTTATGTGTGAGACAGGAAAGGAATCTTTCCACGGCCGTGCTGACATCACTCAAGCATGCATGGGACAGTTGGAGGAGGCCAGGCTCTACAAAGGCAACAGCCTGCCTGCCGTCACATGCATGTGTGTGTGTGTGTGTGTGTGTGTGTGTGTGTGTGTGTGTGTGTGTGTGTGTGTGACCTCCTGAGCGTCCCTTCCTCATCCTGCAGATCCCTATCACAGGCAGCTGTGGTCCAAAGACCTTCACACACACACACACACACAGAGTGGAGGAATGCATGCCTGAGTTATCACGATGCTGGGACAACAGTGAGACAGACACCAGTGCCACCTACAGGCTGATCAATTTAATTTAATACAATCAAGTCAAGGGATTTGAGTTCAGACGAGCTGATGATCCCCACCTGCCATAAATCAGTGTGTGTGTGTTTTTACACCTGGTGATGAGACTGTGTTAAAAACTCATCCTGAGGAAAAAGCCATGGAACCATTTCTGTCAGCCTCACCCAAAAAGGACACAGAAGAAAGACTGTTGTTGTTTTTATGTCAGTGCACTTGTGCTCACACCTGGAGCCTCAAGATCCTCCTCCATGCACCAGCACGATGACTTCATCGTCAGCCTGAACAAAAAAGAAATGGCAACCACACAAGTGGAAATCCAGTTTGGTGAACAGACAGACGTCAGACGGTGTCAGGTTTGGTGAGTAACATTTTGGCTGCTTCTGCCACTGCAACATTTTGGTTTGAATTTCACCCACTGACTTTCAAAGGAAATATAAATATACAAATCCCTTGCATTATTAACTTGCAGAGAAATGATGAGACACGTTTGTGTTTGCTTTTGTGGTCTTTATTGTATAAAGTTATGTCCCAAAATGAAGTTACGCCCCTTGTTTCCGGACGAGGCCGAGACCTTTTTAAGAAACCTTTATAGTAACTAAACTGACATTGTCATCCCTACAACATCAGCCTTTGCATAAGGTAAGGGAATTAGAAAAAAAATGCATCCAACAAACAATTTTTTTCTCTCTTATTTTTTAACCAACGTTTTTGTAGTTCCTTGAAACATGAGTCTGAGGAAATTTGCCTTTAACTTAGTGGCCAAATAAATGCAGCCTAAAATATATGTTTTTAGATCTGAGTGTCTATAAAGGTTAGTTTAAACCCTTAAAAATTTTCAAAAAATTAATGATTTGGGGGATTTTTTGAACGGCAGATCTCCCTCAATGTCGTTGCAATGATCTAAACCACAAAACAACTGCATTTATTAAATGCACTTAAACTTCACAACACAGGATAATAAAATCACATTTGTTTAATACTCGCACTTTAATCATGGGCAGAATAAATGTAACCACATTCAGAAATAAACACTCTGCGTTGGCCTTTTAGAGAACACAGGAAATCTTCATTAATCTTCGCCCTGTTTTCCCCCTGAACAAAACAATAAAAGGTGATGATGGCGATCATTGATGCTGCTGCTGCTGCTGCTGCAGAGGAAGAACCTGCACAGGAACATTTTCCCTGCGCACCTCACAAAGACAAATAGCTCGAGTGTGAAATCATTTAGTTCATGTCGTGTCTTGCCTTGAGGGGATTACACTTACAGCACCAAAGGTACAAGACTGACATATAGAGTGGCAAAGTGTGAAATCTGGATCAGATTAAGTGAGAAGCTTCTCTCTCTCTCTCACACACACACACACACACACACACACACACACACACACACACACAGAAAGAAAGATGGAGATGTTAAGGGAGGAAAGAGAGAGAGAGAGAAGGAGGGAGGGAGGGGAGGATAAGTTGTGGGAATATGCTGCTGAGTAATTACCACTGACATCAGAATAGTTTTCTTTTGCTCTCTGAAGTGGCAGGGCTCATTTGTACAGCCTGGAGCCATACAGGGGTGTGTAGGTGTGTGTACGTGTGTGTGTGTGTGTGTGTGTGTGTGCGTGCGTGAGAATGTGTGAGAAATAACGACAGAGACTCAGGGAAACAATGGGAGACGTCTTAGTGTGTAAGAAATGTGTAAAGAGGAAAAGTTCAACACATGCTATATTACTGTCAGAGGTAGAGCATCACCAGAGATCATCCAGTGTGTGTGTGTGTGTGTGTGTGTGTGATGGAGAGTCTTGTCTGATTTAGTCTTCTCCCCGTCAGTGTGTGACACCATGACAGCTTAGTCTGCCCCGGGGAGTCATTTCTCTCTAAGTGGACCTTAAAAACAGGAAACGACTTCCAATCCCAGTGAAGCGGAGAGCAGGATCAAGCCTACTGACTTTGTACAAAACCCTACAACCTCTCACACACACACACACACACACACACACACACACACACACAGAGAGTGAGTGCCTGAGAATAACCTGCAAACGTCACACCTGAGCCCCTTTCAATAGACGCCATTCACCGCCCTGACAACCCGGCACAATAGAGGCAAAAACTCTGGTCCACAAAGACAGAATCGGCCTGTCTGAACACATCAGGCCGTCCTCACCGCCTGCTTCAGTGCATCAGCTTTTTCACTGCAGCAGTGACTTCAGGTGATATCGTGTTCCAATACGGCTACAGTTTTCCTGTGCAGCTGTTTTGTAACAAGATTTCAGCGTGAAATAACGAGTCATGTTACCGAGGCTGCATGCAGCAGGCGAGCAGAGCACACACTGTTGTTGTTGGTGGTGGTTGGACTGAATCGCTGCCTAAGGGGGCGTCTGAGCGTTCACACAGCATGGGTCTGTCATCCCTGAATGCTAGTGTTGTAGAACCTGGTAAATGAGCATCACATAATCCCAGTTTATCTGTTTAAATTGAACAGGTGCTGCTGCACCTCAGAATTGTGCCTTTGGCAGAAATCGTGTGCGGCACACTGTGGGGCTGAGGCCTGCGAGTGTCTCCGCTGGATTACTGGAAGTTATTCACTTCCAAAACAACACAGCCAAAGAATGCAAACCCCAACTGAATGACTTGACCTTTGACTGCATACCAGTCACCACCACAGGAACGAGCGCACCAGAATATCTGCACTATTACTGCATCAAAGCTTAAGCCCATAAAAAAATCCTGCTTCACTAGACAACAAAAGGGCTTAATAATAACCAAGAGAAACTGCAAATGAAACAATAGTTAATCTGAGTTTATTGATTCATATACAGTTAAATTGTGGCAGAAGTTCAAACTGAGTCAGTTTAATAGTCTCTATGAAACCTGGGTTGTTGGATAAAACTCACAAAGAGGACTGTGAATTTAGGCTGCGACAGATTTTGTATTTAGTTGTTTTCAGTCAGCGAGGCTCATTGAATCCATGCCTGCTTACATCTACGATATCTTAAGAATAATGTTTGTCAGTGTTAGACAGTCTTTTTCTGACTGGAAACTGAAGTCTGTGTCACTCTGTAAACAAGCTCCATCTCCCACACCAAAGTCCATAGAGAAAAACAGTCATTTTACATCACAGCACCCAAGAGTTGTTGATCGACTGTTACCTCCGTCAGTAGGTTTGAATGTTCTTTTTGTGCGACTTCAGTGTTTGAACTTTGTCAATCAAATAAATCTCAACACTTACCAAATGAAGCAGCAGAGGACCAGCAGCTCCTGTGTCCCACTGAGCTAAAAATGCTGATTTCTCTATGGACTTTGGAGCAGGAGAGTAAGTGGTTTACAAACTCCAGTTTCCAGTTGCAAAAGTTCTTTTAAAAGGTGAAATAAAGCAGCAAATGCATGTCTAAGATGCTGTAGAGTAAGAAAGCCTTTTGTTAAGTGGCTAAAATCTGTTTATCCTTGTGTGAATGTTTGTGTCTCAGGCCGACAGTGAGTGACGACAGTGGACATTTTTGGTCTTGAGGCTTTGTGCGTCAGTTGCTGCCTGTGTGTTTGTTAAGGACGAGGGCAGAGCAGCGAGGACATGGAGTGTCTGAAGGAGGTGGGGGCTTTGAAGATGGGAGACGTCCATCCAGAACTCAGTCCAAATGAAAACTCTGGCGTCGCTGGTGCTCCGTGAGAATGACTGACAGTGGGGAGAGAGGAGAACGTACAGGTGAATTTTTATCACATACTGTACAGAGGATTTGTTATTGGATAATAGCAGCTGCAGTGCGAGCAACATGACCTGCAAATCAGGAACTAACTTTAGTAGAATTGACAAATATACTGTATTAAGAATGATTTAAAATGAAAAATGCACCCGAGGGAAATTAAAACAATCTTCGTTTTAATCTTTATCTTTGGTAAATTAAGCTCAAAACTTTATTTTATTATTATTATTATTATTGTTGTTGTTGTTATTAGTAGTAGTAGTATTATGCAATTACTAATGAAAGATCGGTACTGTCATACAAACATGAGTATTGTATAGTTATTACCTGACTGTTGATGAGCGGACCATGTGATTGGTCAGTATGTTCTGACTGGACGACCTGTGAGGGCGTGTGCCTAAACATCAGAAAACAGACAGCCATGATAAATCACTGAAATTCACTTATTTATTTATTTTTTTTAAAAGTCATTTTTCAGCATATAGAGAAGCACAAAAATGTCCTCTCGCACTTCTGAACAGAGATGAGCGATTCATCAGTTATTAAATGACTAATAAATTCATCAGCTATTTTGATGATCAAATAATCATAATAATTCTAGATGACAGCAGGTTCTGATTTATGTTATGATTTCTTTCCAGTAAACAATATATTTTGAGGTCGTTATCATATTTTTTTAAAATTTGGGAACTACACATTTTTCAGTATTTTATAACAGATTAACAGATTAACACCTACTCAACCAATGCTGGTTAAATATTGTGGCTTTCTTTAGTGAAATATTCATGTATCCAAACTCTCACAGATATAGTGAGAGTCTTCACACGTTTTCAGCTAAATTATTCACCATAACTACAGTCCAATCCCTGCAGAGAGATTTACTCACAGCCCCTCCACAAAACTGACAACATCTGCCCCGGTTTATTCACTGTGGGTGGTCAATTTAAGTGTCCATTACCGAGAAAACAAGCCTGGACTGCCAGATGATTGTGTCTGACTCCATTATAAAATAAAAAATATGATTAACCACACAGTAGCGAGCTTATATGGACTGTGTAGATTTATGACAGGTCGAGCAAAGAGCATACCCATGTGTTCATCTCGCGGAAGACTAATTAATGACAGTCGCGGCACAGACTGAGGCTGAAACATAAAGAGAAAAACAAACATTTTATTTGCTCATTCTGACGGCTACGATATTATTATTACATTTAACACATAGTGTAATAGAGATATTTTATAAATGACACTCTGTAATGCAAACAACAGCTGCGGCAATTGACCACAGCCAAATAATTGAACTTACTTTCCTGAATCGTTCATCAGCTGCCATGTTTTCATTGCTAGCAGACGAGAAAGAGCACGCTTCATTAGTGGGTTCATTTTATAACAAGGTAAAGATCTATAGTGTGTACGGCAACAGTTCAAGTGACTTCGCTTTTCACAAAACTCGAGTTGAAACCTCAAGTAATACTACATTTCTTAAAGTCCACTACAATAACAAAGCTTCTGATAAAATATAAGTGTGTTATTACAGTCCAAACGCACACATTCACACAAAAACATCCTTGTGCGACATTCATCTTTAAATGAATTGACAGCTCAGTGTCCTCCTTCACCAGGGTTCATATCCATAGTAGGACAATCTCAAGTCTCAAAGGATAAAACAACAATTGCTCCATTACATTCAGGCAGCAAATCAATCCTGTGTCAACGGTGTCTGGGAAACACCACAGGGATTCCTGACTAAACCCAAGAAAACCTTGGCTTATTCAGGTGTGCGAGTGCGAGTATGAGTGTGTGTGTGTGTGTGTGTGTGTGTGTGTGATGTAGATGGCCGAAGGGCAGGGCAAAACTACACAGCAGCTTAAGCTAACATAAGAGACCGGGGCTGAACCCAGGTTATAGCTTGTTTACACTGTGAAATACCTCCTACATTTTCTCCCCCTCTCTCTCTCTCTCTATCTCTCTCTCTATCTCTCTCTGTGGCAAAGTGAGAGACAAATAAGGGCAGGCCAGAAAAACACAGAGCATTAAAGCATTAGACAAGGCAAAGAGAGCAGAGCAGAGAAGAAAAGAGACGATGATGTGCAAGAGAGCAGGAAGAACAAAAGCGGAGGAATACTCACACGTTTGTGGACGAGGAGTGCCGTGAAAGGCACACGGGAGAGTTGTATGGGATCTGTAAGACTAATGGAAAGGAAAGCGGTAGTTATAGAAATGTACAGTGATGAGGAAGTGTAGTTGTTAGGGTTAACTCAAGGAAACACATTTTATTTTGCATTCTATCTAGCTGTTAGACACCAAACGCTGGACCCCTCACTCTCCTACACCAAAGCCCATAGAACAAAATCATTGTTAAAGCTCATGGTGACACCAGAGCTGCTGGTCTAACTGAGTTTGTGGTACTTGGGTAAATCTGAACAAAGGATTTCAAACACTTAAATCACAAAACAACATGTATGAATGATGTAAAATCACGATTATCCTATGGGTTTCATCTTGATCATAAAAATAGGCAAACAGATTCTTTATATCGCAGTCCTAAACTGGCATGGATTTTATTAGTTGACCTTTTGTGGCCTAGTTTTTAGAACGAGCATCCATAGATCTTGTTTGGTCCTGGCGAAGTCACTGATTGTGTCCGTACATCACACAAACACACTTCAGATAACCTGAATTGGTGTGTATGTGATTGTGAATAGCAGTTCAGGACGTTTGAGATCAATTCAATGTTAAATCAGCTTGATATAATTACAGAGGTGTCATTAAACTATGAGATTATTTACCTGGTTTATGTCCGTGTGGAGTACTGTAGCTCCTCTGAGACCCTGATGAAGCTTTGACACTGAGTGACATAAGCAGTGGAATAAGGTTTATGAGATAAAACAAAGCAGATTGTGGCACAGTGCTTCACACGCAGTCAAGAAGACCCTTCTCTCTTGAAGGTGACATGAAGCACAGTCAAATTCTTTTTTGCGTAAGTTCCATCTTTAATTTAGTGCCCTGAACTACATTCAATATCTTTCCTCATCATTAAGGCTGTGACATTGAAGTTGAAAAATCACCAGAGACCAGCCCACGACAAAAATCCCCACTATCCCTTTAAATTCTGTTCTGGCTGCAGCAGGGCAGGAGTGACACCTAGTGACAGGTGAAGCATAATAACCAGCAAACAATTCCAAATAATTACAGGCTTCAGTGACTCCACTGAGCCTCGTTTATTCTCTTTTTTAAAATCCCTTTTATTACAATCGGGCAGGATTCATGCCACACAAAATATATAATGATAGAATAACTTAGATCATGGGGAATTAAAAATTAAACAGCAGCCGTAAATGCTTGCAAAGCAAACTGTCTGGTTTGTGGAATCATTAACAACTTATATAGCAACTTAAAAGTTTAAGTTTTACAAGGTTTAAAAGCTTGAATAAAACACAAACTTTATAATATCCCACTTTAAGAACATTAGGCTCGATTGTGTGGTGTACAGTACCTCTGATGCTGAAGACAGTTTTCTAGCTTTGAGATGTAGGCACTCTGTTCATTCAGCTTCCTTTAGAGGGAAAACAAATGCATAAATCTCCAAAATTCCAAAATCAATCAAAATGGATTTAACACGTGTGGTTTAACTTACTTTGACATTTGCTGTATTTCATGTCTCATCTTGACTAATGCCTCCTCCAGTTTCTCATTCTGTAATTGATAAAAAAGGTGCAACGATGCATGAACATGGCAGGATAATGCTTCAAGAACACACATGCCAAATGAAGGACTGAAAAAGATAAATATCTCTCACCCTTTGCTGGTAGAAACTCAACAGTCTACTGTTATGTCTTGTCTGGAACATCATAACCTGAGAGGAGGAAGAGTCACCTTTGAGAAAACACTTTTTTTTTTTTTAGGCCAACCACGGGTTACTTTAAGATATGAAACAAAGAAAATGACTAACTTTTCTGATTTCTGCCAAGTGTTTGGTTGCCACAACATTGATGTCAGAAAACAAGGCCTTCACCTCTGAGCTGCTCTGAAACCGATATTTCACATGGATGTGATGACAGGGTGAGTGCACAGCAGTATCAGTTTATAAAGCCATAACCTGGGTTGTTGTTGACAACCGCACTATGATGAGAAGAGAAATGCTTACCGTATCAGAGAGAGGTGACACTTGGCACTTGGTGTTGCATATCAAACATTTTCCTTGTGTGCCTGCAATTACAGTGTGTGTGTATATATATATATATATATATATATAACCACAATTACAAAGCAAATAAATTAAACGTATACTCTTTACAGGGGGGTAGTGCATTCAGAGCTCATACAAATACATTTAATCAACTGTAAATACTTAATATAATGCTGGAAGCCAGTGATAATTAAAACAAATTACACCCATGAGGAACAGACCTGTGGTGTATGAATGTGAGATATGTTATATAATGACATAATATATGGATAAAATCTGTTTTCCTGCTGGCAGCCTACTACGGTCAGAATATTCTGACCTTATTCAGATGAATATACTGGAAAATGCGCTTTATCCTCTCCCTTTTTAAAATACTATTGGACAAGAACATCATAACAAAGAAGTGACACCCAAATTCTTACCCACAGGAAGTTTGGAATGGCTTATGAGCATGGAAACAATTCAAAGCGTATAAACCTGGTGTCAAATTGAGTAAGAAACTCTGCAGTATCACTCTAAGGCCAACAGATGTCTCTGTCTACTCAGGCTCTAAGTCCTGATCAGCAGGCCTGGTACAAGGTGAAGTGCAGGTCTGCTGCTCAGATGACTCACCTTGTTGATGGCAGACACTGCAGATTATATGGCCACATGTTGTTACAGCTAATCTCCGGTTAGTACTGGGGTAAAGGAAGCAGGAGTTGCAGCAGATCCAGTAAGCCATTTAAAGTCCTGCTTAAGACAAAACCAACAATGACAGGTTAGGACTGGGTAATAATTCAATACGCTTTCAATATTTATTAATAATCATGTTTCTGTTTAATACAGTTGTGTTGTTTTCTGACTTCATAAAGAGGTTTTTAAACGAAATAAACTGGATTATGCAGTTTTTAATCTGGACATGTAGGCTATTTATCATGTTACTTGATCATGATAACAGTTTAATTTTAAGTCTCCCTGTTAATGTGTGTTCCATTAAAAGACAAACCTCTCAGTTTTATGTTGACCTCAATATTTCCCTGAACCCAAACAACCATGAAGGTCACAAACAACTAAATTACTACATTTTAAAGGGAGAAAAATAGCATAGGCTAAGTAAATGTCAACATGGCACCTGCTGAGTTTAAGCTCTAAACCAAAGAAGTAATTTAATAGCCAACTCACCCCTTCTTACTGTCGGTTGATTAGATTTGTTAGGAACTCGCTCTCAAGATATTAGCTAAATGCTAACTAACCTAAAAGCTAAAAAAAGGCTACTACTGTAATCAAATCAGCCGCCGTTCCCGTTCTGCATCGAGAACAACATCCGGCCCGTCGCTCTTCATGATTTCGACTGCGCAATTGATGCAAAGTTTACGGTAATCGCAAAACCGCTATAAACCCTATCCCTATCCCTATAAACTGCTTTAAGGAAAGAGTCTGATTAATTAAACGTATCCTATATTTAAATTTGGACTTTAATCTTTCCTCTTTTTACCTTGGTTAACCTTTTCTAATTTATTTTATGCTGTTTTGTTTGTGACTGTTTTCCTGCTTTGTATTGTTTTTTTCATGTCTCTGTGCAGCATCTTGAATGTGCCTTTTGTGTCATTTATGTGTATACAGTAAGTAAATGCTTAGTTTTAGTTCCATTTGTATTAGTTTTAGTGTTACTATGAGGGTTTTTTTTTATGTAATGTGGAATATTTGCCAGATGCAAGATGCAAACAGGTCATAAGTATTGTGTCATAACAAACCAGCAAACAATACCATTTCAAAAGTTTATTAGGACAGATGAACAACCATTCCTGAATCAAATCGTAAATAGAAGAGCATGTAGTTTATCTTATACGTTTCTTGGTTGAAAATGAGACCCCCTGTCTCAATGTTATAACCTGTGTGTATATATAAATAATAATAATAATAATAATAAAATAAGACGCTGCGAAAGAACCGAAAACACAATGTACAACTCGTGCATCGATGAAGGATGCAGCTAGCTGCGAGAACTGATGTGAATTGCAGGACACATTGATCATTGACACTTCGAACGCATGATTCACTATCGTTACAGCATGCAGACATTAGTGGTTAGTAAACCAAACTTAACTGATTTAATGTATACAAATAATGACTATTCATTCAGTGTTCAATATCAAAATGTATCATTTAATACAGCTCTATCAGTAACCTGGACAGTTATAGGCCTATGAGGAAACCAGGCATACAGTTAAATACTCTCATACTGCCACCTACTGGTAGCGAGGGTAAACATCACTAATAGTCTATCTATCTATTCATCATTCCATCTATCCATCATTTGTGTCTCTACTATCCGCTTGGCTTTTATTTTGAAGTATTTGCTTTTACTTTTGGGTTACCTAACTTCCTGTCCTTCCCTTCGTTCCTCAGACAGAAAAAATGGCAAAATAAATAGTCAAAAAAAACACAAAATCGGCACGTTTGGTTTTCTCATTTCTCGTTTTTTGATTTTGACAACAGAAACGATTTTTCGTTTATGGTTCAAAACGAAAAACGATGGTATGTCCGTTTTCTCGTTAATTGGTTTAAACGAAAAAATGGACGGTTAAAACATGGCAGCCATTTTAAAGGGTTGTCAAACAGAACGGTTGTCAAAGCTATGGCTTACGTCTAAGAAGACAATACACCTGCTATCCAGTACAAGTAAGTCCTATGTACCTACATGTGAGCCGACACAAACATAATATATGACCGTGGTCAAAGCTAATTTTACATGATACACAATAAAATTTAGCCCTCATGCTACCTTGTGTGGGTCAGTTTGACCCGCTCGCCCCCTCCAATCGATTTAATGTAGCTCAAACACTAAATATTGAGTTATAATGAGTTATGTTATGTGTGTTTTTTTGTAATACATTAATTTTGCATCAGTAATATTTATTTTTATTGTGAACTGTATACCATTCCTTATCAAGACAATCATTTTTATTTGGAAATTGCGTGAAATATCGTCACTAATACTGTTATTGCAATATCATTATGGATTTTTGACTTGACCAGCCCCCTCCTGACCAGACTAAATGCTCAATGGCCCCCAGGTCATTATAGTTTGAGACCCCTGATCGTTAATATATACTGTACCACCACAAACTTGTTCATTGTCTATAAAAGTGCATGTCTTCACATTTCAGTGGTTAGTTATTTCATGGAGTGGATATAACATAATGGCCTTTTTCATGGCAGCCATTTTGTGAGGAAGCACAGGTGTAATTAATTAAATTAATTGTTGCTAATTTCCATTTAGCTTCCTCAAATTGCTCATGCTCAGTAACTGTCATACTTTTCTGACTTACTATACAGGAACTCAACAAAGCTATCATTGGTGTTAGCAGGTACTAGTTCTTTGTTTTTGTGTAACTGAGGTGGTTACTAGTAAACATTTATCTCTGCTCACCTTTTATATTTAGCTGTGTTGACATCAACAGTATGCTAATATCTGGCTACTTAATAGAATAGAGCACATAATAAATGTAATAAAGGAACTCTATATTATGCTGTTCCTTTATTACAAACAATAATGTATGTGTGCCCGCATGTGCCCGTTTGACCTTTTTCATAGTATGGTGTTGACCCGCCTGCTAGTGAGTCATACTGGACTTGAGCTAAGACGGCTGTGACAACAAGACTCCATAAGATAATGAAATGTTGGGGTAAGTTATATTTAAAAGTCATATGGTGAAAAGTAAGGTGTAAGGACACAAATGTCATGTCAATGTCACTCAAACATTATAATAAGGATGACATTTTAATGGACATCTTCATCAAAATATAATATAGATGGGCACTGTCCACTGTTTTACAGCTTTATTTATTACAAACACATTTTTCCACACATATCTGTATATCCATCATATGCTAATTAAATGGTTTTATTTTATTGTGTATTTGGGCATAAAGCCTCTTTGTTGCAGGGACAGTATAGAAGGTCCAGTAGAGAACCCTGAGACAGGTGTGGGTAAACGACAGATACAGTGTTGAAAGGTCAGAGCCTGTGGTCAGACAAGCTTCTTGGCAATGAAGAAGTCCTTGAGTCGTTTCATCTGCCAAAAACCGACAAACAACAGGATAGAGGTCTGCACCACAGCCCACCACAAGACTTTACCGTTGGCGTCCTCGCCGATCTGCCGAAACACTTCCTCTTTCTCCTGCGTGAAAGCAGACCATTTAGACCATCGGAGAAACGATGCATGAAAGGTTTCTTAATAAAGTTAATCCTCAAAAAATATTTGACAGAATTTATTTACCCTCTGGTACTCCTGTTGTCTGGCGATATACATCATCTGATCTATGAGGTGCATGAGGCTGTTCTGTAGTGTCTCCATGTCGTCTTTGGCGATTTTATGACTAGGGTCAATCGAGTGCTCTCCCATCTGAACGTCCAAATGTAGCTTCTGTACAGGACAGTGGGGGGAAATGAAGAATGGAGAGTGAATGTTACCTTTTTTCCATATCATGTATGATCTCGCTGGTTGTGCAACCATTGGTTTTCATCTTCAGTTACTTTATTATATCCTTAAAATAATCAAATGGCCAATTAAACTCAGAAAATACCTTTGAAAATGATTTGTCGCAGTACAAGATATATTGTTGTAATTTTATAATGTGTGATTTCATTGTGCTCTCTTTTTGCAATAGTTTTTTTCCATGGGACTCACCAGCCTTTCTCCAGAAAAGACAGAAAACCTTGTTGAGTTGGTTTGGAAGCAAAGGTAGTGCTGACCCGAGTCATGACCTGAAAATGTGAATTTACCAAATTTACCGAAACGTTTGGTCATCAGGACCTAGAGAGAAGGAAAGACACTGTTAGGCTTATGTTTGGTCAACCTAAACTAGAGATGTGAGACAAGATGTTAATAAATAGATTAAAATATTGGTCTCGGTCTGGTTTCAATGGGAAAACCAGCTTGCATATGTTCTAATGTAACACGGCCACACACATGTTTTTACATGAACCTGGCTTAGTGATGAACATCTCCTTCGAGGGCAGTACCTCATGGTTTGGATCTCTGATTGTCACAGTAACACCAAAGTGAGGGGAGTGGCTGGTCACCGCTAAATCCCAAGGCTCCAACAAGAAATAACCTAGAGGTAAGAGACACTCAGTGCATAGACGTGCTAAATGTGCACAAACACACATGGCTGCATTCAAGGTCAAAAACAAAGCCTCTAACATTGATGAGGAAAACATTAAGTTAAATGTTACTCAAGCTCATTTCTTTCACCATAGGACAACTTTGTGTTTCATAATATATTTCTTTACATTTACTTAATGATGTTGTTGAGAAAAAAAAATGTTACTACAGTTTGTAGTCATTCTGTGATTATAAATTGGAATATTCCCCTCTTCAGGACTCACCAGTCACCAGCGTGTCTTCAGGAATCTCCTCAATGATGCATTTTTCCTCCTGCTCTCCAAGATCAAAATACATGGCTGCTGCCAACACCAGGTAACAATGGAGCAGAAAGCCAATGCCTCGAAAACCCATTTTCAGTAAACGGTGAGCTTTTAGATCACAATACACCTAATACTGACCAAATGTTTGGCCTGTAATTCAGATCTTTTTTTGTAGACTGCAAATTCTAAGTCAGGATTGAGGTATTTTTTTCTACAGACAAATACCCATGTCCTATAAAGTGGAGGGCTTCACTATAAGGGAAAAAAGGTAGTGTGAGAATTTCCCAGGTGTTGTTTTGTGTGACGAGATATTCCTGCCGTGGCGTGACTGGTTAACCTTGGAGCCAATAGCAAAGTGTCAGACTAAGGATTAATCTCTTGCAACTAGATACAGAGTAAATGAGCTGTCAAAGAAATTTCTAGAGCATTCCTAATGCTTCAAAGCAGACAATGTCTACCAATTATTATACACTAATTAAAAATATAAGAACTGTGGCTCTTGTTTCAGCTACAGGGCCAAGGTCATTGTGTGCATTTATACCACACATTTACACATGATGATTTATGTCCAAGGTGACAAATCTATCTCTATGTGTTCACAGTGTTGTTTGTTTTGATTGTTCTCTTGGGGTCACTCTTGTGATGATAATATGCATGAGCCCACTATAGACTGATGGTTTTTCTGGTATAAATAAGAGAAAACAGTTTTGACCAAACTACACAGTAGCATAGACCTATGTGAGTGATTATCATATCATACTAAAATCTAAACATTTCTTCTTTGGGCCATAACCTACATGCTCAGAAAAGTTTATCGTAAAACTAAACCTCCTTGGCAAATGTAATTAGACAAATGCACATCTCATGCACCCTACTAAAGCATGTCCTATGTCTTTTACATTTACTAGCTCTTTTTAAAAAATGTAGTAATCGCAGTACAGGAGGATTACCAGTGTCTATTGCGTCCGTTGCTGCTGTCTCTTTGAAAATTGATTGGAAACTGTAATCCAACAGATTGCATGTAATAGTTACCATATGCTTACCTTTTGATCAGGTCACCTATGAAGTAAACCCCCAACACACCCACACAGAGAATAAACCTTTCTCATATTAAACATCTGCAAAAGATGTCATCACCTAACTAAGCGAAGAGTCAGATTTCCCTCTCCTCCCACACGTCAGTGTGAATACTACTATACTGTACCTTGTATATAGTCTCTTCAAACCTTTAAGTCTAACTTGTGATGAATTTGTCATTTTGCTGCCATTTGCCACTTCCTCCATCATAATTGTGTCGTGTCAGATTCAACCTAATCATTGTCATTGTTCATGAAACGAATGTAGGATGGCTTTTGCTGTGTGATAATGGTGCATTATTATAGTGGAAATAGCCATTAGAAGCGGGTATATTGAGACCATAAAGGGATGGACAGAAATTGAGCATAAATTGCGATTAATCAAACCCAACCAAGTTTTCCCAGTCAGTCTTCAACTGTTCAACAGTTTCTATTTTTGGCTGAAAGATTAAATGCTGCTCAAACACACATCCTCATTTCGCGTAAACCAATCTGACAATTCTTCTCTCACTTTACATCAATAAGGATGAATTTGCTCCTGGATAACCTTCACCCACTGGCGGTTTATTTGTACCATTCTCTGTAAATAAGAGATTGTTGTGCCTGATGAGATCAACTTTCTGGCAAATACTATTCTGCCACTGCTGTTTACCCCAATTAATATTAAATGAAGCCCCAGAACCATATGTGCATGACTTTATGCACTGCACTGCTGCCAGATGATTGACTTGATTGACTGGATAGTCGCATGAATATACACCTGTCCAGGTGTCCCTAATATAGTCCCGAAGACAAATTCTTAGTAACATGAATGTACAATATATACTGTACACGCTGTGATACAGTCTTCGTCGCACATTATACTGGACATAATTCTCTAATAACATATTTGCTGATGAAACTACTATTAAGAAAAACCAGAAACAAGCTCTGCTCTCCAACTGATTCTTTATCTCAGTAATTTTCCTCTCCCTTGTTATTCAAAACGGAAGGAGCTCCCTCGTGCACCAGATGTTTAGTTCTCATTGCCATTCAATCTGTCATCTGCGGTATGGTTTCTGAGTTGCTCGTTGGGAAAGTGGGTGGGGTCATAGGCGATTTTTATCTATTTCACATGTGAAAAAAGAGGTCACATTTCATGTAACTGGGGTCTGTTCTGTCCATTAAAATGGACTCTGAAGCTTCAGAGTGGGATGTGCAGAACTTGGCCATTGCAGCACAAAGTGATCTCTCTCTAAGACTTGGTGATCTAAATCAACATTTGTTGAACTGTTTTTAAATATTTGGTGAGCGACTGTTTTACGAGCAACACTTCATCAGGGTACACTGCGGCCAACGCTGGTGCCTGAACTCGGGTCATTCCGTTCAAATTGTTTCTCTCTCTAGTCAATTTGATCCTGCAGCTTCAGTGTTTGTAATATCACCTTGGGAGCCCAATGAAAGTAAGCCCAAATGTGTGATTGAGATTTAAAGGTCATACTCTGCACTGAGCAGAGGCAGTAAAGAGGGATATCAATTCATATCATGGAAATCAATTTTGTGTTTGACACAAAACCTGCAAATGTACTCAAAATATTACTATTTTTTTCCCCATTACAATGCATTAAAGAAACAAGACATTTTCTCAAGATATATTTGGACTTTATTGACCATACAGAAAACATACATTGTTTTTGTACATTTTAGTACTTTTATTTATTTTTTACAAAAAAACGTATTTTCTGCATTTAACTACTATCTCAATAACAAAGGAATACAAATCCAATTTGATATACTGTACATTATCCTGTCAATAAATATATTCTTTGTTCTCAGGAAAATAACCACAATGGCTTTGTAAACATTGTGCTTTTTTTGGTCCGCACATTAATTAATAGTCTGACTCATTTCTCTGTTAGTCAGTGAATGGAACTATTGATGCAACATGTGTTCCCCTGTGCAGGAGCCAATGTAGTGTTTCGTGGATTTGTCTTAAGTGTTGTTTATATGGATTTACTTTCAAATCCGTGAGATCAAAACTGCTGGGAGGGAAACCGTTTTCTGTGATCAGCAGAAATGTCAAACAACACCCAGCTTTATTATGTGAAAATCAGATTTTATTTGTCGTGGCTTTCTTTAAAACACCGTTTTTCTCCATGGCCAGTCAGTTTTGATCATTTGCCAAAAATGGCTTTGTGAGTACAAATCTGTAGGCTGTCGACTCTAACTAATTTAACAGTTAGGCAGTGTGTGCATTACTCATTTCCACAGAAAATGCGCATGGCCAGGGAGGAAAGAACTCTGAGACACTTATGTCGCATGGAAATAAACTGCAGAGCTTTTGCTGTTATTCCTCCGTCTTCGTCCCTTCCTCCCTTTCCTCGCTTTCCTTGATTTCCTCTCTTTCTTCTCTGTCCTCTCCTTCCTCTTCTTCTTCTCCTTCCTTTCTTGGCCTAGTCATAAGCAGTTGTCTGGGAAGCACTTCCGCCCTTCCTCCAGCAGGGGGCAGACTGCTCCATTGTTGGCAGGGTGCAGGAGGATGTAGCGCGTGCGGTGCTGCACACCTGAGTCTCCACACTTGCCCTTGCACAAGCCCCAGGGCGACCACATTGACACCTCACAATCCAGAGGTGTATCTGCAGAGAGAGAGAGAAATGGTCATTATAGTGCCAATATCATTTTTTCTCGGTGCTGCTTTGGTGCATTCACTGTTTTTCCTCTTTCTTTAGACTTTTTAGTGACGTGTAAGTACAAAGATCAAAATCAGGAAAGTAGCTGCTCTTAAACATGTTTGTCTTTCTTTAAATAATGAAAGGGAGTTCCAGTAAATGGTACGTGTCCAGCCTTTTATAGAGACCATAGCTTCTGGTTTTAAATCCTTGGCAGTGGCTGCGCTGCTGGAATCACAATGGGGGAAATAAGTATTCATCACTTAAACACAGTTCCAATGCAGCAGTCTGCATTAAATTATCACCAGACATTGGTATCAATTCCAGATATTCATGCATATAAAGAAATCCAAGCATTACAATACATAAAATGTAAACTGAACACAAGCTCTGTGTGATTTCAACAAGTCGTCCCACAGCTTCTGATAAATTGGAATCAGGTTAGTGCATGTGGCACTACTGTAGTAGTAGTATGTAGTACTGAAGTACTGCAGTACTGTATGTGGCACACCCACCTGTCAGTATGTAAGTGTGCAAATCAGCTGTTACATAAAACTCAACATGTGTGAGGCAAAGGGCTGGACCAACACCTTTACACCATTGTTCTTGCTCTTAACCTGGCATATTTCACAACTTCTCAATGTTCCTGTTAGCACCACTGGGGCCATTACGCATAAGTGCAACTCGGCGTTGCAATTTGGGCATTACACTGTCATATTAATACCAATGTATGGTCAAATAATTTAACATGAATCACCTCCGTGTTGATGTGTTGAATATTTATTACCTCCTCTGTAAATGTCCGTCCTTCCTTCCTTCCTTCCTTTCCTCAGTGCCCTTTCCTCCAACATTGTGAACCTGACTCAGCCAATGTTGTGTACAGCTAATATGTATCACAGGCTTAGCTGTGCTGTTAAGAAGTAGAAAAGCAGAGTGATGGGAGGTGGTGCGGAAGCTGCATGGACGGACAGATGGACAGAGTGATGAAACATTCACATCACGTCTGTCATCTCCCTTTATTTTGTGTGTCTATTTAGGGCAAAACGGGAAAGTATAACTTGATAAGAGGCTATAAGAAGCACTGCTGATGTTTCTTACTTTATGTCGGTGCTGTGTTTCGCAGATAAAATCGAGAGCAGGTGATTCCTAAGCTGCAGTGTATAATTGTTTTCCAGCCCTGGGAACGGAGATTGAGGGAAAGATAAACAGTCGGAGGGATAGGATGGAGTATTGGGAGCAGGGTAGGAAACCCCAACAGATTTTTGGCCCCTCTTTGTTGTTTGTTGATGGGTTGTCAGGGAAACGGATTTGTCGTCTGTGATGCTGAGTCAAACCTTTACAGTCTTAATCTAACTCGTGCACTGTCAGCTCTACTGCCAGGCTGACACGCGATCGGTTCCTTTTCCCTTTCTGCTGAATGAATGCTCTCCTGGTCGAGTCATTTATTTAGATTTTATGTGTTAAATTGCGATTCTATATGTCACGTTGGAGAGTAGAAAACACATGGAGAGGTCGTTCTTTTACCATTTTTTTTCCTAGTCTGTGCAACAGGGACTCTTAAAATCTAACAGTCTGGAAGCCCTCATTATGTAAATCTTGCTTCAGCTCATATAGATCCAGGTCTTGTTAAAACATGCGTGTCCGCATCTCATTTTTTGGTCCCAACTTAGACGCACTTAAAATGATACTTCACTACATCTCTCTGTCGGCTTTCGACTCTCCACTGGATGCCAGATGTGCCCCTGGCGTTTTCGGATGCCCTACACTCGCTTGGCTGCTCAGGTTTCTGGTTGGAAGTAATTGAGGTTATGTGTGTGTGTGTGGCCTGTAATTGTTTGCAAATGCTTTAATATCTGAGTCAGCAGAAGTCAAGAGCTCCCTGTATTGTGTTAAACCCTTCTGTCTGTACGTTTTCCAAAGCGTAAAGCAAATACAGTACATGTTTAATTTAAGCGTGTATATTATTCTTTAATCAGTGCAAATAGAGTGGGTTGACACTGGTGAGGGAAGGAATGTTTAACTGTTGATCTTATCTACATTTCATTCAACTAGCGCTTGTAGACCAGTCTACATCTTGAAACTACTTTTTGAAAGTCTCGTCTTGGACTCGCACACATTTTTACATGCAGTATGTGGACTTGGAATTTCAAACCAAAATTGCTCAAACATACAACTGCTTTTTTGTGGTTGGATGGAAAACCTCTATCTTCAATTCTAACCAATAATATAAGTAGTATTTTTATTTGTTGTCTGAACTCTCATTGGTTTTACATGACACAATGCAAATATTAGCTTATGGTGATTAAGACAGTGAAGTTTGTGACAACAGTAAATTGTAAAAACAGTAAAAAAGTGTTGATCTGTAAAATAGTATTATAATAATAACTTTACTATAATAGTTTAACATTTTGGTTGTGGTCTCAGTTTATGTCAATAACCCTTGAATACTAAATTTACAAATCAGTTTGTATTTGCTTCCTTTTTATCTTAAACCTTTGTTGACGCTTTGCAAAAACCTTTTAAGCCACTTCCTTAATCTCTTGAGTGAAATAGAAAGAAACCAGTGTTGTGTTTTCATATAACCATGTTTGCAATGCACCTGCACAATAAAAACCAACGGGGAACCCGTGGAAATGTTGCTCTATAGCACTACTAGTGGTCAAAAACTCTTTGGTACTTTAATAGCTGTGATTTATGTGGGACTAGTTTTACACTGTGGTGTATTTCAGAAATATAACATTTTTAATCTACTCAGAAGGCTTATTATTCACATACTGTTTATCCATTATTATGCACCATGTGTTTTTTTTACTGCTGTCGTTTCTATTTTTATTATACTATTATAATGCGACTGCCATATATCAATAGGTGTGTGGTCTTACCTATGAGCACTTCTTCAATCTCGTTTCCTGTTGGCAGTTGGTTGGATTCGGTGGGCTCCACAAGCAGGCTGATAATCTGATTGGTTTTCTTAATCTTCGTCAGCGTTACCTTGGCGATGGGTGGGAGGCGTTTTAAGCGGGGGTAGTAAAAGGAGTTGGCAGGGTGGCTGGGAAAGGAGGAGGTGATCTAGGGGGGGAAAGAATGGATGTTGATACAGGGAGATGTTTTAGTAAAGGTTATAATACAACTGGTGAGTTTTTTTTGGATTTAAAGTCAGGGAATTTTGGCTCACCTGCATGATTCTTTCCTGAGGGATAGTTTCAAAGTTTGGAGAGGAGAAGGTGAACCCACTGTCGGTTCCTGCATCATATGGGTAAAGCTCCAGAGACACACTCTCCCTCCAGTGGTCACCGATACACAGGTTCACACTGTCCACGCCCACAAACCAGTCCGGGCTTGGAACAATGCGAACGATAAACGACAGCTGCAGATGGAGGAAGTGAAACATGGAGGGTAGAGAGAGAGAGAGGGAGAGAGAAAATGAATAAAGATGAGGGAATAAGGAGGTGAGGCAATGAAGTATACAAAGATAAGAAGAGAAGAAAGATAATGGCAAAGGATTATATTACATTTATTTGTCACGACTGGGTGAAAGTCTCAAAACTTTACACTATTATTTATTGCTTGTCCCTGGTTTGATTTGAATAGTTTTGGATATCTTTACTTTTGGTGGTAATGTTTTAGAATTTAAAACATTATTTGGAAGTAAAATTAATTATTTACTACTCAAACATAGTAAGGAAGAAAGGAATGATTGGTAACAATTTTAAGACATTACTCTGTCCAAGACAAAAAAAAAATCACACCATTATTCCCTCACTTTATGTGTTAACCAAGCAGAAAAAGGCATAATATTCTTGAAGGACTGAAGGAATCCAGGTGTTGAGTGACTTACATAGGAGTGCCTGGCGGAGACCTCGAACTCAGTGTTCATCTGGCCCGTTCCTCCCACAACAGCGGGAGCCGACAGGATCCCATAAACACTCTGGATCCGTTCGCCGGCCGCCTCAACTTCCTTCATGAGCGTCCAGGCCTCGCCTTTCTCCGCAAACTCCCTCACTCCGTTGCTGGCAAAGTCATTACGCTGCCACATGTGGTAGTCAGTGCTGTGAGTTAACCCTAAGAACAGATAGAAGAGAATAAAATGGATCAGAGGTTGGGTTACATAAGGGCTTAGTCTGCATGATTCAGTTTATGCACTGCTTTTTTGCTGAAGGTCATTTTCTACTGTATAGTGTTTGTCTTAATGTCTTAGATGAAAAGATGGCCTTCAATGCATGAAAGTGTAATATTATCCTTTCTGCATGAGCTCTTTGTTAATCAAATAATAAAAAAGGACGTCACTCTCCGGCATCTGTGCGATAATCTGTTCCACTTACCAATAAGAGTTGACCACTGTGCAGGGGGGCGGTAGATTGGATACTGCTTAGGGAAAGCTGCTGTGGTCCACTTTCCTGTAAACGTTAGACTGTACTGGGCAGTTTCTGAAGATGTGCACATGGGGACATCAGTAGGAACAGGCATTGAGTGAGCACCTTGACTCAGGGTCAGCATCATGACTGTCAGATGGAAGAGCGCCTTAGAGATGGAGAGGATGTTCCAAATGGGGTCCATTGTAGGGGAAGATGAAGGACCTGTAGAAGATATATCCTTATTATTCATACTGTTCAGACCACAACAATCTACCTTTCGGGGGGTGCACTTAACAGCTTTGCACTCGTCTGATTTTGAGGTAGTTGTCATTTATTTTGTCTGTCCTTTTCCTGTCAGATCTGGCACATGGCAAAACTAGAAAAAAGAACTAGGAAAAAGGGGCCGAAGTGTGTGTGCCTGCACCTTCACTGTTGATTTTAACCAGTGGGACATGTGAGTCAGAGGGAACTTGCATCCTTTCCACTATTTATTTTCCACTGTTTTGTCTTGTAAACTCAAGTTAAACAGGGAGGGATCTGACATTTAATTCAATTCAACATTTTGCTGCTGCAGCTCGGTGAGCTGTATGTTCCTGTCTTAGATTATTCTCTGAAGATATTACTTCACAGTATAACGCGCTGCCAGCTGAATTTCCAAACACTGGATTCCTCATTACATCATCCTCACTGTCGTGTAGTCCAATTCTCTATAGAGGGAGCTGAATGATTTTGATAATAACAGTCATGAAATATTTTCCTGAGGGACACGCATATGGACAACATGCACATCAAGTGAAATGCTATTTTTTATGCATTGTCCACTTATTTGAGCATATACACTTTGATGTCCGGCAGGGTTTATAAATGTGCAGAGTTCATATTTGTTGAATAGTCATTTCTTAATCATCTCGTGCATGAAAATTAGTGCTATTGCTCTTGACATATTAACACATTAAAGTAAATCCAGATGTGCATTTTACAGCTCCACTAATTCTTTTATAATATTAAGCAGAATATCCCAACTTTGTTGTAGCCACACTTCTTTGTCACAGATCTTCAAATGTCTTTTTTACTGAGATGGAGTAAAATTGCACAAGGCTCCACTGTAACATGCAGTGGGAGCCTTCTGTCTGTAATACAGTGCTGTCACACAGTTTGTCTGTACTGCTGTTGTTGGTGTGGTGCAGAAACTACTCACTGATTTTGCTCAGGGTTCCAGATGAAAGAAGGGATGCAGCAGATGAGTGGAGAGGAGGGCTTGAGGGGAGGAGAAGGGGAGAGGAGACCGGTGCATGTGGCTGTCTGGAAGACTGACTGCGAGGCTCCAAGTCCTCTTTTGCCTATTTATGCCTTTCAGGAGGTTCACCCCTCTCTCTCTCTCCTCTCACTCTTTCCCTCCTTCCCCCATTGTCTACCCCCCTTTCCTCATTTTGCTCCATTCCCCCTCATCAACTTGCTAAACTCTTACACTCAGCCTCTCTATCTGCCCCCATGATGCCCTTTTGACTTTGGCTCTCCCTCCACCACTCTCCACCTCCTCTCTCCTTTTCTTTTTAAGTACCCCATTAACTGGCTAATGTGTTCAGCAGTGCTGGATTCACAGCCAGGTGTCCTGTGCAGCCCCACTGGTAGTGTCATTTCACACTGTGATACTGTAGGTCTCTGTGCCTACAACTATGACTTATTAAGCTATATAAAGCATTTGTAGAATGTTCTAAATGTCTCTTGGTGGTGTTTTTGAATTGCAGTCAGTTTCTAGATCCAGTCCCTGTGCTACAAGAAGGTATATTACCTATGACACAGTCAATTTGCATAGCTCATTTGATGGCTTTTTCAGGTGCTTTTATCGTCAAACTGAGGCATTATTCAACAAAATGAAAATACTTGGCTGTCACTGAGTCAGGGTTTATCTGAAACCTGACAGCCTCACATTTTTGTCAGGTTATTTCAGGTGTGTAATGATTTCAGACTATTGTAGTATCCCAGTCTGCAGTCCTGTCTTCCTGTCTTCCATTAAGTGCAATAATTATTTTTCCTCAAGTGAATGCAAGACCGTTTTAAATCAACACTTTTTCGAAAGTGAAATGTGCATATACACTCACTGGCCACCACATTAGTGCTAGATGGGGTCTTCTGCTGCTGTGGACCATCTGCTTGGTCAAATTGGAGGTTATTTGAGTTATAGCTGCCTTTCTATCATCTCAAACCAGTCTGACCTCTGGCATCCACAAGGCGTTATTGCCAAGATAACTGCCGCCCACCAAATGTTTTGCCTTTTTCACGCCATTCTCTGTGAAGCCTAGAGATTGATCAGGTGAAAACCCCAGTAGATCAGTAGTTTCTGAAATACTCAGGCCACCCCATTTGGCACCAACAACCATGCCATGTTCAGAGTTACTTAAATCACCTTTATTCCCCATTCTAATGCTTGGTTGGAAATTCAGCATGGTCTTCTGGACCATGTCTACATGCCGTGGGTTGCCGCCATGTGATTGGCAGATTAGATTTTTGAAGCCATTGAACAGATGTACCTAAAGAAGTGGTATATTATAAAGACATTGATGAAATTGGTCGGTGAACACAAGCTTGTCTTGTCTGTGTTTCAAGTGTGCTGTGCTATGCCCCAACGCCCAGAGTCATAGAAGCAGTGTATCCTATAATCAATAACTGTAGGTGACTCAGACTTTAAATATTTAAATTGCTGTGAAGTTTGCAAAAAAATATCTATTTCTCTAATATAATAGCTGCCAAATTGCAACATTATACACAACATTAGTGTTTTGTGCCCATAGTCATCTCCCTCTTTTTACCCAGGGACAGTATTTTCACTATATGACAACACAGAATTTGTTGAATCTTAAAAACAATATAGCCTTTTTTTACATTAAGAAAGACTTCATTCTTCTAAACCTGTATTTATGTCCCCTTCTGGTCTAGTGTTTGACTTACTGAACCTGGAGGTGGCAGTCAACACTCCACACACTCACGTGCAAACACACAAATATGCTACTGTGCTGAATCAGCCCACATCTAATGATTTCCACATGGTCACGTTTCTTATAAACACAAACTAACTCCAGAGTCCAGTCTGCTTTCCGTCAGTGACATTTAAGAGGAAACCCATCACTGGCTTCCCAACTCACGTGCACAGAACAGAGCTGTGCAGTGTTCACTTTTATCGAGGGCAGTAGGGCAAAGGGAAATATAGTAGAAGCATGATCACAGTGGCAGAAGGAAGTGGTTTTCTGATGGGACACAGTACTGCTGGCTTAGTCTTTGCTGTGTGTACCATCAGCACACTGTAGTTCCTTAGACGTGGATGCTCACCCTGAAAACAGATCTCAGACATATTACATTAGGCTCATCTGCACCCACTAAAGTCTATTAAAGTCCACCAAAGACACCAAAGTCACAAAATAACACTTTTAAACCAGTGATGAAGGCAGCAGTGGATCAACAACCCCTGTGTGTTGTGAACAGTGTAGAAGAGTTCACTGATTTACACAACAAAATAGACTTCCAGTTTATTTCCAGTCAGGAAAGGCTGTCTTTGATATTGTCAACTTAAACAGGTGTAAATTATATTAGCCTTTAAAAGGCTAAAATCTTTCTCCTGGTGTCCCTGCTGCCAGCCATATTTTCAGTGAGATCAAGCATCCATATCTCAGGCTCGTTCCAGGTGATGACAGCTGCTGTGTGTCTGTACCAGATACAATCATAGGTTAAAAAACCTGAACTACCCCTTTAAGTGCACTTGTCTGCCCTCTTGTTCCCTGTAGTTGTTTGGAAATTCTTGTTAATTCAGACGCACATGGCCTCAGTTTGTTATTATACTGTTTTTTGTTGTGTTTTGCTGTTGTTATGAAACAATGTCACAAGAGCACGCTGTCCTATTTTTTGCTTCATGTTTATGTGACCATAAAAAAAAAAGGTCCTGATTGAAAAAACATGCAGGTCCTTGTCTGACCTGATCCTGCGCTTGTATAGGAAAATATTCAATCATATGCTGTTGAGAAGGAAGCTGTAAATACCAAGGGCGAAGAGGGTCTACGAGAATATAGGTCAGGAAAATGATCATGAGAAGAAAAACATACTGCTTTGCTGCAAGTGTGTGATTCTCCTTTGGTGAACTCTTGTCCCCCAGCATGTCTATCTGTTAACATTGATCATGCCTTTGATTGTGGCCATTATTGATAACAGGTGCAAAGTGAAAAGTTGTCACATGATATTTGTTCACCCTCAGTAAGAGTGAAAGGAGTAGGAGAAGGAAAGAGCAAAATTTATAGCGCAACCGTATAAGGGTTTGTGGTTACTAAAAAGTCGAAACCTGGGAGCTGTAGATAACCAAGTTTCTGTGACACAGGAAAAAACAAAAACAAGGCAATAGACAACCCAAGCTTTTCTGGTTGAAAGATGTGGAGAAAAAAAAACCTTGCATGTAGTCCATCACAACTGTTTCACAAGCTTTGTTTAATGGTGACGTACCGAAAGTGCTCATTGCACTCAAAAGATGCGCCTGGAAAAACAGTTGCATCACAACAGATATTATGCGTTGGGACTGTTTCAATCTCTTTGTGCACGCATGTCTCTATTGAAAATAATCACAATAACCTGACGCTGCATGCAAACAACCTCTAATTAATAATCTACTCTACCTCCTAACCTGTTGTAAGTCATAGGGAAAGGTGGAATCTGACACCATACCATCAGCCAACATACAGAGATATACAACAACTCACACTCACAATTTTCAGTTGAGAGTCTCCACTTAACCTAACCCAGACGACACAAGCATATGGTATCAGCTCATGATTGGCCTGAAGAAGCAGGTCCGGCACATGTCTGTTGCATTTGTGTGTTGAGGACATGTACAGATGGAGGTAGGAGGTTGAGAGGTCATCCTATAGATTTAATTGGTAACAATGATGATGGCATGTGAGCAGTATGAACCTCTGAAGAAATAGTTCAATATACAAACCAGCTGCCCAGTGTTATTCAACCACAGTTCAGGTCAGTTTAATAGATGTGTTTATCTGAGACTTGGGCTAATTGAGCTAATCGCTGAGGTAGCAGGATGCATAAGTTGGACAGGTAACTGTTGCTCGACCCTGTCCATCTTCAGCTGGAACGTATTATTCTCCCTGTTGCCCCCTTGATTGTTTCAACCAATGCTCTGACCACTTCTCTTTTCCTGTGCTCACTCTTGTCCACCCAGTGTGTAAATCTGGCTTTATCGTTCAACCTTCTACTCGTTCTTCAAACCCCCAGGGCCTTGTTACAACAATTATTTCCCCCTGATTTCCTGAAGTAATTTTTCCTTCTGTGTGGGCGCAATCTGCGTTCACTTGCCCCCATTTGCGCACATCTTTCAAATGTGTGTATTTGTCTATGTGTGTTCCCTCTAGTGGTAGACATACTCTGGAGGTTAGAGCAATAACTGTATATACCCCATATAATGTTGGGTGCACTGGATTTTGCAGGTTACATAAACACAGTGTCCTTTTTTTGTATGGTAATGATAACGTCAGCTCAGTCCCACTATTCCACTCCACAGCAACAGACTGCTGGTATTGTAGCTCAACTTTGTTTGTGTCATCAATCATCGTAACCCACCACAGCCAGACAAGTCAATATTAGATGTCGAGACCTAAGCGATTTATATCTGAGAAATGTGAATGGTCTCTGCTCTGGTCCAGGGTATTAGGTGACCGCAGAGTATTAAAACACAGCGCAATAAATTCACCATTAGGAAATCACAGCTGCTGAGTCGGCTGTTCTTGCTCCCGCTCACTCACACTGATGTTTTTCGTAGTGATTGGCTGAGCAGTTGGCACATGTGTTACTTTGTTCACTCTTAGAAAAGATTAAGGAGTTTAAAGAAGCTGCACAAAGCAGATTTACACACCAGCAACTTCAAGTGGCACAGAGACAAGTTGTAACAGCGGTGAGTGAGCCATCATTGTCATTTAGTTTTGAGTGGCCAAAACCATTGCTAGATATCACTTTGGAAAAATATATGAGAATATTAATAACAGTCCTATTTCCATTAGTTGTAATATTTGTTTTTTTTCCCATGTCACATATTTAGCTTGCTTACATACATTTCAGTGAACATCAACCATAAAAATTCCTTATCTCTTTAGAAAAATAAGTGTGAGTCACACTGACTCACACTTATTTTACACTTATTCTGGAAGTCAGAGATTTCCAGAATGCATATTGAAGCTGCTCCTCTAAGCTCAGCATGCTGTAGATCCTGCAGAAGTGATGCAATTTACCATGGTCTTGAATGCATCTTGTTAGCTGCTCCCTTTAGCTGAACAGGTCGTGAACCCTGCATTCCTTTCACTAGTTCTCATGCGCCATAGTTTCGAATATTTGACCAATAATACCATCAAATATTTGAATAGCAGTTTTGCTAGAGGTGCCCATCCGTTGCACTCAAATGACACGGTGCAGACAGAACATTATGTTATTCCAAACTCTTATCTCCACTTAGTTTGTTTGAATTTAATACAGAAAAAAACAAGCATTTTCAGCATTATTAGTCTTTCAACTTGTTCTGATTACTGACAGTGGAATAATACAAACATAGAGTTTTAGTTGTAATGTTTTAAAAGGTTGCCGTACACCAGACGTTTACAATAATATATGATACACTTTATTGCCCCCGTGGGAAAATTTGTCTTGGACTGAAGAGCTGCACTCATAAATGCTTCCACATTTACAGTAAAATGAACATCATAAAAATAGTAAAAAGGTATTTGTGCTGCATAAAAACAGTCAGTCAACATCGTTAGCAGTTTATTAATTATTTGTTTGGTCTACAACATTTTACAGGATGGTGATATTACCAATATAATAGGATAGTTACTCAGAGTCATATTTAGGAATTTTAAAGATATTGATTTGCTATAGGGAAGGTTTGAAAAAGTACTTTTAATTTAATGGAATCAGTCAAAGTTAGTGGCTTTGAAAGATGGTGCAAATTGAATATGTTAAACAGTTATATTGTATTTTGTCTATAAAAATTCTTGTAAAGAAAGCAAATTGGAATTTTATCAAACACTTAAAAAAAATATATGCAACTGTGTCCATTTCTTCTTTCAGCTAATAGGTCATGATCGCACCGTTTATTTATTTATTTATGTAAAATTTATTGCTCTTTGTTATGTTTTTTGTGCCCTGTTGCAGTGTGGAGTTACATTGCCGGTTGCGTAATAATGCCTTGAAATGGGAAATCTGAGTTTTATTGCCTTTACTGTGGTTATACATCTTCATTTGTCCGTCCGTCCGTCTTGATTTCACTTTCTCTGTGTGCTTTCAATATTTTACCCCCTACTGTCTCTGTATCTCTGTCATCTTGTGAAGACAAGTCCTCCAACCTGCTTCACAGCCCCTCATTCTCGTTTGCCCTTTTTCTCCCCCCTCGCTCTCTCTCTGTGACCCACTAAAGTGAGATCCCATCATGTTTTTCTCATCATGCTGTCCTCCCACCCTTTGGTGAGGCGGTGAACCCCCGGCCGGAGGTATAAGGACATGATTTACAGGGCCCCTTTGCAACAGCAAAAATAGGAAAAAACATCAAATGAAAGCTCAGTTTTCCAACACAGTAGCTCTCTGCTTCAGTGCAGGTTTCACTCTTCAAAATTTCAACTTAAAATATGGCACGCCTGCCACAGCACGGTGTGGTCCAAATTTGTCAGATTGCAAAAGTGCCTAAATTAATTTACACAAGTGGAGAAAATGATGATAAAGCCGGTGTCAGTTTTCTCCATGTGTGCTTTGTTGACATATTGTCTCAGGAAGGAAGTGAAGGCAACAGTCAAGAATTAAGACCTGAGGCTGTGGTTTTGACACATTGTAATGATGTGTTTTAAAAGAAGGCGTGGGACGTAAAGTCCCACTTGAATAAAGTCTGGCTTTTTCATCTCGGTGGCCACTTGTTCATCCAGTTAAAGTCTGCAATGTGCAGCCCTCTGCACGTTGCAGCTGCTGTAGGGGATGAAGCAACATTGAATGAGGTTAAGATAAGCCATTGAAAACCTTTAAAGGTTGATGCTTTTGGGCTAATCTGAAGCAACTGTCATGTGCACTTGTGATAGACATGTCATTATTTCTTAAAAAGCAAGAATACCTGGACTTTGTGAACTTGTAATGAAGCAATAAACCAGCAAAACATTTGATTTCTCACAGTTAGAAGCAAGTCTGCATTTTTTCTCTGCAAAAAAGCTTAGTCTTCGGAATTTAATTCTGCAAAACCTCTAATTGTGAAGTGGAATCACAAGTGTGTCATTTAAGTTACATAAAATAATTGATAATAGTTTTGAAAAGCCTATCAGTTTTTATATAAAGTGCAATAACCACAGGCTTGTGGCTGAGGAGTTACCAATTTACAACCTGGACAGAGTTAAAAGGAAAAAATAAACAAGTTTATAAGCTTCTTTGTCCCAACTGGTGCAATGCAGTCTTGCATATGTGGTCGAGAACAATCGAAGAAGAAGCAGTGAAGCTTTCATGAGTCATTTTCTTGAAAAAATATGGCGGCGGTTTTCCTTCGAAATTACGACATTCAACCCAGGTTCAAGTTTAAGGACACATTTGTTGTGGAATCAAACATGAACCCTGTTTGTTCCAGGTTGATCTGGGGCAGGTTACCCTGCTGGAACATGATCTGAAACACACTGAGTCATTGCTGCGAGTATCTCACATCTCCTGTGAGGTGAGCGGTGCCCAGACAGAAAACTCCTCCTGAACCAAAACATCGTCAGACAGTGACAGACTCGGCCCATAAATTTCCCCGCTGGATCCACACCAGTACATCTGTGCTTCAGTGTCCAGACAATTCCACAACATCCATAAATAAGGCTGATTACAATTGCATGAGCACGCAACTAAGATAAAGATAACTTGATTCTTGGCATATGTTTTTAAAACCATGCAAATACAAATTGTAACAATAAAATACTATAAATTAATAAAGCTCATGTGGAAAGTGGTGGGGATGGGAAAAAATTGGATTTTATTATTTTTTTTACTATTTTTAAAAAAAATAGTTATTGTGATATTTCTGCTTGCTTGATGAACAGAAACAGCTAAAAGTTGCTAGTTTACCGCAAAATGTATTGGAATTGAAGTTGTTCTTGCAACTAGTAAACTAGAAAATTAGCATTTGTCATTTCTTAATTAACACTCTGCATCTATGTTTTCTGTTAAATGTTGTTTTCTTTTACTCATTTTAAAAAGGTATAAAAAGACAGATGCCCCCTACCTCTGAACTAGATCATTCAATTTGCGATAAGCAAAAATAAGCAAGAAAATAAACAATTAAACAAAGAGCTAACAATAGCATTTCGATTGAAGGAAGACACCACCAATCAAGCACATAATAAAATTGACACTCATGGAGTTGAACTATGTTAAATGAATTGTTAAAATCCCCACCAGCAATGAAAGAGTAAATACAAATGGAAATGGAGGCAGCTTTAAAATGTAACATCTGTGGTTGTCAAGCATAGCTAATGGAAAAGTTGACAGCTCACGAAGAGGAAGTTCATATTTCGAACACTTGTGTTGTGGAGCTCCTCAGTAACGTCAGCAACCCGATAAAACTGAACAGCATATGTTCAGGCACATACTTTTTTTCTTATATGAAAGATGAAAAAAAAAAAAAAAAAATAGAATTGGATATTTGATAGCCAGAATGGCACATTGCACATACATCCCCTGAAGTTTCCCCTAATCTAATTTGGTGACTGGATTCAATACGTAATAGTGAGATCACCCTACTCGTAATCAAAGTAGCCAATTTGAAGTTTTCTGGTCTTTGACTTGTGATGGTTGGAACATCTTTCATTTACAGAGGACAAGAAAAATATGTTGGACAGAAGTCTGTCCAGCTGTCAGGCTTTGATACAGTCGAGTTACTAATAGTTTGGAAATGAACAGACAAAGGAGGGTTATTACATTCTCACTACAGTCGAAAGAAGACCTTAAATCTCTGAAGTAAACCTGCACAAAGAAGTCCATCATACAGTAATTTGCTTTCACAAAAAAAAGGTAAGAAAGGTTCTCTCAAAAGTGATGGAAACATTGTGAAATAGATACTGTATGATATCATTCCATAGGTGTTGGGATAACATCATTTGGAAATTGAACTTTAGTGAAACTACGTCACCTTCCTGTTAGGATTTTAAGTCTCAACAAGACACTGAATGACTTGTCAAGATGGTTCATTTTTGTAACAGAAGAAAAAAAAGAATCAAAGTATTCTTATTTCAATGTGACGCCAACTGATTAAAAAAATACACAGCAGGATTTGAATGGATTTCTCAGACATAAGGTCATATCACTCCCTCGACATGTTGGTGGATGATGTCACCTTTACAGTTCAAGGTAAAATGAAGCTTATGCCAAAAAGGACTATACAAGATTTCCACATGGATGAGGTGTAGCATAATGACGTTTGGACAGCGAAATCCCTGTGGTGGCGTATGAAACTGTGGCCAGTCACTTCTGTAATTTAAAGCTTGATTTATGACCTGTTGAAGTTGCTGGGCTAAACGCACACTTCGATGACATCGGGCAAAGTACCATGCATGCAAATCAGCGGGCATCACAGTCACAGGGACATGACTGCACTCATGAATACAGAACAGGATAAATGAAAATGCAAGAACACATACAGAAGATGTGGTTTGATAATGCACCAGATGTCTGCAGAAAGAATGATTTAAAGACGTTCTGTTTTTCATATTATGCGGAGGGAGATTTGTATTGATGGAAAGGCAGAGACACTCATGAAATCTTATAAAAATACAGACATGTCTTCATGGCATTACTGCTGGACAAGACACAAGAGACTTAATTACACACAACATATACATGGACATTAGGCCCCTGAGCGATAGAGCAAGTGGTTCACATGCATTATTATTCAACTTAGGAGGCAAAGTAGGTTACTGTGCAGCTACTCTTTTTAGGAACGTACAAGTATAATGGCTTTCATGTATGTGGCGAGCTAAACCAAAATGTTATTCCAAACCATAACCTAACTATAATAATTCATGTCCCACAACTAAACCTAAAGGAGGTCGTATGTAAAACTGTATCCATAAGCATTTAAAGCAATTACTGCACTCCTAAATCAAACTATTGGAGATAGTCGACCTAGAACTACCACTTGTTCACGATAGAACACTGTCGTCATGCACATACATTAATGTCCCACCATCTGTTTTATTTTATAAACATCAAATTATATTTGGTTACTTTTTACTGTTGGAAACAGGTTTAAAAAGTGAAAGTGTTTCGACTCCAAGCAGCAGCAGCTTTTCAGGTTGGGAAACAATTTTCAATTTTAATTTTGAAAATTTTCAATTTTAATTTAAATTGGCTGTGCCATTGTTATCAATGAGGCCGGTTTAACATAATCCCTTGAAGCAGAACTCCTGGCCATGTGCATTTGTTTTCAACAGAGCCGGCAAACCCAGGCCATAGAACAGTCAACCACCCACCGAAAACAAACCAGCAACACATAAAATGTTAAAAATGGTCAAGCAAACACCTTAACAACAATAGAAACATTGAATACATAGAGAACAGAGAGTTTGTCTTGCACTTCTAAGATAAGATAGAAGTATCTTAGATACAGCAAGAGCAAGAACACCAGGTCAGCAACCATCTTGCATGCTTTTGTGTTTTTCAATTCTTGCTATTCGGAAAAAGCTGGTCCGATGTTTACTCGCTCTGTCACATAGTTATTTCCTCGTCCTCGCTTCCTCCAACAATGGTTTTCTCTGCTTCTTTGTCGCAGACTCTGTAACCATTTCAACTAAAATGCTTAAACCCAACCTCTTTCTAACCAAAATCTAAACCTATACTTTCTCCTGAAAAAATTCCAACAAAACTTGAAGTTGTAAGGACTGGCTAATGGTTTTGAGCCAGTATTTGTCCACAACTGTAGAGACACACACACACACACATATCACACATGCATATCAGTTTTATCTTGACTTTTCACTAGTCAGCCAGGAACATCGTCTTGTGTTTCTGCTGTCTATCTGTACAGAGATTTACTGTCTTACTCTGAGGATCTGTTGGATGATGCTGCTCTGTTTTCCATTAACTCAGACTTTGTCTTTACACTAGAAAACAACTACCAGAAGCACCTGCTGCTTTCATGAACCTGGCTGAACTGGTGAAGTCAAATGAAACCTCCAGATCCCACACTTAGCTCTCCCACTCACATGCTGGATTTGGCCAGGTGGAAGTAGGGTTTTTGAGCATTTTTACATGGATAGTGTCAAAAGCAGGTGCAGTGAAAGATCGCAGTCAGCAAATAATGTCAGGTGCAAGCATCAGGGGGTGTGTGGTGTTGGTGACAGAGGGTAAAATGTCAAGACTTTCGCTGGGGTACTAGAGGCATACTTGTCTCACTATTATTTGTATCTAGTATCAGATTAATAACATGCCATTCTGTGAGCCTGTGGCTCAGGCATAGACTGTATTATATCACTTTCTGTGGCATCTTTCCCTACAAGATTTTGGAAGAAGCTTATGAAGACTGGACTTAAAACAAAATGGTCTTGGCAGTTTTTTGGAGCAGAGGATCCTCAAGCCTTTATACAGATGCCAACCAGGCAGAGAACATAGAGTTGGACTTACAGTAGTTGCAGTAAGTGTGCGTCTTTTCTCGCTTAAACACTGACCTTCTCAGGGTCAATAGTCCTTACGGAGACCAAAACCTGAGGAACTGGCTGAGTTTAGGGTTAATGGCATTAACTGTTAATGGTTAAGGTTATGGATAAGGCTTTGTTTCGGCTTTCCAAATGAATGGAAGTCAGTATAGCATCATAGGAAGAATAGCCGTGCAAGCCTGTGTGTGTTTTGTGTTCAGTATTGTACATTATGCAGTATTGATGCGATAAAGACTGAACCTTTTGATAGTCGTTAATTCCCATTTCTCTTGTTTTTATTTGTCGTTCACACGACAACTGTTGATTCTGCACACTTGGTACAATTCACACGTCCGTGTCTCTTAGGTGATGAATTGCAATAATGTAATTTCCAAGTTCATCAGGTCAAAATTCACATTTGTCAGATACTTTTACTGTTTTGAAGCCAAATGCAAATTTGACAAACATTTGCCTAAATACGTTTTCAAACGTTATTTGTGACGATGCATTCATTTCAAAATGTCCCCAATAACCCTGTTAACCTTACCCTATCATTTTTTTTCTGGGTGCCGTTCTGCCAGAGTTGGTTCTGGCCAATTTCTTATGTAACCTTTGTATGCACTACTGAGACTTCTCTGTGCCAGAAAAAGCTTTAGCTCTGATTTGTGATGATATTTGAGAGACGTTTTGAGGGGAAATTGTGTATTCAACAAGGTACAGCCTTTATTAGTTAGTATTGATATGCTCATTCAATTTGCACAGTTAAATTTTTTTTCTTTAATGTTTTGAACTGATATTTGCAGTAATAATAAATATATTCCTCCACTTCAGCCTCAATACCTAACATGAGACTGAATAAGTACATTTAAGAAACCCATCAACCACTGGTTAATAATTTAGTTTCCTGGACCACCCTGATGTCCCTGTTTGGAAAAGTATAAATCACTGCTGAGGGTTACTCTAGCTTTTTGATTTCTCCACATTTTGTTCCATGGTTTCTCCCCAGCCTTTTATATTATGTAGTATTCGAACAATCCATTAGCTAAAATATTGTATGTATGTAAAAAGTCGAAACAACTTCAAGTAAAAATCAGATATACTGATAATTTTATGTAACTGAAGTTTGAAATGTTGGAGTAGGATAAGAGCTATTATGTATAATGAGATTACTGTAACACCATAATCTGTTTCTTCCTACCTCTGGTTTCCTCTGACGGTGTAACAAGAGCCGAAGTTTGTTTTCATAGGTGTATGCAGTTACTGCCCAATATTCTGCGTCAATGACCTTGCCAGTCGCCGTTTTAGGTTTCTCTTTTAATTAAATAATGAAGATGGATGTGAGAAATGCAAGCAGAAATGTGGCAGCTGGGGGGGGGGGGGGGGGGTGATTGAGAGGAACACTCATCACCTCTGTTTCTGGACCTGTCTGTCTCTTACATTAGGTGTATACACATCATACGGTATGTTTTCTAATATGGAATTTGAACTAAAGGATGTAGTTTCTATCCAACTCGTCAGTCTCACACAAACACCACTCACTCACTTCTTTCTTATATTCACAATCTTATCCTTGCACATTGCAATCTAGTTCAATAACAGTTATTATAGGAACTCTTCTGAAGTCAACAATGCATCATAGTTTGCATAAACGCAGTCCCTATGTTATAATCACATGTTCTTCCTACTGGACTAGTATCTTAGGAGAGAATCAGAGGAAACTCATTCCCATCAAATTGTATCTGAGATATTTATTGCATTAAAGATCAGGTTTGTGAGAATTAGTGACCTCTAATGGTGCGACTGAAGATTGTGACTCAGGACTCTACTGCTCACATCTCTCTGTCCCTTGCGCATTTGGGATCTATGGGGGCCTTTGCATACCAGAAAGGCTGTTAAAAACCTTTAACAGCTCTCTTGCCACGCTCTGTCATTTTCTCCTTCATCTTTGTTGGTTTATGGATCAGGTTTACTTGGGCAGAGCATTTGTTCGTTGTTCGTAAAATAACAAGTTTATTGCGCAGTGCAAAACACGCGTATATTTGGTAGAGATATGTCAGTGCAAGATGGCAGCCTCTGTAAAACAAGGCTCTTGCCTAAAATACATAGGTATACGTAGTATATTAAATGTATGCCAATAAACCTCCTACAAAGAATCACTGTCTCCATTTACTTGACAGTAAAACCTGTAACACAAAAGGTTCAGCCCAGATAGAAAACTGGATACAGTGCATAACACTGTCCTCACTTTGAAAAAAAAAGAAGAAATGTACATCTGGCCTGCAGAGCAGCTATGCTATTGGAGACCATAAAGTGAATCTGTTCTTTAGCAGATTGACCCCTGTTTTACATTAAAACATCCCTCACTTGGAGCTTCAGTTCAGATTATATTGTGATATACTTCATAACACCTGAAGTTGCTTCTGCTTTTCATACAATTTTCTGCAAAAATCAATCAGTGTGTGGGTTGTAATGGACAAGGCACTGGTGTAGAAGTAGTGTTACTTTAGCAGTAGTAACATTTTGGCTAGTAAAGGGGAACCTCAACCACAATGGTTGAAGAAGCCCAACAACTAAATTCATTATTGTCCATAGAGACTTAGGGACTTATTTTGTCCTTCAACACACCCAATTAAAAAAAGGAAAAAAAAAAAAAACAGAAAAGAAAAGAACAAAAGATTTCAGGTGAATGTCATCAGCAAGAAAAAAACTCTTGTGTATGAGACATTGCTTGGCTCAGACAAACGTATTTACTTTGTCAGTTGAGGTTGACTCATTTAAACCAATATAGACTTTTCTGATGTTGTCCGTGACCATATTTATGTGTTATCCAGCCATGGTTTAACACATAAGTGTACAACTGAAAAGTAATGGCTAATTGTTTGATTGTACATAATAATAGACAATTGAGTTGTATCAAGTATTTTTAATGTGATCCACTGCAAGATTAAGGTTGACATGAATTGTTTTCAGACATACAATTTGGATAATGTAATGGAGTATGATGAAGAGAGCAGATTTTTCACCGATATCTAAATTGTCATTCGTTTCTCCTGCTGTGTTCTCGCATGTGCTCTCACAGACATTATCCAGAAATTTGACTTGGGAGCTGGCAGGTGAACCTCTGGAGAATGTCCGGAGCAACTTTTGTCAAAATTTCGACAGCTGCTACAACTGACAGGATTTAGAACACAGCAATCAGTATTGACATAAATCAACATGAGTGCAATTTATGGCAGACTCAGTGGTATCCTCGAGGAAAACTAGAACCAACATGACAACTTTTGTTCGCAGGAATAGAACATACTGTGGTACTGCCTCACAAACAGACATAGAGGTGTATTTTTGCCACCCACAGGATTGGAATCACTTCACTTATTGTGTACTACTCAGTGGCAACAATTCAGTGAGTTCCACCTCCTCGATATACTGGTCCAGTCTGGTTTTTGGCTTAAAATCAAACCAGTTACACAATTTGTATTCTGGCCCAATCTTAGCTGCAGAATAAATGCATACGCCTAAATCTTTACAATCACTGGCATGCCACCAGTTATTCTGGCTATGCCTGTCTGTCTGGTTTATGTATCCATGTGCATATAATAGCTAAGATCATCTGTGTTGGCCTTTACGCTTTAAGTCAAGTGACGAAGACCTCTCAGAAACAGCTTTCTGGATCGAAGTTTGGAAAACAGGCTGTTATTAATCTGTGACAGAATGAAGCACTGCCATATGAAATGAATTTATTCTCCATTCCTAGAAGAAATCTCCTCTTGATTTGTTCAAATAACACTGGGTGCTTCTGCAGATGATTTGATGTTTCTTGGGATCAAGTTGAACACGGCGTCTGTGGTTTTGCTTTGGAAATATACAGAAAGTCTATGAAAACAGGCTCTTGCTATTAGGCAACTTTAAAATGAGAATTCAAAATGTCTTTCAGTCTCATGTTAAGTTTTGATACCCCCCAGCCTCTGCTGTGATGAGTGGATAAGGAATAGACCTGAATACTGATCATATCTGTGCACGAGGGTTTTAAAACCTTAAAGTCACATTTATGTATTAACAAGTCTACATTAATCTCTCAAGAGGTGAGTGAGTTTGTGTGTTTCACTGGACAGTATGTGCGCTAGAACATCATTTTCTATAGTATACAGCATGCAAGACTCTGTACATGCACGCGCCAACACACCTCCCTTCCTTCAACGCACGTCAAGAGCCATGACACCATAATTAATTGCCGTGAGAGTTTGTCTCGTAGCTGATGCGGTGAAGTGTAACTTTTTTCCTGTTTGCTTCAAACTGGCCACACAGAGGTCATAAGGTGGGAATAGCACATCAAAATTTCAAATGTAACAAACAGTGTCAGATTATGTATATTTCTGTCTTTTTGGATGGGCAATTTTGAAAGTTAAGTGGCTTTGCAGCACCACCAGCATTGAATAGTCATAAAAACAGTGTTTACCATATTTTGTTCTCCCTCTATTGATACTTTTTAGGCTTGCCTGCTTAATAGTGCTACATCTACGTGTGTTTGCCTTATTAGGAGTTCCTTTATAGGAGTCACATGGCATCTGTCAAGTGTCAGCTCCTCCCACCTCAGACACATTTAGGCATAAAAATAACAAAGAATTCCAGGAACCTGGTGGCTGAAACTGGGTCACCACTGACTCAGATTTGTTTAGGAGACAAACAAATACAAACCCATGTGTTGAGTGGAAATGTGAAAACATGACCTCACGTCACGTTGAAAAATATAAACAGTGTAATTGGAAAAAGCTGATTTTTAGGTTAATGGAATGTGTCGTGTTCCAGTAATTGAAATGACCTGTTTAAATAGAGGGGCCTCTGTCACCTCATCAACCTTTCTCCATATTTTTCTCCTTCGTATTTTTTCCCTCTACTTCTTCTGTCTTCTTTTGCTCCTTTCTGTTTGTATCTTTAGCTGTCTTTCTCATAATCTTTGTCCTCACGTTTGATTCCATGCAGTTTCTCCAGCAGCTCAAGCCCCGTCCAACAGTCTTTATTTCATATAAACTTCATATAAACTATTGCACAAAGTCTTCCAACATCATATGGGTCTAATAAAACCCATTAGGCCAGAGATAATAATATAATCTACTTTACCAGACCGAGTTAAGGAATAAGAGCCAGTATTTTTGCTTTGTTAAAACCCAAGAAATTGAACGAGGTATTCAAAGAACAGACATCAACAAAACCCAAACGTCGGTTTGGCGTTATGGTCGACCGCTGTTGTCAAAGGGTTTAAATATCTCTTGCAAATTGACAACAGTCTTTGTGCTGCATCTCTGTATCATGACTTTGGTAAGAATTGCTGCCAAAACAGTCGGAGGTCTTCCATCCTCAAGTTCGGTTTGGTGAGGCAGCTCAGTTCTACTGTCATAATACATGTGTGACACAGTGGTGGCCAGATATAATTTGTGAAAAATTATAAATTGTGAAAATATTACACACACAATTTCTGCTCTCACACCAGCAAAATATTGATGACCTGCCAAAGCAGCCAATGGAGGTAGCACCTTTCCAGCAGCAGTTGACATTTACAAGCACATGTCCGGTGTTGTTAACATTTTTCTTGGCAGGGTGGAAGGGCCCTATGAAACCATATGTGGACCCATTGGATTTTGAAACCTGCCTCTGAAACAAATGCTAATGGATTCCTGCATTTTGGTGGGGGGAACTCGTCTCAGCGGGTTGTCTCACCTTCGCAGTGTTATGGCGCCTACCATGTTTTCTGGATAATAATGCTTTGTTTGGCTTTATTTGGACTAAGTCCATTTGAGGGGAGGAGAGAGAAAATGTTGGAATAAACCACATAGAGGTGCGAGGAAAGGGGAGAAGAGCAGAGGGACAGGAGAGGGAGATGCAACGAGGAAGTGGAAATACACCCATTTCCTCCATGTCCATCATTGACCACGAACCTGTGTCGTGCTGCACGAATATATCTTTTTCATGTACAGTGCTTTCCACAAAGAGTGTTCAAATTTGACACGAAACAAAGTTAACATGTCATAAGTCATCGATGTGTGTGTGTGTGTGTGTGTGTGTGTGTGTGGTCTAAAACCTGAATCACAATTTATAATGTCAATGTCATTTATTGTAGAAAATCAAGACATCTGGTTTTTTGCCTACTACTTGGTCCGAACCTCTCAGTCAGGCAGAAAGTTGATATCAAGCCAAAAACTTGCCTTGATATCTTATCAAGCTATAGGGTTTAGGAGAAGACAGCTGTTCGGGCCCAAACAGGGTGTCTGGAGTTTGTCCCACTGACCCTTGAGCTGACAAGGGACAAATGGAAGTGCAACAGCCGGAAAATGCTGGAGAAGTCGCTCAAAACATGTAGAATCTGAAAAATGTTTTGAATTGTCTTTTAGAACTCTTGGAGTGCACCATAAAAGTAGCTGTCGTGTATAATGAAGACTTTTGAACTCAAGAAATATTCTTGGATCAGAGTAATACAATAAACTGTGAAGTTGAGAAATCCACTTTTTATTTACATTACATTTGAAATGGGAAAACATTTTTTCTTCAGTCACTCATTCTGCCATCCATCATCTTTTCAGTCGTTTGGAGAAGGCTTTTGTTTGTTTCTGTGCCTCAGTCTCTTGTCCGACTGCCAAGGGTTTAACAAGGACAAAAGGCCTCACTCTTCCATTTGAACCCTGTAAAACACAATTATTATGCTATAACATGGATTAATGTTAAGTGTCTTGCTCAGGGGCAGCTTCAAGGTATTTCCTTAAGAAGCGGAAAGCATTAGTCTTTCACCTATTCCCCCAAATGTCCCTCCTCCTTACAAAAAGGCAGCATCTCTTAAATCTCCAAGTGTCATCTAAATTCACAATGGAAGACGTGACCGTCTCTAACCTTCGAATTTATGTCTGAAGATGGTCATGGTGGTAAATTCATGAAAACGTCTCTTTCCTTGTGTGACGTGCCATTTGGAGGTCCTCAATGCTAGCTGAATATAATGTGCCCGCTGATTATATTCATTTTTTATTGCATCTGGTTCCCATCCTGCGTCCTGAGATTTAGATTAAACTATCTTGAGTTTCCAGCTGCTGGAGAGCTTGTTCCAGTGGTTGTAACCCTGAATGGATGAACCAGAGAGGAAGGGACAAAGAGTGCAATGGAGCGATTTTGGGATATGTTGGGAGCAAAACAGAGATGGATGAAGAGAAAAACAAAGACAGAGTGATGATGTAGATGTCGCTTCCGTGTCCAGCGTCTGAAGTTCAGTTCAAGATGAGGTTACATGTGATTGGCAGCTAACAACCATTTCTGCTCTACCATTGGACAAAGACAGAGGAAGAACAGATTTGGCATCTCCAAACAAATGGCACTTTTCCACTACAGTATACAATTCTGGCTCGGCCCGGCTCAGCTCTGCTCGGTATATTTTGCTTTTCCGTTACGGATACTACTTTAGTAGTAGTTCTTTAGTACCTTCTCCGGTGGGGTTCCAAGAGTTCAGAAAGTGTTGTCACTGGAAGAGTCATGAGCACGACGACTGACGCAAGAATCAAACTAAACAATGTTGAACTGTAGATCAGTTAAAAAGACTTTAAAAATCATGAAAAACATGCGTTAATCTCCAACATTTAGCAAGGACATTTCTAAAATCTCAGTCCGGTGTATTTAGCGATAGTACTGCTGAAAGCCGCCGATTGTGAGTCACAACCTGTTCAGCCGTATTTTTGGTTCAGTGACTTTGTCAGATGGAGTCTGCTGCACTCTGGTCATGCAGGAAGTACTGAACTAATATTTTTAGTTAACTGATTCTAATGTTTCAGTTACACCGAAAATAATTGCTTTGCTCGGCACGAGTTTGTGTGTTTGTGTCGCGTATGAAACGACGCCATGGCAGTTTTGTGAAGCCGTGCTATGACGACCCCGCCCACCTTGAGGAGGTACTATGGAGTAATAGACGATGTGTCTGTTGCCCAAACCGTATAGAGTCGAGCTGTATATACATATGGATATATCTATATATAGATATATGTGTATATATGTATATATGTATATATATATGTATATATGTGTATCTATATATATATACATATATATGTAGACAGCTCGTTAATATATAAGACCGGCTTTAAGTCGCATCACTTCATTCCAAATTCCAATGATCACAGAATTTATATATATGTATATATATAAAAATGAAAGGTTCAGTGTATAACACTTAGTGACATCTAGTGGTGAGGCTGCAAATTGTACCAAACCTTTACCTCCCTTTACCTATGGTGTCATAACATAAAGGATGTAATTCTTCTTTGTTTGCATTGTAAGATTCTGCTTCAAAATTCAAAATTCCTCTTGGAAAACATGCTCTGACTAGTTTGTTCCAACTAAATGTTACCCACTGGACCTGGAAGTTGAAATAGATATTATTTTGACTTAAACTTGTCATTATGATGATAAATCTCGAGTACTCGGTGTAATAGCCTTGTTGATCTTTTACCAGAATGGTGTTTTCGCAGACAATGATAAATGATTATTCTGTTTTTCAAAACAATGAAGGGATGAGTGTTCACCCTGGCATCCATCTTGTTTCCAATGCAGGACTGCTTGTCATGACAGTGCCAACTGTGAGGAAAAATAGCTTTGTTCTTACCAGCATCTTGTTATTGCTGTGTCTTCACAATGGTGCCTTGTTGTTATCAATAATAATGTAACAATAATAAGTCTGTCATTTCTACGCAACAAATTTAGGTAAGCCATAATCTATAAACCCCACAATCTAATATATATTGATAATATATGTGTAATTTTTAGGTCTCAGTTGTGGAAAAGCACTTATAAGTGTAAGCTAGACACATACATTTTTGTACTAAACCTTTACTTTTCCAACTAGAATCCAACCATACCCAATTGATTTCCACACTGCAAATATCTGAAACAAAACACACTTCCATAATTACAAATAAACCTTCGTTCTCCTTCGTGCTGTCCAAAAAATATAGTGTTTCCGATTTCATAAGATTCCCCTTGAGGCCTTTCAATCATTGGTGTTTTTTTATGTCCAACTCTAAAGCACACAGAAATACAGACAGCGAAAAGTTATCACAGTCAATATGTTATTTTCCTCCCCACACCTTTGAAATTAAAACTTCATAATATGAGTGTTGTATTTATTGGATGATGATTTAATTATTCTAGCTGTTTTATTTGACCAGTGAATGTTTGCAGGTGAGTGCTTGACTGTCACAGGAAGTGTTGACAACCACTGCGATGCTGCTTCACTTGTGCACTTTATACGCCTGGAAGAGGACAGAGGGATAAATATGAATTTATTGCAGCCATAGATTAAACTCTAAAACAGACCTGAGTAGCAGAGTTTGTGCAGATTCACAAAATATTCAATGCTGGCGTTCTTGTCTGTAGTGCAGCAGCTATTTTGGTGACACCTGGTGGAGTCCATGGGTAACTGGCACTGAAATATACCATAAGTAATAACATTTCCTTTGATAAATGAGAGGAACAAATATAAAGCTGTGCATTATAACTTTTCAGGAAAATATCTGAAATATTCATGCCTGTGTGAGGGATCTAAAGGTTTTTTTAATAGAAGATTAATGTCTTGAGCAGAGAATGTCATCTGTGGGCCACTCTTTTGGTATCTGGTCTAGGTGCTGCCTTTGAGTACCGTTGGAAATACGGATTCTTGTATTTATGGTGTGTTTGAATTGGGCTATTTTAAACATGCACGAGAGCAAACAAGCAGCACCAGTTGATCAAGGCACCCAGCTAAAGGCTAACTATAGGCTGACTATATTTATTTCCAAAAGAAGCTTAGTCATTGGCTAGAAAGGCATCAGACAAGGAGAAGGGAGAGCTTGCTCGAGTAGGCATTATAGCTCACTGACATTAGTTTACGCTATGACTCTTATTTTGGTCTGACATGCATACACAACTGCAATGCTTTAGTAGTGCTCAATTTTGCATATTGGACCTTTTTAAAAGGAATTTCACTTTCACTAAATTGTCATTTTTCCCACACATGAGATTAAAAAGCCAACCTATCCCTTCCTCAAAAAAAGATCAGAGGCACACTTCACCTTTCCACAGTTTATTTCCTTTTAAAATAATTCATACAAATGCATACAGTCACAAACATATCTTTGTCAGGTTGTCAGTTTTGACCAAAAATAATGATATTTACTGTAGAATATAGAATATGTATACTGTATATTGCTACGCCTACTATACCATAAAAGGGACCAAGGTAGGCAACAGTGGACTGTTTGTCACTATCAGGGATGGAATTTCAAAGAGCACTTTGTCACTTGAAAACAAACAAACAAACAAAAAAAAAAAACAGTGTGCTGTTGTTGATTGTGGCACTCATTGGTTTGAGTAAGGAATGCTTTGAGTTTATATTAGACTGAAGTACAACTGAAGAGTTTCTCCTCCACACAATGACAGGCATCTGGTGAGGAAAGATGAAGCATAACGTCCAAAATATTTGCACATTCCTTTCAGTGTTTTGGAGGTTCTGGACAAAATCCCCGGTTTGGTATCTGGCTGTAGAGAACTCGACGCTAGCTTGGGCTTGTGAAATTTCCATCCCTGATTGCTACACTGACTACCTCACCATGAAGACAACCAGGTAGGCAACAGTGGACTGTTTTAACTACTCAGCTGCTGGTAGAAGGGGGTTGAGAAAGCACCGTCACTCAGCTGGGCCCGCTAACACCAACAACACAGGAGCTGGAATCGGTAATAAATATTCATCATGAGGGAGAGACCGTCAGGTGTTTTACCCCTGACGTAACAGTTTTGTTTGGTTGTCGCATTGTGGGAATGTGACCAGTAAAAAGTTTGGCTCAATTCGCTATCTTAAAGTTCCAGTGAGGAGATTTGGGAGGATTTATTGGCAAAACATTGAACAAACTAGCCATAAGTATGTTTGTGTAAGTGTGTAATCATTCTTTTGTATCTTTAGCATAAGCATTTTATGTACTTTAAGCAATTGCCTTGCATTAAGGAGGCCACCATTACACCTGGCAGTAAAATGCATGTTTCTGTGATCACATTGCAATAAGATGGCATCTGACCACTTCTAAGTACAGGTGTAAATACATCCGGGAGGCATTGAGGACAGTTATCCGATCTGCCAAGCCACATTGGGAGCTGGTCAGAGACACATTGTGTCCACATTGAGCAGAAGTGTAAATGCAACGAGTCTCTGATGCATCTCCACTATGTGAGTGGAAATACGTTGGTAGCTCCAACCACAGCTAATGTGAAAATGACGACAAAACTGTGCAGTCTCCTCTGCTTTTGTTGTCTTTCCACAACTTCTTCCCTCGCTTTTAAAAGCAAAGAGAAGTCCATGCAATAGAGTGACTTCACATGCAGTTGTTGATATGGCAGCACATAGGACGTGACGCTGTAGTCTGCTGCTGGAAATCTTTGCAGAAGAATGGAGGGAGGTGACGTAAGGGGAGAATTCTAATGCCAGGTGTAAAGGGTGCCTTTCTCATTTTAAAGCAGGAGCTTACTATGCTGATGAAGAAGGGTGACATCCTTTCTGGTGTGCAAAGGCCACTGTAGTTCCCTCACACGCTTGGGAAAGTGGGCATGAGCAAAGGAGTCCTTCATTAGTTCCAATCTGAAGTTGCCACCGTTCAATGCCTCTAATTCTTACACCACTGGACCTTTAAGTCAGAGAGTTATTCTTTTTTAACTTGTGTATTTGGATGGCAGTATTTGTAATGTTGAGTGCTAGTCACCACCCCTCCTCCCAGTGCTGCTTTTTTTTTTTTTTTCTTTAGACACAGATACAACCAAGTCACATTGACACAGGCAGGCAGAACACCATATGTACACATAGACAGAAGCCACAGAGGGTGGCTAAACGGTATACTCAGGAAGGAGCCATCATGAAATGTTAAAGGGATTCTACTGGAACAATTCATACATTCTGACATGCTATCATTAAATATCTTTTCTTGTGCATCCATGATGTCACTCACGGTTTTGTAAAACCATAGTTTTTTTGTTTGCACAAAGTAAAGTAGGTTGTTTCTCTTTTAGCGAGCTCTTTAAAATGACACGCCATGAAGCTCTTTTTTCAAATTATTCTTAAAAAAAGATGATATTGGAGAAAATCAAAAATATAAAAACAAAAATAGTTTTGACCAAACATCAAGCACACAACTGTTCCTCATCTGTCCACTTGCATTAACTGTCTTCAAGAGGATGTGAATGTTTTATCCAGAGCTAGACGGACGACTTTTGTGAAATACTTATTTAGCAGCAAGAAGCAAAACACCGATCCATCGGTGCTGTGCGTCATTTGTAAACCTCGCTGTGCCGAACGGTTACTGTGTGATTGTGGAAGTACTGGATCATCGCACAAGAAGAAGACAAAGATAAGTACATTTTTAGAAGAATCACCTCATGGACAAGCGGCTTTGTCATACACAGTAATTAACACAACCAGTCTGTTTTGCAATTTAGAAATCGTGACTGGTAATGAAGTCGCTCGAGCCAAGCATACCATTTTGCCACCTGCCTGCAGCCTTTCCTCCCACAACCCCTTCAATTTGGGAGAAACATTTACATAATGTCCAAGAGCAAAATCACATGCTCCTTTAAACATGACAAACAAAAGCCGACATTAGATGAACTTAAGTTCTCTTTCTAATGTAGTGGAACACAAAAGGCAAGCAGGTAAAAAAACAAAAGCACGAGGTTCATAGCACAAACGGGTGAAAGAATATTGAGGGGGGAAAACCAACCGCGGAAACTTAATTTCCTGAGATGGTGTGCAAAAAGCTGCCTCTTTTTTTGGAGGGATGGATGAGCTTGTTAATTTGGGGACAAAAAACAAACAAAAAACAAAACATGTTTCAGTTCTCACACCAGTTTGGCTACATAGAGTGATCGCATAACTCTTGTTTTTGTGTAAGACTGGGATACAAATGTCAGTAACTTCTTGCTGCAAGTCTAAAAACTGTACACCGACAGGTTACATTCATTTCATAACCTACTACTTGCTCGTACATCAAACTAAGAGAAAGACACACAGAAAGGGAGAGAAAGACATGAACGGCTCTCTTCTAACTTTGGACACACTACAGTCTAAGACAGCAGAATTTGATTTCTTTTTTTAAATATTTCCAAATCAAGAAATATGTGTTGTTTTTTTGTTGTTTTTGTTTTTTTACTTCTGGCAGAGGAAAATACTTAAAAAGCTAGTCAAGTTGTTGTGTGAAGATCAAACTGTGGACCTTGAGTTTTACAGTCTTTCTTGGGACTTCTGGGCAGAGCAGAGGACAACTGTCTTGTGCTTGAGTTACAGCATTTGACAGCTGTCCGCTCCTCATCCTCTTTAACATCATCTTCATCTTCTTCCTTTTTGTAGAGTGGTGAATGGGCTGTTTTTTGGGACCTCAACCTGTCGATCTGACAATCTGTAAATCTGATAAGTTGTCACTAGGGAACTCACTGCTTTGTCACCAGTTGTCATGTCGACCTCCTCCAGTTACCAGACAACATGGATAAGCTTTTATGTGTGTGTGTGTGTGGCTACAGTTGGTCGTTCAGATGCTGCTCTCTGTCTCCCTCTGGTGGCTTTACTGTGTTTTGTCCAGGAGATGGGGCATGAGGAGGGTGTGTGATAGCAGGCGGGAGGGTGTGTGTGATGGGCACAGCGCTGGGCACAATGCCTTCAACTGGAGGTGGGAGGCCGCCGGCTGGCAAGCTCACAACTCCTGCGGGATACCTGAAGGTGAGAGAGAGAGGCTAAGAGTTAGACTGAGATAAGTAATAAACATTTTCTGAAAATGTCCCAGTCACAGAGTGTGCTTTATAACAGAAGGTCCTTAGTAATGTTATTGTGTGTCTGTGTTCTTGTATTTCTTATCCGTTGAGGACCTTTTGTGGCATAAACACTGACCTAGGAGACTAAAACCTCGTCCTAACGATGCAGAACCTCATATCTGAGCTGAACTGTTTAAGTTTAGTTTAGCTTAGATTTGAACTGTGGTGTGGTTATGGATGGGGTTAGGCATTGACGAGTTATGGTTAAGGTTTGGGATACGGCTTTGTCCAAATGAATGGAAGTCAATGCAGTGTCCTAAGAAGAACAGCTCCGCAAATGACTTTTTTAAGACCTGATTTTAGGGTTAGGTACTTGGTTGTCTATGAGGAATCCTCACTAAGCTATATAAAGTTGTTTTTGTTTGAGAAGACAAGAGAATCTTGAGACTTTTTGTTCTTCATGTTTCCAGTTGTCTAATGTTATCTTATGTGTCATATGGTTAAAACAAAAAAAAAAAAATCCAATTAACTAAAAATCATTTTGACTGCCATCCTACTGAATTACAAAGACAAAATCCATAGTGTCATTCAGCCATGGTGAAATCGTCTGATGTGCAAATATTAAACAGAGCTAGTCAGTAAGTAAGTCAAGTTTATTTATATTTATATAGCACTTTTCACAGATAAAAAGTGCTGTACAATCCTAAATAAAATACTACAGCAAGGAAAAATAAGAGCACATACAACCCTGAGTAAAATCCTTGTCTAAAAAGATACATTTTCAACTCCTTCTTAAAAGAATAAATAGAGTTCATACAGCACAGGGATAAGAGAAGTGTGATGACCTCAGGGGACGCGCTGGGGAGTTTGACATAAGGAGATTGGAAATATGAAGTGGGAGGCTTGGCCATGCAAAGCTCCAAAACTTAAACTGAATTCAAAAATTGATTGGCAGCCAGTGAAGAAATTCACAAATGGATTTCTGGCCCACTTGAGGACAAACAGATACAGTGTCCTATTTATGATAGTTCTATTTATAATTGAAAATGATCTCTGAGCCATAAAACAAGAAATTATAACAGTAAGGATGAAAAACAAGGCATTCTGCTGTCATTTGAAATGTGGGTGGCCCTTCATGCATCTTACCTATACGCCCCGTTTAGCTCTGGATGGACAGACGATGGGTCAACTCCTGTCCAGTGGTTGTTCTGGGAGAGAAACTCTTTGTTCACACAGTTCTTCAGACTGTCTGGAATACGACCTGAAAACAGACGAGAAGAAACGAAAAAGTAAGAGTTTGCTGAAGTTAAAAGTGAGTCCAGTATTCTTGTACTGCACTACATTTTCAGAACAGATTTTTTTCAATAACCCACTTTCTACATAGACAGAATAGGTAGGCATGATTAAACAGGCCACTGGTAAACAGACCGAGCCACTGGGGAAACCACGAGCCAGAGAATGGAAATAGCAGAAAGACTGAGAATACAAAAGTGGGATAGGAAGGGGTTAAGAGAACAGAGACTCTGGTTGTTAAAAGAATAAGACGGATGGTTGACTGTAGCACAACAGCTACGACATGTCACCAGAGACCTGTGTTTACATATTTCAGTGTGTTTGCATTACCTGTAATAGCCCTTCGAATCTCCCTGGCTGCCTCCTCTCTCATTTCCAGTGAAGCCTGTTCACTGTACCAGGCAGCGTGAGGAGTGCAGATCAGATTGGGGGCATCCTTCAGTGCGCCCTGACTGAAACTGATTAAACCAACAATGAATAAAATCACTGTATATTGTATTATAGTTTCAGTCATCCATCACGTCGCTTTGTCTTAAAAAAACAACTTCTCTTTTATAATTTCTATCTTGTAAACCCCTTATTTTAATCAAGGAACAGTCAAAACCCAAAGATATTTTGTCAATACGTGAATTAATTCTACAAGCAGTCAATGTTTATGGTCATGCTGTGTACTGTGATTGTTATGGTGCATGGTTAAGTCAGTTAATCAAATAGAAAATTAATGATTCATGTATCTTGATGATCATACAATCGTTCCATGATTTATTTTGAAGCTCTTCTAATGAGAACATTGTGTCTTTATATGTTTTTTGTCATTTATGACCCAAAAAAATTGTTTTATATGGAGCCAAATAAAAATATGTTGGATAGATGAAATAGCCATTTCAGAGAGTACATTTATATCTAAATTCAACATTTTGAATTCATGTTATTTAAAGCATAAGAGAACTTAAAACTGCTTTTAATTTGACAGCTATTGCAACTGTGATATGATTCATAATCGGTCTTTTTCATGAAAAATAAATTATCAAATCAAATCATGAGGATTTTTTGTAGTCCGTCAAACAAAACATTTTTTTTGGGGTCATTGAATTCCTGAGGCATTACAGAATATATCATCATAATGCTGTTTTGTCAGGGAGCTCATCTTAGTCATATAGTTATTTCTATTATTCTGTGATTCATCATGCAGCCCAAGCATGAACACATAACTTCAGTATGAGGCTGGAAGAAGAAGATAATGAATAAGAACTAAATGCTGTCTCACTTGGCAGAGAAAGTATAATCTCCTGATCGCATAAACATTTCCTTAATCACATCAAAAACCAAAAGAGTGAGGTCATTACCTGAAGGGTTCTGTCTCATGCACGTCCAGAGCGGCTCCACGTATCCTTCCCTCCTTCAGAGCCTGAGCCAGAGCCTTCTCATCCACCAAACCTCCCCTGGCTGTGTTTACCAGGAATGCCCCCTGACGCATCTATAACACACACGTACAGTATGTGGTGACTCACGCTCTTTCATTCCAGTAGAAAGACAAAACATGGTCTGAAAACATGAAATATTCATCTTAACAATATACAAGTATATCATGGCCTGAAACAATTACTATTATAAGTTTTCTGCTTTTTCAGCTTCTTAAATGTGAATATTTTCTGGTTTCTTTGCTCTGTACAACAAAGAAATAATTAAAACAGGTTGTTTTGTGGTCAAACAAGACATTCAAAGACATCATTTCCACGTTTGGTAAACACTGATCAACATTTTATGGACCAAACGATTACATTAAAAGTATACACACACATACACAGACACGTTGTCCCTAATAATTATGTTTTCTGCACCTCGTGCAAATGTTTCTAAACATAACGATTACTATTCCATATTTTATTGAATCAAACTGTTTTTTTCCCCATCTTTCTTCCTCCTTGCCTCAGTGCTGTAATTCTGTAGAAAATAGACATAACCTCATTTGTCCTATAGGTTTCTGTAATATTCATGGCCCTGGGTTATAGTATAGTGTAAAATGGAATAAATAAATAAATAAATCATGCATGTGCATGTGTGCTCCTCCACCTGTTTGATGGTGAAGTCGTTGATCAGGTGGTGGTTGTGTTCGTTCAGGCTGCAGTGTAGAGAGACGCAGTCAGAGTGGAAGAGCAGGTCCTGAGGTCGAAACACAGTCAATTATGTTACTATCTATTGTTTTTTACACTAACCCTGATAAAACACATGCAAAGTAAAAAGGTGTTGTAATGGTGCGTTCACTTGCAATCGGAAGTTGGAATCCAATCCAATTTGAGGCGGGCCCTCAACTTTTCCAACTCAAATCGGATCAACCTCTTAAACCTTGTCACATGATTCCCTGATAGCACAGACACTCTTGCTACTTTCACGGTAAATTGCACGTCTGTCTACTTTGTTTCACATGAAGTCATTCATGCACATCGTTCAGTTCAGTTTTAATCCATTGACATGTTGATAAGCTCTCTGTGTGTGACAAATACCATTTAGAGCAGTGGTTCTCAAACTTTTGATACCAAGTAGCACCTGAGAAAACATTACGCTCTCGAAGTAACGCCAATATCCCAAAGTCAGCGACGGACTTATCACCGGAGGCTGATTTATTTCCATTCAGATAAATTTGCTCTGTCATCCTCCTCCTCCTCTTCCTCCCATATACTTCACACACTGGTATAGTGAAATTAGATTGAGATGGAGCGAGAGATAAGGTGACTCTATTATTTATTTAATTTTCTGCACACTAAAAGATTTCCTTTACTGGGTCCTCTTACTGTACGTTAGATGTAACTAGGTTTTTGTGGCCATATGGAAATGTCATGTCATGATTATTCTGACCAATATCACTCAAGATTAAATATTATGGCAACATCAATATGCGTTATAACTCTTAAAATGACTCTAAACCCGTTGAAATCACCAAACTTGACATGATGGTAAGAAACATTTATTTTAATTTATCTCATTACATTAGGATAGTTTTTATTGCTGAACTGAAAAGAGTCATATTGGTGCAGTATTAGGAATTAGTGACATCTGGCCTTGGCATAGCACAAAGCATGTCATTCCTTCACTTATCGTATAGTAAAAATTTGTGTGAAAATAAAAATGTGAAACGCATGGTGTGGCCTAAGGGCAAAGACGTGGCCTCCATGAAACAAGGTCCTTCTAAAACATAAAAAAGGCTTACATTTTTGCCAGTCCACTCTTAATGTTGCACACTAGATCTTAAAATGAGATCATTTTAAATCCTCAAGTCCTTGAATGACAGGAAAGATGCCGTATTTTCAAGTTGCACATGAAACATTAGTGATTTTTCCCGTTCACAGTGATTCAGAACATGAACATTTTGACAGTGAACGTCACCGAAAATGTGAAAATGATCACTCAAGAAAAGGTGTACGGTTCTGTGGAGAAACTGTTTGTGACACGCATGATTGCTGATTTCAAAGACCACAGTGTGTGTGTGTGTGTGTGTTACCTGTAGTGTGGTGACCCTCTGAAGTCCTAGGGATCTTTCTACTCCGTCAGCCAAATAAGGGTCATAGAAAATCACATTAAAGCCAAAGGCTTTGGCTCGCAGAGCCACAGCCTGCCCCACTCGACCTAGAAACACATGAATACACATTCAGGCAAATTGCAACTCGCACGACAACTCGTTCAGATGGAACATAAAAAAACACAGCACTTCACATTTTGTACATGGAATATTCCTCTTCTTTTGATTTTTACATAATGCTGTGGCTACTCACGTCCGCTCATTATTATGAGTGGAAAATTCTCTGACCGTACGGGGGGGAAAGATTAGCATTCTACCTCAGGTTTAATCCGCTTATAGTTTATTGGCACTAACTCCTCAGGAGGCCAATTTAGCTGAGCTAAGGAGGAAAACTTCTCAAAATTAAAATGCCAAAGAGAGGAAAATGGCTTGATTAACAACTTTCCACAGTGGGATCCTGCGTGAGAAGACTGAATATCAAACCGAACCGGGGGAAAATCAACTCAACAATAACCACATTTTTTTATTTATTTCTTTGCTCACCAAGTCCTATGAGTCCCAGCGTCTCTCCTCTGATCCTTGCTGCCCCCGACGCCACCTCACGTATCTGCTCCACACTCTGAACCCGTGTGCCTTCCCTCAGAGCCTGGCATGAACATCGGACATCAATTGGTGGCGTGCAAAAATTACCACATTAACATGATCCAGGTTTACTTCACTATTCATAATAATATGACCCTGCATTAAACAACCAGAGTCTAAATCCTTTTGGATATTATGACCAACTGCTTTGAGGAACAAATCATTTTTACTGTACCTTCTACATCTTACATCAACGTCTTTCAAATACAGCAACATTCTAAAGGAAACGAAACGTTTCAATTTTGCCGATTTTGCCAGCGGACAATTGTTATTATTAAAGTGTTGAGAAGCAAAACTGTGATGGGCAAAATGTGCAATCTCTAAAAACAACACATTTCAGTGTGAATTGGCTCATTCAAACCCGGTTGAGTCGATTACATTGGTAGCCGCACAGAGACACACAAACCTGATGCAGCCACGTGGTGCGTCGGTACAAGGTGAGGATGTGGCACAGAGTGGAGTCCGCTGTCTCCTCCACTGAAGCTGCTGGCATATTACATACAGCGATGCCTGTGCAAACCAGAGAGCAGATAAGGATGAGTAATTGCTTTTGGGGCAATTTTAGGAGCGGGATGAAGTCTGGCAAAAAGCTATTTGGGCGGAGGAGAAGCAGGCAGAAGCAAGATGTCAGCACTTTTCTTTACAAACACTGCTGCCAACTTTTAAATGGCAGAACATCTTGGTGGAAGGAGATATGGCGGATATTGGTGAATCTAAAAGTGGGAGATTTTTACTAAATGTACCTTTTCTCTCCACTAATTAAAAACGAGTGTATTTATATAAGCAGAAAACAGCAGGGATTTAATATACTACCCATAAGTATGTTTATTATGGTTTGAAAATAAAAAAATCATTTGGTTTTCTTAACCTTTTATATGTACTTTAGACAAGGGCCTTGTTTATGAAGGAGGTCGTCTTGCACTGACATGTTTTTACTGCCCAAACAGACCAATCAGCCACAGAGAGAGATCTGCATTTAGCCACGAGGCAAACAAAGTAGAATAACATGCTGAGTAGTATATATATAGTTGTTTTTCCATTACAGGCTTTCACAAAATAAAAGCATTTCTAATACTTCTCATGAAATGTATTCCGAGATGGAAAGCATTTTGTGTTCCCACAGTTTTGGAACAGTGATCTCGATTGGCGCAACTGCTGTTGCTGTGGTTGTTTTCAAGGCGGGAACGGGTGAACTCTGTCCACACATATCTCTCTATCTTGTCTGAAGTGAACTGGTCATGTGACCCCCCCCACATCCTGTCCATAATTTCGACTTTTTATCTCACAGTTCTGACATTTTATCTCATAATTATGACTTTTTATCTCATAATTTTTACTTACTTTGAGTATATTTTTATTATCAAGGCTAAGTTTTACCTCTTTTTTTTTCTGGCGGAAATGGGCTTCCATACACCGGTGATGTGTAAATGTGATTAAGTTTTATGTCGACTCGTCTGAAAAACCACCTCATGAGAGCTATATTTTTTAGCAATATTTTTTTTTTTTTTTTTTTTTTTTAAATGAGTTGTTTCCATTACCATTTTTTTTGAGTGATGCACCTGTGAAAGGGAGGGGTGGGTGCAGGAGTCTGCAGTCTCACCATAAGTTTTATACGCGGGACATTTAAACATGTTTGGCACCAGTGACTTTGCAACTGTGGTATACTATGGTGTAATTTTTACATACTTATTCTCATTTTCATTTGAAAAACATATTTTAAAAAAATTATTACTTTGTGATATTTGTGCAGATCTGTGAGAAACAAAGATGTTCCCTTCAGTTTGTAGAATAAGATGTGTAAAGGTCTAGACAATAATTCATCTAAAATGATATTTTGATACAATATCTCAGCTTTAACAAATATTGCGCCCCCTGCGATTTGAAAGTCATTGCGATTTAGACAAAATTTCGATTAGTTGTTAAGCCCTAGTTGTCTCCTGAGAATAACAATAATAGTATTTTTGTATGTAGAACTATGTGTGTGTGTGTGTGTGTGTTCTCACCAAGTTCCCCTGCAGATTTGATGTCAATGTTGTCGTAGCCGCTCCCGATGCGCACGATTATACGAAGAGCTTTGAACTTCTCCAGGTCTTCTTTCATCAGAGTGATGGTGTGGTACATCAACGCTCCTACAGCCTCATTCAACACCTGAACACACACACACACACAAACATACTCTTTTAGTGCTTCACCTGAACATGTTCTCTTCATACTGTATACTGTAATCCATACTTAGTTCTTCATCTAAACAAAGAGTTGAGGCCAAGTAACCAGCTGTTGTTTGCGTAGGTGTGAGCACAAAGTGTTGATTTGTGGAAGGCACAGCCACAGTTCACCGAGTCCACCCACAACAAGGTTTCATCTTCTTAAATCATCCTCACATCCTGGTATCATATATATATATATACATATATATATATATATATATATATATATATACAGTATGTGTATATATATATACAGTATATATATACAGTATGTGTATATATATATATATATGTATTCCTGCCTGCCTGCACCGAATAACGGCATTTCCTGAATAGTACCATGGCAACTTAGCTTCTATAACCACAGGAAATGAGATAAGGTGAAAAAGAATTGACTAATATTAGAAGCAGAAGCTCCTTCTTGTCTGGATTCTTTGTGCCGTCTAATCAGGAATGACGCTTTGACGGTGGAAATATAACAAATCAAAAGGCAGATCATGTGATTGTGGGAGGTGAGAAGCGTTAAAGCATCAATCGGCAGCTTTTAATTGATTCTCAATTAATCTTTCATTTCAATCTTTTATTCCTGTATTGTGAGAGTGGGCGAGAGTGAGAGCATGCGGGTTCAATTACAATAAAGAAAGCCCTTTTAATTACACAATGAGGTGGCTGCTGCTTACCGGAGAGCCAGACAGAGAGAGAGAGAGAGAGAGAGAGGAAGAGGGAGAGAGAGATGAGATATGAGTGAGGGATAGCCATCTGTTTCTTCCGTACTGTGGCCTACCGAGCGCGCTCACAGAGCCAATGTGCCTGGCAGTCACCCAGAACGAGACATAACCCTGCCAGACATACAAACCCAGTTACATTCCATAGTGGCTGTGGCAAGATCTGACCCACATTTGCTCTTCGCACGCCGTACTTGCTTATTTCAATTCTCGGGTTGACCTCTCTTTGTTTTTGTTTCCTTTGTTTTGATTCAGCTGCAACTCAGGGATCAGTTAAAGTACGACTGTTCTGCTAAATCTCTTTTCTTAAGTGATCACGCTGCATTCATGAGACACAGGAAAGAGGAGGGCAAACCACGGATTAATCACTTTATGTCAACTACTGTGTGCTTTGCTCCATAGAAGAAAGAGATCATTAGAACTGAAGAAATTTTTGTTTGTGGACAAAACAAGATGAGTAAATGTCGTCATTTTTGAGATGTGGGAAACACCATCAACATGTTTTCCACATTTTCTGATATTTCTATAAACTAATCAAGAACGACAGATTAATCAAGTATGAAAATAATCGTTAGTTGCAGCTCTGTTTTCCAGTCCAGGTATTAATGCTATTAGAAAAGGTACAAAAATAGTACTTATTTCTTTTAAATTTACTGAATTAAAGGTTATTAACTGAATGCTGATAGCTTTTTATGACACGTAATTGTATGGAGATATATATATTTATATATATACATATATATGTGTATGTATATACATATATATGAAAGTAATTAGTAATCAGTAAAAATAAAGATACATATTGCGCTTGTTCTAAAAGCTATGGTACCTTCTCGTGGATCTCCTGTGTGGACTGAGCGTCACAGAAGGCCACGGTCGCTACGTCTTTGAGGATAGGCATCTCCACAGTGCAGTCGCGCCCGTCCAGCAGCGCCACCAGGGGGCGCGGGTGCATGGGTCCGTTCATGATGGGTGGCCTGATGCCTACACACACACACAGAGAAGAAAAGAGAGTGAGTGACACGTGCATTTATTTAGCTGAATTTCTTATTGCTTTGAGGAAGCACCTACTTGGCTGCATTCACTCATTGAGAAATTAGGAAACATGTACATGAACAACCATCCCTTTATTAAACCTGTTTGCTTAGACACACAATCGATATCTTTAACATAACTACACGAGTGTTTAGGCTGCTTTTTTTCTCCATTACTATGTTAAAACGTATGTACAGAGGCTATAAGATATAGAGTGTCTTATATCTTTTTTTTTTTACTCGAGTTTACTCAAAAACTCAACTCAAAGTACTCAAAATGTTTCAAATCGGATTGAATTTGTGAAATTTGGAAATACATCGCAATTCAAAGTTTCGCCAGGCTCGTTTTTATGAACAAAAACAAAATAAAAATTGTCTATTTTGTGACTTCTGCACAATTATTTCTACTTTTTGAAAAAAATAAAATGAATATGCGATATAAAATTAATTGTAACTTTGACTCAACAACACGTATGAAAACGAAAACCGCGTTTTGTAAAGTCTGAAGGTGCGAGCTATAAACACACACCCCTCCACAGGATGTCCATATAAGGAGTTGAGTATTGGGAAGCGGCACAGGTCCGGGGTTAGGTACTGAATTGAGGCAAGGCCCCTTATTTCCAGTGAAGGATAATCTTAACGCTTCAGCATACCAAGACATGCTATGCTTCTAACTTTGTGGCAATCTATTCTGACATGAACTGTTCCCCAGTGCACAAAGCAAGGACCATAAAGACATGGTTTGACTAGTTTGGTGTGGAAGAACTTGACCGGCCCACACAGAGCAATGACCTCAACCCCATGGAGCACCTTTGGGATAAACTGGAACAGAGATTTGTGAGGCAAGCCTTCTCATAGAATTCCCATAGAAACACTTCACAAAATCTTGAGCAAAGTCTTCCAAGAAGTGTGGAAGTTGTTAAAGCTGCAAAAGGCGACCGACCATCTCCATTGTTAAAGTTCTGTATATGCGTTTGAGTATTACAGTCCCTGTTGGTGCAATGGTCAATATAGTGTAGTATATGTAGTATAGTGTTGAAGCAATGCAGCTGTTTCTGAGCACAGATGAGGCTTCCCCTGCATCCCATAATGTTTCCATTCTGAGCTGATGCATTTGCTATGACAACTCTGACAGCACTCGCAGGTCGAGGTGTTGTTAAAAAAAGTCATGGTTCCCAGCTGTTTATTGTTTTGGTTTAATTATTTCTGAATATCTGTGGTTTCTAAGTTTGCCTGCTCTTCCAAACAAACGTTTGTATCCCTGCAGAATTAAAACTCATGATAATTCTTATTTGTTTTGTTTGAGTGACTCTTGGGAGCTTGAAAAATGGGGCAGTTGTTTTCTTAGTATGCAGAAGCTAGAGATAAAGTGTTGGTTACTCAATTATCCGGTAGTGGTTGCAGTGTTATGTTTCATAACTGAAAACCCTTAAAAACATAACTGCATGGAGGGAGTAAACACTAGTAAACAGCTTTAGGAGGTGCAGTCATTTATACTAGAGGATGAGATCTGTCAGGAGAGAAATTTGAGAAAATGTCAATGACTCAGTAAAAGTGAGCTCCTTTATAATCTTTACATAATGAGACCATAAAGAAGCATTTATGTTAAACTTTATGTCCTCAATGTGGACAATTGCCTTTGGCTTCTAATGAAAATATGACATAAATTACAAATACAAAGGAAAATATAAAACAGTAAGACTGAAGAGTTTGGAGTTCAATTCAATTGTGTTCAGAAATATAATAATTTAGCAATTTATTTGCACTTGTGTGGATTGTGGAAGACTATAAATCACCTCTTCAAGCTAAATCAGTTCAAACCAAGTGATTACTGGTCAGGGCGTCACCATAGTGTTTACTTACATTATATTTTTATATAGACTCTATAGGTTTGTCTCTAGTTAAGAAAGAACTGCTGGGTTTCTCATTCACTGACTGTGGGAACCAAGACACCTGAAAGACTGAGATGTTGTGATTGTGTTGACATGTAAAAGTTCTGACACTCTCCTACAAAAACTCTGCAGATGAAATATGAATAGAGTTCTGCCTCTTTCTGATTCTGCTCACGCGGAGTCGAATCATCTGTTATTCTTGACTGTTTTCTCACAGTTTTCTCAAAAATATTCCTCTAAAACTTGTTTTTTTTGCAGCTTAAGCCTCCACATGGAGCCCGTTGTTCCGACTTCACGGTCTGACATCATGAGAAAGTAGCCAGATTGTTAAACCAGTTATTCAAACTCGGGCTTTCTACTTGTCTGTACAATATTTTGAATTCCACTCATCCCTGAAAATCAGACTTGTGAAAACAGATGTTTGGCAACTCCAACCCCACAGATTAGTTTAAAACATTATGGGCAGGGACACTTTTGCATTGCTCTTCTCCTATAGGAGCTATCATCAAATATTGAAATAGTAATATTTATTCACAAACAAATCTCAATACAGCAGTTTCTTGTGTTATGCTTTACCAGTTGTTGTTTTTCTGGTATTTAACCAACTTAATACCACTGAACATGTCTTAGTTGGCTTCATGGATGTTAATTAAAGCCACATAACCTCTTGTAAATGCAACACATGCAGCATTGTAATAAGCATGAGCTTCTTCTGCAATCAACTGATTTGCCCTTGTTTTGTTTGTTGTTAAGTTTGTTGATTGTGGCCTCATTTGCAGCGATATTCAAACCTGACATTTAGCATTTATTTAGGTTTATGTGCTGGAAAGAAGTGTGCGACTTCTGGGGATTTTTAGTTGTTGTTGGTGTTGCTATTATTCTGCCTCCATGAATGAACAGAAACTGTGAAACATGATTTGTGTGTTTCCTGCTTTATCTGAAAATGGGCTCTGACTTTACCAGCACAATGTTGCCGTTGCCTCTGTCTGTCTGTCACCGCAGACATGAGAACAAAAAGAAACATGCTATATTTAGAGACAGAGTCGTGTGGAGCTGATAGGCTTATATATCTGAATTCATTTGAATCTCACAGACATTTGTCTATTTTTTAAAGTTATGCGCTGAAGTTTCTTGTTTTTCCCTCCATTTGCTTGTGTAAAAAAACCCTCACAAGGTCCCACAAGTATAACTTTGTGAATATTATGAGTAACAACTTAAGATATATACACAAAATAAGATATATTAAAACTTCCCTGGGCTAAATGCAGCTGGTTGATCCTCCTCCTCCTCGCGTATGAGACACAGTTTTAATACTCGTCTAAAACACATTCTGCTCACTAGTCTCGAAACTGTGATGATTTTCCTTTTCCACAGACTCGGTGGTTTCCTCTGGTTGGTGACTGAGTGAGTCTGTGTGAATGCATGCATGGGGAAGTAATGTACATAGTGAGCACATGGATTTCTGCTCCACTCTGCTGCACGCAGTGCTTGGCATTTGGCTTTTGACAAAATACTAGAGAACTGACATGACATGGTTTTACTGTATATGTCATTTAGATTTGAGGAACAGTTTTAAATAGTTTTAGAGGAACTTGAATTTGAGTCTAAATTTAAAAATTACATTTTGCTTTACAGTTATTTTTCAAGCTCGTCTGGACAGAAGAACTGTATATACGTGGTTATAAAATGGGAAATCATACACACCATGTTCTTAAGGTCCTTTTTTTCTGCCCTGATATTCCTCACAACACGAAATATCACTGATAACTCATTTCAGCCCCACTGTATGACGTTTGAAGCACTTCCTCTGTATTTTTTTTTACTGTTAATAATCAAAGAGTGGATTAAGCTACAGTGAAGCAAAGATGGCATCACTCAGTTTCTGCATTGTCTTCTTATCTCTGTCATCAGATTGTACCGTGAAACTCGATCTGATCAAGCAGCAGGGGAAAAACCACTAAGGTGAAACTCAAATCCAGCCCACAATGCCTTATCTGGCCTGGTAAAACATTAGCTTACTGTAATAGAATTTGTCCGAAGGCCACTGCACTTAGACATCAATACAAAATCAATGGTGCATAGCTGAGAAATTGGAATTCAACAAGAACAAAAAAGAACAGTGAAGCTCCAACACAGCAGTCATTGTACCTCAGATGTGATCACGCTTGCCTTTAGGTGCTGCACTATACAGGTTTTTTTTTTTTCATCTCTGCAAGATTTTGTGTAAGTCAGAGATGGTGTGAGTAATGTTGAGTCAGTGCTGCGGCACAGTGGCAGTTTTTTTTTTGGAAAGTAGCAGAGATTCCCCAACATTTCCACAGCACACACTTGGTCAGAGTGAGGGAGGAAATAGCTCTCATTCCAGCTCCAAGCATGACCTTGGAAGGACCAGCACACACTGCTGAGTAGTGCTGTACAATAAAACACTCGTCTGTTCTCCCTCTGTCGCTCCCACACACACAGGTTTTGGACAGCTATCCTTTCAAAGACTCTACGTTGACTTCCATTTTTTCTGGATTGCCTAACCAAAGTGTTATTCCTTACCTTAAGTCTAACCAGTTATTGCCTAACCCTAACCTCCATGTGGACTACTTGTCCTAAGAGTGTAGATGCCAGAAAAGGTCACAAATACAATTAACCACCGTATTTTAGTCACTGTCAATATGAATCCATTCTCTTTTCTCATTCTCAAATTGAACAATTTCAAATGGCTGTTATCGCTCACTCATTAAATTCCTCATTACGTTAAATAATTGCTTTCAGCCCAGCTCTGAAACTCTAAAACTCTTGTCCATCTCGTCCATCTCTACCCTCCCTTTCTCATAATATACAATACTACAGTGCAGTCACTCTCTCTTTTTTTTACCCCCATAGCCCCAGGGTTGGGTGACTGCTGGGAGCTCTCGCAGTGCAAACAGCTCTTGTCACGGCCAATAGGGACTCGACTCTATTCAGAGTCTCTCTGCAACTACACTGATCTACTACTGTATATTTAAAACAACAAACAAACTAGTCTGTACTTCAAATATCAAGTTTATTTTCCCTTCTCTGTAAATCAGCCTCAGGACTTTAAATTCTCCAAGTCATTTTAAGTCAAACCTTAAAATTTACATTATTTACAACTGTGAGTAATACAGCAGTAGTTTATAGCTTTTCAAAATAAAAGAATGTCTGTCACAGTGGCACCTTTGCCAAAATGAGTTCACACGGTGCTGATTAAGCTTATCAGCCCCAAAATGACTCTCTTTGTGTTTCTTAATATAGCAGTTTTTTTTGTTTACATGTTTCTGACGACGTTCCCACACAGATTATTATTATTAAGAATACAACAGCAACATCATCACAAGACAAAGTCACTCTCTTCCTCTCATACATACACCGCAGGGTCCTAAAGACCACATTCTGTTTTAGTAATTACTCAGAAATCAACAGGAGGCGAGAGAGGTTCCGCACTGGAGCTTTAAATCAGGCCTCTAAATACAAGCTTACTTTGTTGATGATTGATTTGGATTTATTTAATTGTTGTAATTAGAAGCTTAATTACACAAATGAATACCTCTGACCTCTTGCGGCCCACATGCAGTATCTTCCCTGCCCATGAGGGGTCTGCGGCCCACACTTTGGGAATCACAGTTCGGATGGGATTTGAAGTGCTGCAGCAGCAATGCAGTAGCAATAAATTTTCCTCGGTGGGTGATTATTTTTCAATCTAAAACTGACCCTGTATAAAAGCGCCTCTCCCTGGGACACTAACAGACGTGACCTGGTATGGAAATCTGTAATCACACCAAAAATGACTGTGTGTTTCTGTTTGGCTGGTACTTGGAGCCGGAAAAGATGCCTCTGCCAAACAGTGACTGCTGGGACTGCAGTTTGAGAGCCAGTGGGAAATCCCTGCAGCCTGTCTGCATCCAGCTGTCGCCGACCAGCTCACAGGAACAGCTGGATTTCCGTCTCAGAAGAGCGAGACAATGTTTTCAGACCGGTCAGTCGACAGAGAAATCAGCAATAATCATGTGCTTTCTCTGTGTGTGTGTGTGCGTGTGTGTGTGTGTGTCAAATGAATACTTTTAGAATCAATACAATATCTATGCAGCTGAAGTCTGTGAAGCATTTGCTGCTTTTCAGCTTCTAAAACCACATTTTTAAAAAAATAATTATTTGTGGATTGAGAAAACAATTAACCAATTAATCAAATCCTGCAAATAATGAATACAAAAAATGCATAAACAATCACTCTCATTTTCACAGCCAGAGCACATGGGCCATTCAGATATGAAGTATTAGGATCAAAGCAAAGTGGTCTATTCAAATTGCAGTTCAAACACACCAAACGTTTTCAGTCAGTGCCAAACATACCCACTCAACTAACAGCTGCGCAACCTTTTTTTTTTTTCCTCTGTTTTTTTTTTGTGTCCTGGAATAAGGTCAGACTTCCTGATTTAAATCTGGTTTCAGTCCCTTCTCGACTGAACTAAAAATGAACCCCGGTGAGATGACACACTGCATTTCCAGCACCAGTGTTTGTATTTTGCACCACGAAGGATGGAGGAGAGAGGAGAGCTTTGCTGTCGGCACCTGTGATCAGTCAGCCGCGTGCAACTCTCAAACCACCGAAGCCTTGGCGCGGCAGATGATTTATAACGTTCCTGGCTGTTGTGGCAGGCAGCAACATGACGTGGTTAAAAAAGCCCTGATATCCGTTTTTTCGCTCCCTCAATGTTGGTTTTCTCGACCTTTCATCTCGTCGCTGCCTCATTTTTTTAGATCTCCATCTCTCATTTCAATCTCACTTCCGAGGGCTTTCTTCTTCTTCTCTCTAAACATTTCCTTTTTCTCTCTCTCTCTCGTTCTCCAGTCTCCTGTCCAATTCTTAAAAAAAATCCAAGTTTTAGTCTCTACTATCATTACTACAAAAATGTCTTGGCTTAAAAAGCAGCTAAATGTGCAGATACACACAGTTTCTGTGTGTGTCCTTGTATTTATTGTCTCTTAAGGACCTTTTCTGGCATAAACACTGACTTTGTCAGGACCTAATGTAATGAGGCAGAACCTCAATAGAATACATTAGGAACAAGTTTTGGCTACTGGGAACCAAAACCTGTTCCTAATGTAATAAAGCAGTTATTTAAGTTTAAGTTTTGCGCTAGGATTTGAATTATGATTAGCCTTAACTGATTATAGCTAAAGTTAAGGGTAAAGCTAAGATAAGGCTGCAGAGTCCTTAAAACAGGGCCTTTCTTTTGGCCTTTCTTTCACATCCGGAGTCAGATAACATAATAGGAGGTGAACGCATGTATCTGTCTGTCACAACTGGATTTCAAACTCTGGTTTCAAAGCACAACTCCTTACCAGCTGAGCTAATGGGGATGACACATGACATGATTTTCTGTCCCACTGCATTGTGGTCCATAAATAATACATTATAAAACCAAAGCTGCGGGCCCCACGAAATCTAGCTGAGGGCCGAGATTGGCCCACGGCCCAGACTTAGGACATGCCTGTCCTAAAAGAATAGCTGTGCAAACGTATGTGTGTGTATTTGTTATCTCTTTAGGACATTTTTTGGCATAAACACTGACCTTGTCAGGCCCAGTAGTCCTGAAGGAGAGGAAAAACCTGGCCCTAATGAGGCAGAACCTCATTTCCAAGGAACTGGTTATGTTCTGGCCTTAGTTTAATAAGGATTGGGTTAGATATCAACTGGTTATGGTTAAGGTTAGGCATGACACTTTGTTTAGAGTGTCCACATTTATGGAAGTCAATGCAGTGTCCTGAGAAGATTAGCTGCACAAACCAGAGTGTGTGTGTGTGAGGAAGCGTGAGGAAAGACAACACACACACACACACACACACACACACCCTGTCCAACCCACATATACAGAAGTGCAGGTGCATACACAGCACATTAATGCATGCAGGTTGGCGTAACTCATATGCAGTGATATATGATTCATATGAGTGCTTACACATATCACAACTGATCAGTGGGTCTTTTCTTTCTCCGTCACACACCTATACACACACACAATCAACACTCACATACAGACACACACACAGCACACACTAATACCATCTACAGACACTGTATCAACAAGCCAATTCAGGTTTGTCGGCTTTTTGCCTGTTCCCATTACTAAGTCACACCATTGTGGAATTTAATAAAAAAGAAAAAAAAGGCACATTCTCTATTAAAATTAGTTTTTTTTCATTATATTTTATCACTGTGTTTCAACTGTGAAATAATAAATAATGTTAATTAGAAGTTAATGCAAAGACCTCATTTTACGACATTTTAAAGGACTTCATGCTTTAGGCGTCTTTTCCTGCACAACGCTAACTGCACAGTCAAACGGTATAAATTGTATTCATCTGTGACATTTTCTGTGTAATCTGTGGGGGATTTTATTGTGAGAACTGCTGTTAAAACTGCATAATGTTTTACTGAGTCATTCAGTATCTTATAGGATAATAATTTTGTTCCATTCTTGGGTGCTTTACTTTCATAAACGTCAGTGTCAGAAAAAGAAAAAAAAGTAGAAAAGCCAATTTACCCAAGCTGCTGTTCATTGTGGCTGCTTAGTGGAAACATATATTGGAAATCACCTGTGTCCTGTGCTTTTATTCTGAAATCGGTTATAATATTGGGTATCTATTAAGTATATGATGGACAGAAAATTTATCAACTTTGTCAGATTTTACTACTAATCATATGAGAGAAGAGCAGAGGTCTCAAACTCGAGGCCCGCGGGCCATATGTGGCCCCCTAATTGAGTTTATGAGGCCCGTCACTTAATATCATGTCATAATGGAAACATGGCCTGTGACCTGAAGAGAGAGCATTTGCCAGTGAGGTGACAGAATATAGACAGATTATAATCCTGAACAGGTTTGTTCCCAATATTTTTTTTACAATTATAACAATAACACATTCAATCACATTATTATTCAACATTCAATTATAAACATAAGCTTGCTAAGTGTTTTAACTACAGTTATTTGTGTCTGCCTGATTTTGTTATTTAAACTTATTTTTGTTTATTCTAAACATTTTATTCTAAAATATTTGTGTCTGCCTGATTTTGTTATTTAAACTTGTTTTTTTTTATTCTAAACAAACACTTTTACTAATGTAAAATACCATTATAGCTTTAGTTATTGCAAAATAATGATGGGCAAAATGAGTATGTTATCACTTTAAGGTCATGTTGCCCACCCCCTGCTGGCCCCATTTTGACCAGACTAGATTAGGGATGAGGATGATACGCTACGGTATCGGTCCGATACTGGTCAAAATCCCTGGATCGGATATCGGACAGATAAAAGAATGTAAATTCTGATACAGTCCCAACCCAAATCCCATATATCAGAATTAAAAATCAGCAACATTTTTAAGTTTTTGAGTCATGTTGTGGGTTGTTTGGTTTTTTTTCTTTATGGGAGACGAATATTTGATAAGATAAACTTTATTTATCCCACAAAGGTGAAATTAACTTGTTACAAAACAGAGTAAACAGAGGTAAAACAGAGAAAAAAAAGGACTATAGTCTTATTCTGCACGTTGCAGCGTAAATAAATATTGTGTATACAGACTCAGTAAGAATATAAATACTTGAATGAGCTCTTTGAAATGGCTACACAAATGTGTTTGTACCAACTTCATCCGAGTCCAACTGTTATCGTAATGGTGTCGTCTCTAGACTAGATGCACATTGGCCCTCAGGTCATTAGAGTTTGAGGCCCCTGGAGTAGAGACGTCTCCAAGATTAATTAAATACAGGTCACCACAGTAGATCAGTTAATCTCACTTTGATTTACACATAAAGGTGCAGTGTTGTTGTTTTTTCTTTTTTAAAGTGAAGACACCACTGAATGGCTGCTCCAAACCGCCTGAGTGATATTTCAGCTGCATGTCTTTCTCCAAACAGACTCGCAGCACAGTGTGTTTTAGCTGAATTACAGCCTGTCCACTAATTGTTGTTTTGGGATGTTTCACTCCTCCTACAGGCCTGTCGCGTGTGTGTGTGTGTGTTTCTTTTCATATAAGTGATGACACTGTCATTTAGCCACCACCTGTCCAGACTTTTATGCCTCTCAGTTACATTTCCATTTATGAATCGAATATAGCCGGCTAATTTTATAGTGGCTAACCTTCACGCCGTATACGCCGAGCCTTCAAATGCTCTTTCACCGCAGCTTCCTTTTTTTAGCTCGAGCATTTTCCTCTTTTATGCGTTAAGACATAATAGACTTTGCTTTTTACAATGGGCTGTTATTGCGTACTGTATACTATGGTGAGCACTTACAGCTGTATGGATTTCCAAGTGCTGTCATTTAACCCTGCATGGGCACGGACTCGCACCAGAGAACAGAATTAATTGTCTTTGGAGATAAGCGGGAAAGAAATGTAGGAGTTTTCATGGACACAGAGCTGAATTTAAAAGTCTGTGTACTTAAATATCATCTCAAGTATATATCAAGACTCAAAGGACGTATATGGCGTGGCAGGATCTGGAAAAACTGGTCCATGACTTTATCTTTAGGCGATTAGCTTGCACTGCTGTTCTCACTGGCCTCCAAAACAAAAAAAAAATCCATTAGACAGCTGCAGCTGATTCAGAACGCTGCTGCTCTTGTTCTCACTAAAACTAAAAAAAAAGTGGAACACATAACTCCAGCTCTGAGGTCCTTACAAGAATTGATTTTTAAAATGTTGCTGTTCGTCTGTAAAGCGCTGAACAGTTTAGGCCCAGAATACTTTATTCTGATGTGAACCATCTAGACCGCTACGGTCATCTGGGTACTACTTTTTTGTGTTTTAATGCCCCAAATATCTGGAACAAACTCCCTGAGTCTGCTAAATCAATTTGTTCTTTTCAAATGTAGCCTGAAAACAAGCAAACTGTTTGTCACTGCGTTTAAACGAAAATAAAATTATTATCACCGCTGCGCCTCTGCCGTAACTGCAACTTTTAATTCCTTCTTCTTTTACTTCTCTATTTAAATGTTTTTATTGTGCTTTATCGTGCCCTTTATACCTTTCATGCAGCTGCTGCATATCTCTTTCTTTTTTTATTGCTTGCTGTTGTTGAAATGTGCTCTACAAATAAGCCATTTTTTTAATATTTACTTTATGTTTAAGTAGATAGTATCGTAGATGCAACATGTGACATTTCTAAAGCTGATCTGCAGTGTTTTTGTTGCTCTTTTACAGTATTTCTACTCTGTCATGTCGGTGTGTTTTTGCCTTTTAACTTACTAACTAACTAACTAACTGCATTTCCCAGTGACAGTAGTTATGTTGTGTATGATTGTGAGTTTGGCAACGTGTCACAACATGAGCAGTTTCCTTGATTTTAATCCTGTGACATTAGAAGGCAACGTAAGCACCTGGTGGGACACGGCCTGCAGCCATTAACGCACGCGTCACGTTATTCTTAACCTGTTCAACGGCTAAAGATGCACATGTTAGGAGGTTTTTTTTATCAAGATCAGAAAGTCTGATTTTACAGAAGATACGTGAAGTGACTCGTGTGTGTGTATGTTTGGATTATTTGTGGACATTTTGACTGAATATGGGGTTTTAACTGTCATTGGCGGTTGGATTCATGTTATTTTCAAATTTCAATCTTCTTCATCTTTGCAAAAAAAAAAGGCTTGAGTTTCAGAATTTACCTTGTAAGTTTAATTGCACGAGTAAATCTTTCATGTGACTCCAGCCGTGTTTGTTTGTTTGTCACACTGATTACACAAACTATCACATCATCCTGATTATCGCAGTGACATCTTTTGTTTTTTGGGTGCCGTTATTAGAACACGTTTTCCTCTTTTGCTCGCTTTGTCATCACAAAACACATGTTTATTTTCCTTCTCTGTCATGTTTGAGGAAACAAAAGATTCATTTTTGGCCAACATCAGCTCCTGCTCATTCCTTCTCTATCTCTCCCTCTCTCTCTCTCTCTCACACACACACACACACAAGTTGAAATTCAGTGACAATGGCAAAGCTAAAATAAATCCTTTAAAAAAACAAGAAAATATAACCAAAAAGGACTTGTTTGAAGCTAAATTATCTGCCAGTGCAGCAAGAAAATGGCACTTGTCAAGTTTTCTTAAAACAAGTCAAATTAAATTAATTAAGTCATCTTCAGCCTTAATAAGTAAATAAGTCCATACACTGAATTTAAGTCAGTTGCACTCGTACATACTGTATTTGAATTTTTTGCAATATTTCAATGATGCTCATAATTGTAATATCACTAAAGTTTCAGTATTTATCCACATAATGATTATGTTCATCATGCAAACACACACTCTGAGTTAGAATACAATCAATTTGCATGTTTTGTCTCTGTTTTTTTTTTGCCCACAAAGAAGTCAAAACCACAAGTAATTGTTTGCTTCAACTTTCTATATTAATATTGTGAATTTTCTTGATTAACATCCCTGACACTGATCTGCAGTGTTTTGCTCTTTATTTTAACATTAAATCAATTTAAACCCCAATTGCTGTTGTACAGTAGATCTACTCATGTCATGCGGCCGTGTCTGATGTCTTTTCTACTCGTCATAATTCCTGGTGACAGTAGGTTGTGGGTTTTTCTGAGGCTGGCGACGACGTGTAACAACACGAGCAGTTCCCTTGATTTTTATCCTGTGACATTAGAAGGCGACCTAACCTCTCAGTGGGAAACTGCCTGCAGCGACTGAGCACAGCCACGTTATTCTTAACCTGTTAAACTGCTTGTGTGAGGTGCTTCTGTGGAATCGAAGCACTTGTTAAAACAAAGGAGGAAATGAGCAATAAAAGGAAAAGATCTGACTTTTTTTTTCATGCTACGTTGGAAAGGAGATCAGACATAAATCAGCAGCCACAGCTCAGAGGACAAACATGAATGAACTCATCCACAGCTTCACTGTGTGCCAGAGCTGACTGCACGAGCACACCATTATCACAATTATTGACTGCTCGTGAAAAAGGGGGGCAAACTGTGTTGTTATTCCTGTCCTGTGACCTTGGAGTCTCTATAGCTGTTGGGGGGGGCATAATCATTTGGGGGTCACAGCCGGCAGCAACTTCAATCTTTTGATGTCATCAAGAGACACAGCCCTGCAGCTTGTTGATGACATCACAGTCTGTGGTTTCATTTTCAGCGTGTCAAAGCTCAGGTTGAGGTGATTTTGAGGATTTTTTTTTTAAGGTGAGCACAGATACGGTAATTCTGACATGGAGTGGACGGCCATTTAGTCTCACACCCACCTCATCATTCCTCCTGCTCCTGCTCCTCCACCCCCTACGCCCCTTCTTATTCCACAGCAGCCATACCTTGATCCCATTTTCTACAACAGTCTTGTCCAGCAGACCCTTTCTATGGCTGCATTTGTCACCTGTGTGTGTGAATCCAGCTCTGTGTGTTCATGCACTGGAATAAATTTAGCCAGTTAAGGTTTCTGTACATGTGTGAGGTATGTGTGCACATGCATGCCTGTATGTGTGTGTATGTGTGTGTGTGTGTGTGTGTGCCTCAATTAAGGTGTAAAAGCAATGGCACAATGAAAAAGGGAAATATGTGTCATGTCCTTGCTAGCCCTCGAAGGAGAGACAGATCTATTTCTGCTGCCACAAATGGAGGTGTTCAAGCAGCCTTCAATAGCAGAGATTTGCCTCCTTACACACACACACACACACACATGCACGTACACACACAGAGAGCGAGAGAGGGAGAGCTGTACAGAAAAGGCTAATCATTCTTGTGGCAAGAGAGAGAGAGGCTGAGTGATCGAAAAGATAATGGTGTGTGAGAATTAAAGAAGAGAAGAAGGAGTAGGAGGAAACAGAAAAGGGAGAGGAAGAGAGGGAAGGGGGGAGGGGAGCAGAAAAAGGCAGAATATTGTACACTGAATTCACAAATATTGGCGCACACACACATAGACGCACACACACACACACACACACACACACACACAGTTGCCTACTTGAAAGCAAGAGTACTGGTTGTTTACCTAGAGGCATGCCTTTGTTGAGGAGATGTGAGCTTCCCATGGTGTGTTCCCCAGCCCGGCCAGCACACACAACACTAACCTACAGTCTTCACACAGCAGACATGAACAGGAATCCAGTCAGCATATGGCGGCTGTGGCCAGCTACCTCGCTTCCCTTAGTCCTTCTCCCAGCCCCTCAGTGACAAGCATACACATGTGCTCCCCCTCTTTTCTCTCTCTCTCTCTCACCCTCGCTCTCGTTCTCTCTCCCCTCCCTTTCCGTCCCCTTCGCTCGCCGCTTTCTCTATCTGTCTTTACCCCTCCCTCTCTCCTTCCCTCCCCGCTGTCTCTACCTCCCTCCCTCCCTCCCTCCCTCCCTTTTCTCACTTTCTATAACAGCAAATCTCTCTTGTCTTTATGTGTCTCTCTGTGTGAAAGAAGAAAGAAAGAAAAAATTTACACATACACTGAATATAAGTTGTGCCACACGTATGGGAGCAAAGGAGTGTGAAAGAGTAAGGTGTGTGTTTGTGTGTATGTGTGCATGTGTGCATGTGTGTGTGTGTGTATGTGTGAAGGAACAGGGAGGAGCCAACACCGGCCAAAATTCATCTTTTGTTCGCTGAAAGACAAGAAGGAGGGGGCCAAAAAAAAAGTTATGCAATGACACAGTTGTAGCAAGAGAAGAAAAACTTGTTCTTAAAAAAAGTTATGTTACACAATTGCAAATGTTTTGCTTTGAACAAATAATACAAATAATGACATAGGTTTCTATAGAATACACTGTGTCATTTTTGTGTCATATGACTTTGATCCATGCTAAAATATTTGCAGTTATACCGTTTTTAGTTTCAGCTTTCTTTTAAAGCCTTTATTTGCAAATGTTTTATTTCAATTCCTGATGATCTTTAAAGACCTAAAAAATGCACACATAATCAAACAAATTCACTGTAACTCTGGGGAGAGCTTTGTGATTATTAGACCTTTTAAAAAACACGCTAAATAATCCTTTAATCATAGTTTTAGTTTCATTATACAAAACTGTCAGTCATGTAGAATTCTTGACATTTAATAAAATACTTGCCAGTGAAGAGGACACAGATTGTTCACAGCTTTTTTTTTTTGAAGCTGTAACACTAATAGTCTGTTACAAGTCAATTTAATGGGATGAATATAATTGTGATTATTTATTTTTTTATATATTTTATTTTAACTTTTTAAACTTATACAACAAATAGAAAAAACCTACATACAAGATGGTATACAGCACCTGACGTGATTATTTTTAACAAGGGCACATTCGAGGCTATTTTTGCTCAAATGTACTCCGACACTGTGTCAATACATAAAAAGAGTGAAACTGTTGAGTTTCAGAGTTCAGAATTTTTGTAATGTGCATACAGTAAATGTGGCTTATAATTCCTCAGCTTATTTGTCATGAACACCAAAACACTTTCTGCGCTCCTGTCACTCTCATCTACACTTGGTCACTTTAACCACAGTGATATCAGTGGCCTCACATGTCCCTCTAACTGCCAGGGCCTAACCCAGTTAACAGCAGCGCTGGTTACATCACGTCCTCCCTGTGTTGGTAAATGTCACACACAGCCAGTGGTCAATATGTTCAAGTCCAAAAAGACGCAGAGGGGTGAGGGTAACTGTTGGGTGTCTGTTGTTTTCAGTGCTGGTGATGGACTCATTTATAACCGCTGACTTTATTCTAAACAGGAAAATGGAAACAATTTAGCTTTAAAATGATGTGTGCAAGGACCACACTGTTTCCGCATGGAGTTTGCATGTTTCACCCTGTGTGTGTGTGTGTGTTTTATTCTGAGTTGTCAGCATGTCCAAAGACATGCAGGGGACATTTGGGGATTGGGCAAATTGGACCCTCTAAATCAGGGGTGTCAAACATACGGCCTGTGAGCCAGAACCAGCCCACAGAATGAATTTGTGAATTAGAATTAATTATATACTATAATTTGCTGTTCCAGATACCAGTGACTAAAGGTTTTGGGTCTTTGTAGATCCACTGTGATCTGTAGGTTTTAAATATAAAAATAAAAATAGTAAACTTAAAGGCATAATATTGTTGAAATTGCACTTATTTTTCTCAGGAAATTTAGGAAAGATACTCCATTAAATGTTAAACAAAAGGAAACATTTGGAGTTCTTGTTGTTTACAGGTTATTATGTTATTATTTAACTGGTCTGGCCCACTTGAGATAAAATTGCACTACATGTGGCCCCTGAACTAAAATTAATTTGACACCGCTGCTCTAAACTGACGTAGATGTGAGAGTGGATGGTTGTTTGGACTGGCGATCTGTCCAGGATGTACCTGTGACTGCCCACCTGTAGATAGGTTGCTGCAGGCAAATAACACCACCACCACCACTCTCCACCAAGTGGCAACTGGTAACAACATGACCCATAACAATCTGAATTTCCATTGAAAAGTCTCCGGAATTGTGATTTCACTGGAGCAATGTGGACAACCGTAGGTTCAGCAGCGTCACCTGTGAACAATACCAGACTGTCAGTCACACTGTACAGTATTTTAAGCTAAAATCTCCAGTGTCTAACTTCTGAACTAATTTGGCAATGGTTTCAATGTAACAGACAATCTTTTCCCTTTCAAAGAATGCACTGTAGGTTTAAATAAAAAGATGCAGCGGCCTCGCTTGACAGAGTTACCTCGGAGGCTATTTATTATCGGAAAATAACGTATCAAGACAAACAGCTTAGTTAATTACTTGGAGTGAAAAGGAAAGGGTAAATGAGTGTACAGGAGTGATTTTGGTGTCAGCAGATATACCGCGCACTCAGCTGTGATGTCAATATGAGACACAAAGAGTGGTGTTAAGCATTCCTCCCACCTAACAAAAGAAGAACAAAGTTCCCTGTTTTGTTTTTTTGTAGGGTGAAACAGGAACAAGCTCAGGTTTGATAAGGGCAGCTGTCACTCTTTTTATCACTTCCCTGATTTTCAAACTTTACCATCTGATGCTGACGAGCTCTGCTATGTGGATTGAGCTTTGGCAAAGCTCCGCCTTCTTAATTCACTCCGACAACCGACGAAGGAGTCATTATGTTAGTTGTAAACAGCTTATAGAGCTTTGGATGTCACATGACTGTCACACCCACTGATTTATGTGCTGTCTCCGCTATAAACCAATGTTATGAGCCACGTTCTTTCCTGAGGTGTCACCTAGTTTGTGTGCGTCAGCTATACCGGAGCTCCATTCCACAGTATTTCTGAGTTTCCTCCAAGTACCATCAGAGGAAGCTCACGTAACACTGGTGGTACACGTACCACAGTTTGAGAACCATGGAGATTTTTTTCGGGGTCTGTTCTTTTTTTTTGTCCTGGTCTGTTCTTATGAGAGATTTTTTTCAGCGTCTGTTCTTACGAGATTTTTTTTTCTAAAAAAAAAAGCATTTACAAAAAATAATAACTAATAAAAGAGCGAAGATGCTCTAAAAACGAATTGAAAACTGAATTTGAAAAATAAAACTCATGAAAGATTCAAAGCTATTATAACCATGGTCAGAAATGGCCCATACGCCAACAATATGAGCATAAATCTCAAATCCCAGCTGCTACTTCTACAGTTTACACCTGCATTCCGAGGCCTTGTGTTGCAGAGAATGTCAGCCATTTGCAAATTGAAGAACCATTTGCGGTGCCTAATGTCATGCTCTAATAACCATGATATATTAAACTCGACAAATTATGCCAATTCCTTCTCTAAGCTGATTCATTTGCTAATATCTCCGTGACATTTCTCACCAGCGCCTCCCGACATGAAAGGTATTGCCACACATCACAGAGACAGTTGTAACAGGTGTAACAGACAAATTCAAACTGACAACCCCGCTGTCAACAAAGTGAGAAGCTACGCAGACACACATTTATCTTGTCGACAAGGCGGATGGCAACATAAACTCCCACTTTTTGTATGCAGGACACAAATTGAGGGAACAAAGTTGGTGCTTCTTAGAAAAAGGACAGAGAAAGGAGGAGATAATAAAGAGTGGATGGATGAAAGAGAAGAAATCCATTGCACCACAGGAGGGTGAAGTGATTGATAGAATATTTACTGGTGCTCATGAGGGAAACTGGGGAAGAAAGAGTTAAAAGGGGAAAATATACTGCCCTGTAGTGTGTTTACTTTGTTGTGTTCACTGTCTTTCATGTGTGTAGAAACCAGCGTGGTGTAGAGTCACAGTCACACCTCTCACTATCACTACACACCCATGTTTTTTTCAGTTTCACCCCATCTACAATGTCCTCTCCTCTTCTCACCCTGTCTCCTTTCGCTCTCCCTTCCCATCCATCGTCCTCATACACCTCCACTGTCTCCTCTCTTCTTCTCTGTCTCTCTTCTTTTACCTCCCACTCTCCCCCCCCCACCACTCCCACTTCTCTTTCACTCTCTTTTTCCATCTCAGGCTTTTCACACTACACATCTCCACCCTCCTCCTCCTCCTCTCATCCCCTCCTCTTCTCTCTGTAGTCACTGCAGCGTGTCTAATGGTTCAGCTCCTTCCCGGCAGATCCACCATGCGGAAGCCAGGCGAGTAGCAGCCCCAGTCGAAAGGCCTCCCAACTGCTGGCCTTATCAAGACTGACAGCCAGCTCGACCAGAGCTATCACACACACTTGTACACACAATTACAAAGATAGATGCCTCCACACGCACAACGATACAAGCTTGTAAACAGAGAAACACACATACAACCACGCCAGTGGAGCAAGTTGCAGAATAATGCAGCAAAGCATGCGCACACAATAATATAACGCACACTATAGCTGCAATGCCGGCAGCGACACATGCTGCAAACGTGCCGGCGCAGGCACATAAACAGACATCAGTCTGGATATATGGATAGTGACAGCGCTGCTACATAAGACACCGGAGAGAATAACAATCTACCGTAGTAGGAGGCGTGTACTGCAGGCATGGAGGATCTAACCCACGTGTAGCAGAGGAGGGAGGGGAGGCTGCAAGAGAAGAGAGGAAGGAGGTAGGAGCAGCAGGAGGGATGACAAGGAGGAGCTGGTGGGTGGAAAGGAGTGATAATAATAATAATAATGATAGAAGAAAGTGATAATAGAGAAAGAGTAAATGGAAGAAGTGGGTGACAGATGTCGGAGGGGGAGGGGTTAAGAAATGGTGCAGATTCAAGGCAGAAGATTGGAAAAAAAAAATCACAAAACAAAATGTTAACAGTTTAAATGATGCGCTCACGATGAGAAAGTCATGCTATAACAAACCTCCGTCTCAAGAGACAAACATTAAAACATCGTAAGGGTAGAAATACATGCTGACATACCTACATACCTGAGTGTATTCAATAATATCGATCATTTGAATTTTCTTCTTTCTCTCTAAGCAAAAATAACTGAATGATACATTTCTTTGTAAAATAATTCACACAAGTCATATTTTTTTAAAGCAATGCACAATGCATGTCAGTGTGACATTTATCCGCATTGAATGGAACAGTGGTTTATGACATGTACAACAGAATGAACTGCTACATTTACATTGTCTTTTCAAAACTCTGGATTGCAGATTACAGTGACAATAGAAATCTTGCAATACTTTTTTGAGGTCAATTGACAACTGCTTGCATCCGTCAAGTCTTTAGAATGATTTTGGAGAGAAAATACATTTTAAAACAATGAAAAAAGAATCACAATAAAAACATTTTATGATTTTTTCTTTTTGTGGATCAAGTACTGTATGTATTTATTTATTTTTTTAACTTGAAGATAATTATACTATTTCCCCATTACGTCAGTGTTGCTAATTATCTTCTCGAGTTCAGTTGATAAAATGTCAGGTATTTGTGAGACGTTACTCACTCTCAGTGTTCACATACTGTACCAGTGCTGTCGCTGTAAAAGACAGCGTATGAAATAATCTTACATTGTTTCTGTTTAGGAAAAATAAACAGAGGCAGAATAATACAACAATACAACAACAAGTTACACACTGCAGCTTTAAATCTACACTATTTTAACTGATGATTCATACTAAAAAGGATAGTGTGCTGGCCACCTGTGTTTATGTGGAGTTATCGTCATTTTAAAGTTTTATAAAGAACTTTCTGATCTCGGATTTTGGATCAAATCACTATTGAAGAATTAAAGAACTGGAGTGTTGAACATCCAACAATCACTGTGGGTGAAATCCATCTTTTAAGAGGCACAGTTTACTCGTTTCTCTGCCAACTTCTCCATTAATAAATAACACTTGGGAACAAAAATCAACATATTCACATGAATGAATTTTTATAGTCACATTTTGAACACACTTTCATTTCCCTCTTATTTGGCTTGGCACATAGAACATAAACATATATTCTCACACACACACACACACACAGGAAGTACTGTAGCCAAAAATAAATCACAGACCTGCTTTGCATCATCTTTCTCTCTCTCTCTGTGTCTACTTATCCACTTTTGTTCCCAAGGCTGTGGGTGTCTGGGAGAGTGTGGGCCATGCAGCAGTTAATGTACCAATCTGTGCCAGTCAATCAGCACGGCCTGGACACTAGAGAAGGTTCTAGTAGTTTTTGATTTTTTACAATATTGTGGTTCTCTCACTCATCAATGTGTTGTGCTGGTATATGTTCATCTCTAAAGCCATTCCAGGTCAAATTCCTTTTACTTGTCTTCACTTTTAATTTGGATTGGTTTTTTTTTTCAAATAATAAGATAATAAGATAAATAAATATTTCTTTTTTATTAAATGATAACAAACAAAATACATTTTATTTTTTGGACTGCAACTAACTAATATTTTTGTCATTGTTGTATATATTCTTGCTTAATCAGTCACTTTTCATAAAGTGACTGATATTTGATTTGATTATTTTATGCAGATTTGATGATTATTATTATTTTGACCACAACCCCTTTACACCATATTTCCTTACTCACTTTTTTTTAATACTTTTACTTCTAAAACTTAAGTACATATACTTTAAGACTTACTTTTAAGTAATATTCTAAAAAGTGACTTCAACTTCTACCAAAGTCATTTTCTGGTGAGATACTTCTATTACTACTACTAATACTACTATTCTACTACTTTATACAAGGCTGATCTCCGTACAAAAGTACTAAATCATCGTAAAATCTACAGAAACAGGGCCTTTTATCCCTCACAAACATGCATTGCTGACACCGTCCCACCAGGTGGCAGTAGTGAGCGCTAAGGCCGCTCTGAGTTGATGGAAAAAAAAACACAAACAACCACAAGAAAACCACAAAACCAAGATGGCGGTGCAGGAGACAGCATCTCAACTGTCCATGGCTCTCAAAGTCCAGGAATATCCCACTCTGAAGGTAAACCGTGACTGGAGCTCGCGTCGTTTTTACACGTTAACGACGTATGTGCCGCTGAAATACACACATCGTGAGGTGTTTGCTGGGAAAAGTGGGGGATTTGTTGTCCATTCGAGGCCGAGGGCAGCGAACTTGACAGGGAGGCTAGTGTTTGCTGGACTCGCTTAGCCAGTTAGCAGCGCCCTTTAACCGCATATGTGTTTGACAGGCGACAGTAATTAGTTAGCCTTTTAATACGTACATATGCGTGGTGGCTGTTTAGCTGTGTTCATCGGCTGCTTTTTGAATGATATAATCGTCGTGCCATGGGGTGGAGGGCCGCAGATAAGCTACCCCCAAGTAGAAGCGTATTGTTTTTGACGAGGAGCTCCCTTCACTGTAGATACATGAGCTGTCAGTTAATGGCGTCAGCTTGGTGTTTAACGGTGGGGACACTTTAACGAAGTAAGTGGTGATTCTTGTTCAAACTGAGCTGGACACTCGACTGGCTGACGGTTGAACTCATTAGGTTTGTTGCTGTTGGCAAACCCATATTTTCTATATCTTCTACTGTGGTGTAAGACAACCAGGCTGTGCCACACTCGAGAGCGAGCATGTAGGTTGCAGCTGCCTGGTAGATGTGTCGGTGGGGGGGTTGGGAAGCCTCGAAAGCCCTGCGAAGGGGGCAGTTAGCGCAGTGTCATCAGACCGCTGCTGCTGCCTGTGTGCACTTCAAAATGGCCAGCGAGAGACATCACAGCCTGCTGCTGCCGCCGCCGCACACACCTACTGTTCCTCCATTCCACACAACGTTACTGCGACACTACCTCTAAAAGACGAGCTGAAGCAAAACCCGGCTTTTCCTCCTGCCCTCACCCCATCTCGGGGAGACAAGACAACGTCGACTTTATATAAGGCACGGCTGTGAGCACCAAGGTATTGATAGCGTTTGTGTAGTAACTAATGGTGTGTGGTATGTCTGATGTTGCCCTGATTTAATATATCGTGACGTTGAGTGTTCTCTGTGGTACATGTTTAGACATCACAGCTCTGTTTTTGCTTGGATGCTGCAGTAAGGATGGATGGATGGTGGTACAGGAAGGGCACCATTTTAAGACAGGAGTGATGGTTATAATTGGCATCAAATGGGAGTCTACAGGAGGAGCAGTGGTGATTACATTTGAAGCTGTATTGAGTAGAATTATGACGTCACAATCAATGTTGTCTCACACGGATGAAGCTGTTAATCTGTAGGAGTGACACATTACAGTATGTGTTGGATATTATGTCCTTGAAGATGCCAATGCAAAGTAATAGCTTAATACCACCTTTTCTGTATGATATCTCAACCTTGAGTATCTACCGATAACAAGATCCGTTTGATGCTTTAATTGAATGCTAATGCCCTCATTACTGAACCATAACCAATCATTTAAAAATCATAATACAGTCTTTATACAGCACGCCACATGTGCAGAGTAGGCCAATAATGTGATGTTTAGAATTTGCAGTTGCATTGATGTATTTTTTAGGTATGCACGACATCGGTATCTGCAAATATTGGCTCTAAAATGTATTATCGGATATAGGGTAGATCGGCAAAAACACCAATATCTGCCAATATGACTTCAACAGTAACACTAAAGGGGTGCAGGGTCAGTATCGGTTATCGGCCCAAGCACTCCTTATATATCGGTATATCTGCAACAAGTCCAATATCACGCATGTCTATTAAATTTTTCTCAGGCAGATCAGAGTAAGGTTTACAGCAACCATTCTCTAGGGCCATGGTTCTCAAACTGTGGTACTTGTACAAGAGCGCAATGAAAATTAAATTAATAACAAAAAATAAACGAAATGTAATAATATATTAAGAAACACCTCATCTCTCGCTCCATCTTAAATGGATTTCACTGTACGAGTGTCTGAAGCATATGTGAGGAAGAGGAGGACGAAGATGATGATGATGAGAGAGCAAATTATCTTATTAAGAATAAATCTGCCTCCTGTGAAAAGTCCCATTTCCTCGGCCTATTTACGTCACTGGATTTTAACGTTGGCGATACGGGCGTTCCTTTGAGCACTCAATGTTTTGTCAGGTGGTACTTTTGTCAGGTGGTCCCACTGATCTAGGGAAATGATAACCCAAATATTTACACGTTCTCATTCAACATAACATTGTAGCCGATTCAAGATAAATATGCTGTCTACACCGGGACATTTTTCTTGGACTGGCGTGCTTTCACAGCTGCAAAGCAATACACAGCACAACAGAGCCAGCAAACGACGGCATACAAAAGACAATATGCAGAATAAATAACACAGACTAAAGACAAGTAAAGGTGTAACATAATTGCATTTACCCAAAATGTGCAAGAGTAAAGTTCCAGACTAAAATGACTTACGGCTTATTGAGATTCTTTTAAAATCAAACTATATTCTGATTGAATATTGTCATAGATGTTGGAATGAATGAGAGCTTGAGGTGGTTTGTAACATCTGCCTGAATGTAATGTATAATATTCAGCAAACAGAATATGTGATGGATTGTATTAGTCTGATCACATAATCTACACAGATCATCTGAAGCAAGGGATGTTTTTTTAAGTTGTTTATCTGACTATCTGACTATATTCTGTAGTCATTTAAATGCC